>NW_028296650.1:0-300000 GCF_055471065.1 Atractosteus spatula
CAAAAACGTGTTTTTCAGCAGAAATAAACACGTTTTGGCAACTTTGGTCACCCCCATGTAACTTATAGGGCAGAAACAGCACACTTTTCAAAACGTGTTTTTCAGCCCGAAATAAACGCGTTTTCTCAGCCCTTGGAATCACTGTGTAACTGCCTGGCTCAGAAGAGCCCACTGAGTGAGCCCTTAACCCCAGTGTGCAGAAGTTGTCAAAACGTGTTTTTCAGCAGAAATAAACACGTTTTGGCAACTTTGGTCACCCCCATGTAACTTATAGGCAGAAACAGCACACTTTTCAAAACGTGTTTTTCAGCCCGAAATAAACGCGTTTTCTCAGAACTTGGAATCCCAGTGTAACTGCCTGGCTCAGAAGAGCCACTGAGTCAGCCCTTAACCCGAGTGTGCAGAAGTTTTCAAAACGTGTTTTTCAGCAGAAAATAAACACGTTTTGGCAACTTTGGTCACCCCCATGTAACTTATAGGGCAGAAACAGCACACTTTTCAAAACGTGTTTTCAGCCCGAAATAAACGCGTTTTCTCAGCCCCTTGGAATCACAGTGTAACTGCCTGGCTCAGAAGAGCCCACTGAGTCAGCCCTTAACCCCAGTGTGCAGAAGGTTTCAAAACGTGTTTTTCAGCAGAAATAAACACGTTTTGGCAACTTTGGTCACCCCCAGGTAACTTATAGGGCAGAAACAGCACACTTTTCAAAACGTGTTTTTCAAACCGAAATAAACGCGTTTTCTCAGCCCTTGGAATCACAGTGTAACTGCCTGGCTCAGAAGAGCCCACTGAGTCAGCCCTTAACCCCAGTGTGCAGAAGTTGTCAAAACGTGTTTTTTCAGCAGAAATAAACACGTTTTGGCAACTTTGGTCACCCCCATGTAACTTATAGGGCAGAAACAGCACACATTTCAAAACGTGTTTTTCAGCCCGAAATAAACGCGTTTTCTCAGCCCTTGGAATCACTGTGTAACTGCCTGGCTCAGAAGAGCCCACTGAGTGAGCCCTTAACCCCAGTGTGCAGAAGTTGTCAAAACGTGTTTTTCAGCAGAAATAAACCACGTTTTGGCAACTTTGGTCACCCCCATGTAATTTATAGGGCAGAAACAGCACACTTTCAAAACGTGTTTTTCAGCCCGAAATAAAACGCGTTTTCTCAGATCTTGGAATCCCAGTGTAACTGCCAGGCTCAGAAGAGCCCACTGAGTCAGCCCATAACCCCAGTGTGCAGAAGTTGTCAAAACGTGTTTTTCAGCAGAAATAAACACGTTTTGGCAACTTTGGTCACCCCCATGTAACTTATAGGGCAGAAACAGCTCACTTTTCAAAAGGTGTTTTTCAGCCCGAAATAAACGCGTTTTCTCAGCCCTTTTGAATCACAGTGTAACTGCCTGGCTCAGAAGAGCCCACTGAATCAGCCCTTAACCCCAGTGTGCAGAAGTTGTCAAAACGTGTTTTTCAGCAGAAATAAACACGTTTTGGCAACTTTGGTCACCCCCATGTAACTTATACGGCAGAAACAGCACACTTTTCAAAAGGTGTTTTTCAGCCTGAAATAAACGCGTTTTCTCAGCATTTGGAATCCCAGTGTAACTGCCTGGCTCAGAAGAGCCCACTGAGTCAGCCCTTAACCCCAGTGTGCAGAAGTTGTCAAAACGTGTTTTTCAGCAGAAATAAACACGTTTTGGCAACTTTGGGTCACCCCCATGTAACTTATAGGGCAGAAACAGCACACTTTTCAAAACGTGTTTTTCAGCCCGAAATAAACGCGTTTCTCAGCCCTTGGAATCACAGTGTAACTGCCTGGCTCAGAAGAGCCCACTGAGTCAGCCCTTAACCCCAGTGTGCAGAAGTTTTCAAAACGTGTTTTTCAGCAGAAATAAACACGTTTTGGCAACTTTGGTCACCCCCATGTAACTTATAGGGCAGAAACAGCACACTTTTCAAAACGTGTTTTTCAACCCGAAATAAACGCGTTTTCTCAGCCCTTGGAATCACAGTGTAACTGCCTGGCTCAGAAGAGCCCACTGAGTCAGCCCTTAACCCCAGTGTGCAGAAGTTGTCAAAACGTGTTTTTCAGCAGAAATAAACACGTTTTGGCAACTTTGGTCACCCCCATGTAACTTATAGGGCAGAAACAGCTCACTTTTCAAAAGGTGTTTTTCAGCCCGAAATAAACGCGTTTTCTCAGCCCTTTTGAATCACAGTGTAACTGCCTGGCTCAGAAAAGCCCACTGAATCAGCCCTTAACCCCAGTGTGCAGAAGTTGTCAAAACGTGTTTTTCAGCAGAAATAAACACGTTTTGGCAACATTGGTCACCCCCATGTAACTTATAGGGCAGAAACAGCACACTTTTCAAACCGTGTTTTTCAGCCCGAAATAAACGCGTTTTCTCAGATCTTGGAATCCCAGTGTAACTGCCTGGCTCAGAAGAGCCAACTGAGTCAACCCTTAACCCCAGTGTGCAGAAGTTGTCAAAACGTGTTTTTCAGCAGAAATAAACACGTTTTGGCAACTTTGGTCACCCCCATGTAACTTATAGGGCAGAAACAGCACACTTTTCAAAACGTGTTTTTCAGCCCGAAATAAACGCGTTTTCTCAGCCCTTTTGAATCACAGTGTAACTGCCTGGCTCAGAAGAGCCCACTGAGTCAGCCCTTAACCCCAGTGTGCAGAAGTTGTCAAAATGTGTTTTTCAGCAGAAATAAACACGTTTTGGCAACTTTGGTCACCCCCATGTAACTTATAGGGCAGAAACAGCACACTTTTCAAAACGTGTTTTTCAGCCCGAAATAAACGCGTTTTCTCAGATCTTGGAATCCCAGTGTAACTGCCTGGCTCAGAAGAGCCAACTGAGTCAGCCCTTAACCCCAGTGTGCAGAAGTTTTCAAAACGTGTTTTTCAGCAGAAATAAACACGTTTTGGCAACTTTGGTCACCCCCATGTAATTTATAGGGCAGAAACAGCACACTTTTCAAAACGTGTTTTTCAGCCCGAAATAAACGCGTTTTCTCAGCCCCTTGGAATCACAGTGTAACTGCCTAGCTCAGAAGAGCCTACTGAGGCAGCCCTTAACCCCAGTGCTCCGAAATTGTCAAAACGTGTTTTTCAGCAGAAATAAACACGTTTTGGCAACTTTGGTCACCACCATGTAACTTATAGGGCAGAAACAGCACAGTTTTCAAAACGTGTTTTTCAGCCCGAAATAAACGCTTTTTCTCAGCCCTTAGATTCGCAGTGTAACTGCCAGGCTCAGAAGAGCACACTGAGTCAGCCCTTAACCCCAGTGCTCATAAATTGTCAAAACGTGTTTTTCAGCAGAAATAAACACGTTTTGGCAACTTTTGTCACCCCCATGTAACTTATAGGGCAGAAACAGCACACTTTTCAAAACGTGTTTTTCAGCCCGAAATAAACGCGTTTTCTCAGATCTTCGAATCCCAGTGTAACTGCCTGGCTCAGAAGAGCCAACTGAGTCAGCCCTTAACCCCAGTGTGCAGAAGTTTTCAAAACGTGTTTTTCAGCAGAAATAAACACGTTTTGGCAACTTTGGTCACCCCCATGTAACTTATAGGGCAGAAACAGCACACTTTTCAAAACGTGTTTTTCAGCCCGAAATAAACGCGTTTTCTCAGCCCTTGGAATCACAGTGTAACTGCCTGGCTCAGAAGAGCCCACTGAGTCAGCCCTTAACCCCAGTGTGCAGAAGTTTTCAAAACGTGTTTTTCAGCAGAAATAAACACGTTTTGGCAACTTTGGTCACCCCCATGTAACTTATAGGGCAGAAACAGCACACTTTTCAAAACGTGTTTTTCAACCCGAAATAAACGCGTTTTCTCAGCCCTTGGAATCACAGTGTAACTGCCTGGCTCAGAAGAGCCCACTGAGGCAGCCCTTAACCCCAGTGTGCAGAAGTTGTCAAAATGTGTTTTTCAGCAGAAATAAACACGTTTTGGCAACTTTGGTCACCCCCATGTAACTTATAGGGCAGAAACAGCACACTTTTCAAAACGTGTTTTTCAGCCCGAAATAAACGTGTGTTCTCAGCCCTTGGAATCCCAGTGTAACTGCCTGGCTCAGAAGAGCCTACTGAGTCAGCCCATAACCCCAGTGTGCAGAAGTTGTCAAAACGTGTTTTTCAGCAGAAATAAATACGTTTTGGCAACTTTGGTCACCCCCATGTAACTTATTGGGCAGAAACAGCACACTTTTCAAAACGTGTTTTTCAGCCCGAAATAAACGCGTTTTCTCAGATCTTGGAATCCCAGTGTAACTGCCTGGCTCAGAAGAGCCAACTGAGTCAACCCTTAACCCCAGTGTGCAGAAGTTGTCAAAACGTGTTTTTCAGCAGAAATAAACACGTTTTGGCAACTTTGGTCACCCCCATGTAACTTATACGGCAGAAACAGCACACTTTTCAAAAGGTGTTTTTCAGCCTGAAATAAACGCGTTTTCTCAGCTCTTGGAATCACAGTGTAACTGCCTGGCTCAGAAGAGCCCACTGAGTCAGCCCTTAACCCCAGTGTGCAGAAGTTGTCAAAACGTGTTTTTCAGCAGAAATAAACACGTTTTGGCAACTTTGGTCACCCCCATGTAACTTATAGGGCAGAAACAGCTCACTTTTCAAAAGGTGTTTTTCAGCCCGAAATAAACGCGTTTTCTCAGCCCTTTTGAATCACAGTGTAACTGCCTGGCTCAGAAGAGCCCACTGAATCAGCCCTTAACCCCAGTGTGCAGAAGTTGTCAAAACGTGTTTTTCAGCAGAAATAAACACGTTTTGGCAACTTTTGTCACCCCCATGTAACTTATAGGGCAGAAACAGCACACTTTTCAAAACGTGTTTTTCAGCCCGAAATAAACGCGTTTTCTCAGATCTTCGAATCCCAGTGTAACTGCCTGGCTCAGAAGAGCCAACTGAGTCAGCCCTTAACCCCAGTGTGCAGAAGTTTTCAAAACGTGTTTTTCAGCAGAAATAAACACGTTTTGGCAACTTTGGTCACCCCCATGTAACTTATAGGGCAGAAACAGCACACTTTTCAAAACGTGTTTTTCAGCCCGAAATAAACGCGTTTTCTCAGCCCTTGGAATCACAGTGTAACTGCCTGGCTCAGAAGAGCCCACTGAGTCAGCCCTTAACCCAAGTGTGCAGAAGTTTTCAAAACGTGTTTTTCAGCAGAAATAAACACGTTTTGGCAACTTTGGTCACCCCCATGTAACTTATAGGGCAGAAACAGCACACTTTTCAAAACGTGTTTTTCAGCCCGAAATAAACGCGTCTTCTCAGCCCTTGGAATCACAGTGTAACTGCCTGGCTCAGAAGAGCCCACTGAGTCAGCCCTTAACCCCAGTGTGCAGAAGTTGTCAAAATGTGTTTTTCAGCAGAAATAAACACGTTTTGGCAACTTTTGTCACCCCCATGTAACTTATAGGGCAGAAACAGCACACTTTTCAAAACGTGTTTTTCAGCCCGAAATAAACGCGTTTTCTCAGCCCTTTTGAATCACAGTGTAACTGCCTGGCTCAGAAGAGCCCACTGAGTCAGCCCTTAACCCCAGTGTGCAGAAGTTGTCAAAATGTGTTTTTCAGCAGAAATAAACACGTTTTGGCAACTTTTGTCACCCCCATGTAACTTATAGGGCAGAAACAGCACACTTTTCAAAACGTGTTTTTCAGCCCGAAATAAACGCGTTTTCTCAGCCCTTTTGAATCACAGTGTAACTGCCTGGCTCAGAAGAGCCCACTGAGTCAGCCCTTAACCCCAGTGTGCAGAAGTTGTCAAAACGTGTTTTTCAGCAGAAATAAACACGTTTTGGCAACTTTGGTCACCCCCATGTAACTTATAGGGCAGAAACAGCTCACTTTTCAAAAGGTGTTTTTCAGCCCGAAATAAACGCGTTTTCTCAGCCCTTTTGAATCACAGTGTAACTGCCTGGCTCAGAAAAGCCCACTGAATCAGCCCTTAACCCCAGTGTGCAGAAGTTGTCAAAACGTGTTTTTCAGCAGAAATAAACACGTTTTGGCAACTTTGGTCACCCCCATGTAATTTATAGGGCAGAAACAGCACACTTTTCAAAACGTGTTTTTCAGCCCGAAATAAACGCGTTTTCTCAGATCTTGGAATCCCAGTGTAACTGCCTGGCTCAGAAGAGCCCACTGAGTCAGCCCTTAACCCCAGTGTGCAGAAGTTGTCAAAACGTGTTTTTCAGCAGAAATAAACACGTTTTGGAAACTTTGGTCACCCCCATGTAACTTATAGGGCAGAAACAGCACACTTTTCAAAACGTGTTTTTCAGCCCGAAATAAACGCGTTTTCTCAGATCTTCGAATCCCAGTGTAACTGCCTGGCTCAGAAGAGCCAACTGAGTCAGCCCTTAACCCCAGTGTGCAGAAGTTTTCAAAACGTGTTTTTCAGCAGAAATAAACACGTTTTGGCAACTTTGGTCACCCCCATGTAACTTATAGGGCAGAAACAGCACACTTTTCAAAACGTGTTTTTCAGCCCGAAATAAACGCGTTTTCTCAGCCCTTGGAATCACAGTGTAACTGCCTGGCTCAGAAGAGCCCACTGAGTCAGCCCTTAACCCCAGTGTGCAGAAGTTTTCAAAACGTGTTTTTCAGCAGAAATAAACACGTTTTGGCAACTTTGGTCACCCCCATGTAACTTATAGGGCAGAAACAGCACACTTTTCAAAACGTGTTTTTCAGCCCGAAATAAACGCGTTTTCTCAGCCCTTGGAATCACTGTGTAACTGCCTGGCTCAGAAGAGCCCACTGAGTCAGCCCTTAACCCCAGTGTGCAGAAGTTGTCAAAACGTGTTTTTCAGCAGAAATAAACACGTTTTGGCAACTTTGGTCACCCCCATGTAACTTATAGGGCAGAAACAGCACACTTTTCAAAACGTGTTTTTCAGCCCGAAATAAACGCGTTTTCTCAGATCTTCGAATCCCAGTGTAACTGCCTGGCTCAGAAGAGCCAACTGAGTCAGCCCTTAACCCCAGTGTGCAGAAGTTTTCAAAACGTGTTTTTCAGCAGAAATAAACACGTTTTGGCAACTTTGGTCACCCCCATGTAACTTATAGGGCAGAAACAGTACACTTTTCAAAACGTGTTTTTCAGCCCGAAATAAACGCGTTTTCTCAGCCCTTGGAATCACAGTGTAACTGCCTGGCTCAGAAGAGCCCACTGAGTCAGCCCTTAACCCCAGTGTGCAGAAGTTGTCAAAACGTGTTTTTTAGCAGAAATTAACACGTTTTGGCAACTTTGGTCACCCCCATGTAACTTATAGGGCAGAAACAGCACACTTTTCAAAACGTGTTTTTCAGCCCGAAATAAACACGTTTTCTCAGATCTTGGAATCCCAGTGTAACTGCCTGGCTCAGAAGAGCCAACTGAGTCAGCCCATAACCCCAGTGTGCAGAAGTTGTCAAAATGTGTTTTTCAGCAGAAATAAATACGTTTTGGCAACTTTGGTCACCCCCATGTAACTTATTGGGCAGAAACAGCACACTTTTCAAAAGGTGTTTTTCAGCCCGAAATAAACGCGTTTTCTCAGCCCTTGGAATCACAGTGTAACTGCCTGGCTCAGAAGAGCCCACTGAGTCAGCCCTTAACCCCAGTGTGCAGAAGTTGTCAAAACGTGTTTTTCAGCAGAAATAAACACGTTTTGGCAACTTTGGTCACCCCCATGTAACTTATAGGGCAGAAACAGCACACTTTTCAAAACGTGTTTTTCAGCCCGAAATAAACGCGTTTTCTCAGCCCTTGGAATCACAGTGTAACTGCCTGGCTCAGAAGAGCCCACTGAGTCAGCCCTTAACCCCAGTGTGCAGAAGTTTTCAAAACGTGTTTTTCAGCAGAAATAAACACGTTTTGGCAACTTTGGTCACCCCCATGTAACTTATAGGGCAGAAACAGCACACTTTTCAAAACGTGTTTTTCAGCCCGAAATAAACGCGTTTTCTCAGCCCTTGGAATCACTGTGTAACTGCCTGGCTCAGAAGAGCCCACTGAGTCAGCCCTTAACCCCAGTGTGCAGAAGTTGTCAAAACGTGTTTTTCAGCAGAAATAAACACGTTTTGGCAACTTTGGTCACCCCCATGTAACTTATAGGGCAGAAACAGCACACTTTTCAAAACGTGTTTTTCAGCCCGAAATAAACGCGTTTTCTCAGATCTTCGAATCCCAGTGTAACTGCCTGGCTCAGAAGAGCCAACTGAGTCAGCCCTTAACCCCAGTGTGCAGAAGTTTTCAAAACGTGTTTTTCAGCAGAAATAAACACGTTTTGGCAACTTTGGTCACCCCCATGTAACTTATAGGGCAGAAACAGCACACTTTTCAAAACGTGTTTTTCAGCCCGAAATAAACGTGTGTTCTCAGCCCTTGGAATCCCAGTGTAACTGCCTGGCTCAGAAGAGCCTACTGAGTCAGCCCATAACCCCAGTGTGCAGAAGTTGTCAAAACGTGTTTTTCAGCAGAAATAAATACGTTTTGGCAACTTTGGTCACCCCCATGTAACTTATTGGGCAGAAACAGCACACTTTTCAAAACGTGTTTTTCAGCCCGAAATAAACGCGTTTTCTCAGATCTTGGAATCCCAGTGTAACTGCCTGGCTCAGAAGAGCCCTCTGAGCCAGCCCTTAACCCCAGTGTGCAGAAGTTGTCAAAACGTGTTTTTCAGCAGAAATAAACACGTTTTGGCAACTTTGGTCACCCCCATGTAACTTATAGGGCAGAAACAGTACACTTTTCAAAACGTGTTTTTCAGCCCGAAATAAACGCGTTTTCTCAGCCCTTGGAATCACAGTGTAACTGCCTGGCTCAGAAGAGCCCACTGAGTCAGCCCTTAACCCCAGTGTGCAGAAGTTGTCAAAACGTGTTTTTTAGCAGAAATTAACACGTTTTGGCAACTTTGGTCACCCCCATGTAACTTATAGGGCAGAAACAGCACACTTTTCAAAACGTGTTTTTCAGCCCGAAATAAACGCGTTTTCTCAGATCTTGGAATCCCAGTGTAACTGCCTGGCTCAGAAGAGCCAACTGAGTCAGCCCATAACCCCAGTGTGCAGAAGTTGTCAAAATGTGTTTTTCAGCAGAAATAAACACGTTTTGGCAACTTTGGTCACCCCCATGTAACTTATAGGGCAGAAACAGCACACTTTTCAAAAGGTGTTTTTCAGCCCGAAATAAACGCGTTTTCTCAGATCTTGGAATCCCAGTGTAACTGCCTGGCTCAGAAGAGCCCTCTGAGTCAGCCCTTAACCCCAGTGTGCAGAAGTTGTCAAAACGTGTTTTTCAGCAGAAATAAACACGTTTTGGCAACTTTGGTCACCCCCATGTAACTTATAGGGCAGAAACAGCACACTTTTCAAAACGTGTTTTTCAGCCCGAAATAAACGCGTTTTCTCAGCCCTTGGAATCACAGTGTAACTGCCTGGCTCAGAAGAGCCCACTGAGTCAGCCCTTAACCCCAGTGTGCAGAAGTTGTCAAAACGTGTTTTTTAGCAGAAATAAACACGTTTTGGCAACTTTGGTCACCCCCATGTAACTTATAGGGCAGAAACAGCACACTTTTCAAAACGTGTTTTTCAGCCCGAAATAAACGCGTTTTCTCAGATCTTGGAATCCCAGTGTAACTGCCTGGCTCAGAAGAGCCAACTGAGTCAGCCCTTAACCCCAGTGTGCAGAAGTTTTCAAAACGTGTTTTTCAGCAGAAATAAACACGTTTTGGCAACTTTGGTCACCCCCATGTAACTTATAGAGCAGAAACAGCACACTTTTCAAAACGTGTTTTTCAGCCCGAAATAAACGCGTTTTCTCAGATCTTGGAATCCCAGTGTAACTGCCTGGCTCAGAAGAGCCCTCTGAGTCAGCCCTTAACCCCAGTGTGCAGAAGTTGTCAAAACGTGTTTTTCAGCAGAAATAAACACGTTTTGGCAACTTTGGTCACCCCCATGTAACTTATAGGGCAGAAACAGCACACTTTTCAAAACGTGTTTTTCAGCCCGAAATAAACGCGTTTTCTCAGCCCTTGGAATCACAGTGTAACTGCCTGGCTCAGAGGAGCCCACTGAGTCAGCCCTTAACCCCAGTGTGCAGAAGTTGTCAAAATGTGTTTTTCAGCAGAAATAAACACGTTTTGGCATCTTTGGTCACCCCCATGTAACTTATAGGGCAGAAACAGCACACTTTTCAAAACGTGTTTTTCAGCCCGAAATAAACGCGTTTTCTCAGCCCTTGGAATCACAGTGTAACTGCCTGGCTCAGAAGAGCCTACTGAGTCAGCCCATAACCCCAGTGTGCAGAAGTTGTCAAAACGTGTTTTTCAGCAGAAATAAACACGTTTTGGCAACTTTGGTCACCCCCATGTAACTTATAGGGCAGAAACAGCACACTTTTCAAAAGGTGTTTTTCAGCCCGAAATAAACGCTTTTTCTCAGCCCTTGGAATCACAGTGTAACTGCCTGGCTCAGAAGAGCCCACTGAGTCAGCCCTTAACCCCAGTGTGCAGAAGTTGTCAAAACGTGTTTTTCAGCAGAAATAAACACGTTTTGGCAACATTGGTCACCCCCATGTAACTTATAGGGCAGAAACAGCTCACTTTTCAAAAGGTGTTTTTCAGCCCGATATAAACGCGTGTTCTCAGCCCTTTTGAATCACAGTGTAACTGCCTGGCTCAGAAGAGCCCACTGAATCAGCCCTTAACCCCAGTGTGCAGAAGTTTTCAAAACGTGTTTTTCAGCAGAAATAAACACGTTTTGGCAACTTTGGTCACCCCCATGTAACTTATAGGGCAGAAACAGCACACTTTTCAAAACGTGTTTTTCAGCCCGAAATAAACGCGTTTTCTCAGCCCTTGGAATCACAGTGTAACTGCCTGGCTCAGAAGAGCCCACTGAGTCAGCCCTTAACCCCAGTGTGCAGAAGTTTTCAAAACGTGTTTTTCAGCAGAAATAAACACGTTTTGGCAACTTTGGTCACCCCCATGTAACTTATAGGGCAGAAACAGCACACTTTTCAAAACGTGTTTTTCAGCCCGAAATAAACGCGTTTTCTCAGCCCTTGGAATCACTGTGTAACTGCCTGGCTCAGAAGAGCCCACTGAGTCAGCCCTTAACCCCAGTGTGCAGAAGTTGTCAAAACGTGTTTTTCAGCAGAAATAAACACGTTTTGGCAACTTTGGTCACCCCCATGTAACTTATAGGGCAGAAACAGCACACTTTTCAAAACGTGTTTTTCAGCCCGAAATAAACGCGTTTTCTCAGATCTTCGAATCCCAGTGTAACTGCCTGGCTCAGAAGAGCCAACTGAGTCAGCCCTTAACCCCAGTGTGCAGAAGTTTTCAAAACGTGTTTTTCAGCAGAAATAAACACGTTTTGGCAACTTTGGTCACCCCCATGTAACTTATAGGGCAGAAACAGTACACTTTTCAAAACGTGTTTTTCAGCCCGAAATAAACGCGTTTTCTCAGCCCTTGGAATCACAGTGTAACTGCCTGGCTCAGAAGAGCCCACTGAGTCAGCCCTTAACCCCAGTGTGCAGAAGTTGTCAAAACGTGTTTTTTAGCAGAAATTAACACGTTTTGGCAACTTTGGTCACCCCCATGTAACTTATAGGGCAGAAACAGCACACTTTTCAAAACGTGTTTTTCAGCCCGAAATAAACACGTTTTCTCAGATCTTGGAATCCCAGTGTAACTGCCTGGCTCAGAAGAGCCAACTGAGTCAGCCCATAACCCCAGTGTGCAGAAGTTGTCAAAATGTGTTTTTCAGCAGAAATAAATACGTTTTGGCAACTTTGGTCACCCCCATGTAACTTATTGGGCAGAAACAGCACACTTTTCAAAAGGTGTTTTTCAGCCCGAAATAAACGCGTTTTCTCAGCCCTTGGAATCACAGTGTAACTGCCTGGCTCAGAAGAGCCCACTGAGTCAGCCCTTAACCCCAGTGTGCAGAAGTTGTCAAAACGTGTTTTTCAGCAGAAATAAACACGTTTTGGCAACTTTGGTCACCCCCATGTAACTTATAGGGCAGAAACAGCACACTTTTCAAAACGTGTTTTTCAGCCCGAAATAAACGCGTTTTCTCAGCCCTTGGAATCACAGTGTAACTGCCTGGCTCAGAAGAGCCCACTGAGTCAGCCCTTAACCCCAGTGTGCAGAAGTTTTCAAAACGTGTTTTTCAGCAGAAATAAACACGTTTTGGCAACTTTGGTCACCCCCATGTAACTTATAGGGCAGAAACAGCACACTTTTCAAAACGTGTTTTTCAGCCCGAAATAAACGCGTTTTCTCAGCCCTTGGAATCACTGTGTAACTGCCTGGCTCAGAAGAGCCCACTGAGTCAGCCCTTAACCCCAGTGTGCAGAAGTTGTCAAAACGTGTTTTTCAGCAGAAATAAACACGTTTTGGCAACTTTGGTCACCCCCATGTAACTTATAGGGCAGAAACAGCACACTTTTCAAAACGTGTTTTTCAGCCCGAAATAAACGCGTTTTCTCAGATCTTCGAATCCCAGTGTAACTGCCTGGCTCAGAAGAGCCAACTGAGTCAGCCCTTAACCCCAGTGTGCAGAAGTTTTCAAAACGTGTTTTTCAGCAGAAATAAACACGTTTTGGCAACTTTGGTCACCCCCATGTAACTTATAGGGCAGAAACAGCACACTTTTCAAAACGTGTTTTTCAGCCCGAAATAAACGTGTGTTCTCAGCCCTTGGAATCCCAGTGTAACTGCCTGGCTCAGAAGAGCCTACTGAGTCAGCCCATAACCCCAGTGTGCAGAAGTTGTCAAAACGTGTTTTTCAGCAGAAATAAATACGTTTTGGCAACTTTGGTCACCCCCATGTAACTTATTGGGCAGAAACAGCACACTTTTCAAAACGTGTTTTTCAGCCCGAAATAAACGCGTTTTCTCAGATCTTGGAATCCCAGTGTAACTGCCTGGCTCAGAAGAGCCCTCTGAGCCAGCCCTTAACCCCAGTGTGCAGAAGTTGTCAAAACGTGTTTTTCAGCAGAAATAAACACGTTTTGGCAACTTTGGTCACCCCCATGTAACTTATAGGGCAGAAACAGTACACTTTTCAAAACGTGTTTTTCAGCCCGAAATAAACGCGTTTTCTCAGCCCTTGGAATCACAGTGTAACTGCCTGGCTCAGAAGAGCCCACTGAGTCAGCCCTTAACCCCAGTGTGCAGAAGTTGTCAAAACGTGTTTTTTAGCAGAAATTAACACGTTTTGGCAACTTTGGTCACCCCCATGTAACTTATAGGGCAGAAACAGCACACTTTTCAAAACGTGTTTTTCAGCCCGAAATAAACGCGTTTTCTCAGATCTTGGAATCCCAGTGTAACTGCCTGGCTCAGAAGAGCCAACTGAGTCAGCCCATAACCCCAGTGTGCAGAAGTTGTCAAAATGTGTTTTTCAGCAGAAATAAACACGTTTTGGCAACTTTGGTCACCCCCATGTAACTTATAGGGCAGAAACAGCACACTTTTCAAAAGGTGTTTTTCAGCCCGAAATAAACGCGTTTTCTCAGATCTTGGAATCCCAGTGTAACTGCCTGGCTCAGAAGAGCCCTCTGAGTCAGCCCTTAACCCCAGTGTGCAGAAGTTGTCAAAACGTGTTTTTCAGCAGAAATAAACACGTTTTGGCAACTTTGGTCACCCCCATGTAACTTATAGGGCAGAAACAGCACACTTTTCAAAACGTGTTTTTCAGCCCGAAATAAACGCGTTTTCTCAGCCCTTGGAATCACAGTGTAACTGCCTGGCTCAGAAGAGCCCACTGAGTCAGCCCTTAACCCCAGTGTGCAGAAGTTGTCAAAACGTGTTTTTTAGCAGAAATAAACACGTTTTGGCAACTTTGGTCACCCCCATGTAACTTATAGGGCAGAAACAGCACACTTTTCAAAACGTGTTTTTCAGCCCGAAATAAACGCGTTTTCTCAGATCTTGGAATCCCAGTGTAACTGCCTGGCTCAGAAGAGCCAACTGAGTCAGCCCTTAACCCCAGTGTGCAGAAGTTTTCAAAACGTGTTTTTCAGCAGAAATAAACACGTTTTGGCAACTTTGGTCACCCCCATGTAACTTATAGAGCAGAAACAGCACACTTTTCAAAACGTGTTTTTCAGCCCGAAATAAACGCGTTTTCTCAGATCTTGGAATCCCAGTGTAACTGCCTGGCTCAGAAGAGCCCTCTGAGTCAGCCCTTAACCCCAGTGTGCAGAAGTTGTCAAAACGTGTTTTTCAGCAGAAATAAACACGTTTTGGCAACTTTGGTCACCCCCATGTAACTTATAGGGCAGAAACAGCACACTTTTCAAAACGTGTTTTTCAGCCCGAAATAAACGCGTTTTCTCAGCCCTTGGAATCACAGTGTAACTGCCTGGCTCAGAGGAGCCCACTGAGTCAGCCCTTAACCCCAGTGTGCAGAAGTTGTCAAAATGTGTTTTTCAGCAGAAATAAACACGTTTTGGCATCTTTGGTCACCCCCATGTAACTTATAGGGCAGAAACAGCACACTTTTCAAAACGTGTTTTTCAGCCCGAAATAAACGCGTTTTCTCAGCCCTTGGAATCACAGTGTAACTGCCTGGCTCAGAAGAGCCTACTGAGTCAGCCCATAACCCCAGTGTGCAGAAGTTGTCAAAACGTGTTTTTCAGCAGAAATAAACACGTTTTGGCAACTTTGGTCACCCCCATGTAACTTATAGGGCAGAAACAGCACACTTTTCAAAAGGTGTTTTTCAGCCCGAAATAAACGCTTTTTCTCAGCCCTTGGAATCACAGTGTAACTGCCTGGCTCAGAAGAGCCCACTGAGTCAGCCCTTAACCCCAGTGTGCAGAAGTTGTCAAAACGTGTTTTTCAGCAGAAATAAACACGTTTTGGCAACATTGGTCACCCCCATGTAACTTATAGGGCAGAAACAGCTCACTTTTCAAAAGGTGTTTTTCAGCCCGATATAAACGCGTGTTCTCAGCCCTTTTGAATCACAGTGTAACTGCCTGGCTCAGAAGAGCCCACTGAATCAGCCCTTAACCCCAGTGTGCAGAAGTTGTCAAAACGTGTTTTTCAGCAGAAATAAACAAGTTTTGGCAACTTTGGTCACCCCCATGTAACTTATACGGCAGAAACAGCACACTTTTCAAAAGGTGTTTTTCAGCCTGAAATAAACGCGTTTTCTCAGCCCTTGGAATCACAGTGTAACTGCCTGGCTCAGAAGAGCCCACTGAGTCAGCCCTTAACCCCAGTGTGCAGAAGTTGTCAAAACGTGTTTTTCAGCAGAAATAAACACGTTTTGGCAACTTTGGTCACCCCCATGTAACTTATAGGCAGAAACAGCTCACTTTTCAAAAGGTGTTTTTCAGCCCGAAATAAACGCGTTTTCTCAGCCCTTTTGAATCACAGTGTAACTGCCTGGCTCAGAAGAGCCCACTGAATCAGCCCTTAACCCCAGTGTGCAGAAGTTGTCAAAACGTGTTTTTCAGCAGAAATAAACACGTTTTGGCAACTTTTGTCACCCCCATGTAACTTATAGGGCAGAAACAGCACACTTTTCAAAACGTGTTTTTCAGCCCGAAATAAACGCGTTTTCTCAGATCTTCGAATCCCAGTGTAACTGCCTGGCTCAGAAGAGCCAACTGAGTCAGCCCTTAACCCCAGTGTGCAGAAGTTTTCAAAACGTGTTTTTCAGCAGAAATAAACACGTTTTGGCAACTTTGGTCACCCCCATGTAACTTATAGGGCAGAAACAGCACACTTTTCAAAACGTGTTTTTCAGCCCGAAATAAACGCGTTTTCTCAGCCCTTGGAATCACAGTGTAACTGCCTGGCTCAGAAGAGCCCACTGAGTCAGCCCTTAACCCCAGTGTGCAGAAGTTTTCAAAACGTGTTTTTCAGCAGAAATAAACACGTTTTGGCAACTTTGGTCACCCCCATGTAACTTATAGGGCAGAAACAGCACACTTTTCAAAACGTGTTTTTCAACCCGAAATAAACGAGTTTTCTCAGCCCTTGGAATCACAGTGTAACTGCCTGGCTCAGAAGAGCCCACTGAGTCAGCCCTTAACCCCAGTGTGCAGAAGTTGTCAAAACGTGTTTTTCAGCAGAAATAAACACGTTTTGGCAACTTTGGTCACCCCCATGTAACTTATAGGGCAGAAACAGCTCACTTTTCAAAAGGTGTTTTTCAGCCCGAAATAAACGCGTTTTCTCAGCCCTTTTGAATCACAGTGTAACTGCCTGGCTCAGAAAAGCCCACTGAATCAGCCCTTAACCCCAGTGTGCAGAAGTTGTCAAAACGTGTTTTTCAGCAGAAATAAACACGTTTTGGCAACATTGGTCACCCCCATGTAACTTATAGGGCAGAAACAGCACACTTTTCAAACCGTGTTTTTCAGCCCGAAATAAACGCGTTTTCTCAGATCTTGGAATCCCAGTGTAACTGCCTGGCTCAGAAGAGCCAACTGAGTCAACCCTTAACCCCAGTGTGCAGAAGTTGTCAAAACGTGTTTTTCAGCAGAAATAAACACGTTTTGGCAACTTTGGTCACCCCCATGTAACTTATAGGGCAGAAACAGCACACTTTTCAAAACGTGTTTTTCAGCCCGAAATAAACGCGTTTTCTCAGCCCTTTTGAATCACAGTGTAACTGCCTGGCTCAGAAGAGCCCACTGAGTCAGCCCTTAACCCCAGTGTGCAGAAGTTGTCAAAATGTGTTTTTCAGCAGAAATAAACACGTTTTGGCAACTTTGGTCACCCCCATGTAACTTATAGGGCAGAAACAGCACACTTTTCAAAACGTGTTTTTCAACCCGAAATAAACGCGTTTTCTCTGATCTTGGAATCCCAGTGTAACTGCCTGGCTCAGAAGAGCCAACTGAGTCAGCCCTTAACCCCAGTGTGCAGAAGTTTTCAAAACGTGTTTTTCAGCAGAAATAAACACGTTTTGGCAACTTTGGTCACCCCCATGTAACTTATAGGGCAGAAACAGCACACTTTTCAAAACGTGTTTTTCAGCCCGAAATAAACGCGTTTTCTCAGCCCCTTGGAATCACAGTGTAACTGCCTAGCTCAGAAGAGCCCACTGAGGCAGCCCTTAACCCCAGTGCTCCGAAATTGTCAAAACGTGTTTTTCAGCAGAAATAAACACGTTTTGGCAACTTTGGTCACCACCATGTAACTTATAGGGCAGAAACAGCACAGTTTTCAAAACGTGTTTTTCAGCCCGAAATAAACGCTTTTTCTCAGCCCTTAGATTCGCAGTGTAACTGCCAGGCTCAGAAGAGCACACTGAGTCAGCCCTTAACCCCAGTGCTCATAAATTGTCAAAACGTGTTTTTCAGCAGAAATAAACACGTTTTGGCAACTTTTGTCACCCTCATGTAACTTATAGGGCAGAAACAGCACACTTTTCAAAACGTGTTTTTCAGCCCGAAATAAACGCGTTTTCTCAGATCTTCGAATCCCAGTGTAACTGCCTGGCTCAGAAGAGCCAACTGAGTCAGCCCTTAACCCCAGTGTGCAGAAGTTTTCAAAACGTGTTTTTCAGCAGAAATAAACACGTTTTGGCAACTTTGGTCACCCCCATGTAACTTATAGGGCAGAAACAGCACACTTTTCAAAACGTGTTTTTCAGCCCGAAATAAACGCGTTTTCTCAGCCCTTGGAATCACAGTGTAACTGCCTGGCTCAGAAGAGCCCACTGAGTCAGCCCTTAACCCCAGTGTGCAGAAGTTTTCAAAACGTGTTTTTCAGCAGAAATAAACACGTTTTGGCAACTTTGGTCAACCCCATGTAACTTATAGGGCAGAAACAGCACACTTTTCAAAACGTGTTTTTCAACCCGAAATAAACGCGTTTTCTCAGCCCTTGGAATCACAGTGTAACTGCCTGGCTCAGAAGAGCCCACTGAGTCAGCCCTTAACCCCAGTGTGCAGAAGTTGTCAAAACGTGTTTTTCAGCAGAAATAAACACGTTTTGGCAACTTTGGTCACCCCCATGTAACTTATAGGGCAGAAACAGCTCATTTTTCAAAAGGTGTTTTTCAGCCCGAAATAAACGCGTTTTCTCAGCCCTTTTGAATCACAGTGTAACTGCCTGGCTCAGAAAAGCCCACTGAATCAGCCCTTAACCCCAGTGTGCAGAAGTTGTCAAAACGTGTTTTTCAGCAGAAATAAACACGTTTTGGCAACTTTGGTCACCCCCATGTAACTTATAGGGCAGAAACAGCACACTTTTCAAACCGTGTTTTTCAGCCCGAAATAAACGCGTTTTCTCAGATCTTGGAATCCCAGTGTAACTGCCTGGCTCAGAAGAGCCAACTGAGTCAACCCTTAACCCCAGTGTGCAGAAGTTGTCAAAACGTGTTTTTCAGCAGAAATAAACACGTTTTGGCAACTTTGGTCACCCCCATGTAACTTATAGGGCAGAAACAGCACACTTTTCAAAACGTGTTTTTCAGCCCGAAATAAACGCGTTTTCTCAGCCCTTGGAATCACTGTGTAACTGCCTGGCTCAGAAGAGCCCACTGAGTGAGCCCTTAACCCCAGTGTGCAGAAGTTGTCAAAACGTGTTTTTCAGCAGAAATAAACACGTTTTGGCAACTTTGGTCACCCCCATGTAACTTATAGGGCAGAAACAGCACACTTTTCAAAACGTGTTTTTCAGCCCGAAA
Source organism: Atractosteus spatula (assembly GCF_055471065.1). Classification (NCBI taxonomy): domain Eukaryota; kingdom Metazoa; phylum Chordata; class Actinopteri; order Semionotiformes; family Lepisosteidae; genus Atractosteus; species Atractosteus spatula. The sequence goes on from NW_028296650.1 coordinate 18,668, forward strand.
TAAACGCGTTTTCTCAGATCTTGGAATCCCAGTGTAACTGCCTGGCTCAGAAGAGCCAACTGAGTCAGCCCTTAACCCCAGTGTGCAGAAGTTTTCAAAACGTGTTTTTCAGCAGAAATAAACACGTTTTGGCAACTTTGGTCACCCCCATGTAACTTATAGGGCAGAAACAGCACACTTTTCAAAACGTGTTTTTCAGCCCGAAATAAACGCGTTTTCTCAGCCCCTTGGAATCACAGTGTAACTGCCTGGCTCAGAAGAGCCCACTGAGTCAGCCCTTAACCCCAGTGTGCAGAAGGTTTCAAAACGTGTTTTTCAGCAGAAATAAACACGTTTTGGCAACTTTGGTCACCCCCATGTAACTTATAGGGCAGAAACAGCACACTTTTCAAAACGTGTTTTTCAAACCGAAATAAACGCGTTTTCTCAGCCCTTGGAATCACAGTGTAACTGCCTGGCTCAGAAGAGCCCACTGAGTCAGCCCTTAACCCCAGTGTGCAGAAGTTGTCAAAACGTGTTTTTCAGCAGAAATAAACACGTTTTGGCAACTTTGGTCACCCCCATGTAACTTATAGGGCAGAAACAGCACACTTTTCAAAACGTGTTTTTCAGCCCGAAATAAACGCGTTTTCTCAGCCCTTGGAATCACTGTGTAACTGCCTGGCTCAGAAGAGCCCACTGAGTGAGCCCTTAACCCCAGTGTGCAGAAGTTGTCAAAACGTGTTTTTCAGCAGAAATAAACACGTTTTGGCAACTTTGGTCACCCCCATGTAATTTATAGGGCAGAAACAGCACACTTTTCAAAACGTGTTTTTCAGCCCGAAATAAACGCGTTTTCTCAGATCTTGGAATCCCAGTGTAACTGCCAGGCTCAGAAGAGCCCACTGAGTCAGCCCATAACCCCAGTGTGCAGAAGTTGTCAAAACGTGTTTTTCAGCAGAAATAAACACGTTTTGGCAACTTTGGTCACCCCCATGTAACTTATAGGGCAGAAACAGCTCACTTTTCAAAAGGTGTTTTTCAGCCCGAAATAAACGCGTTTTCTCAGCCCTTTTGAATCACAGTGTAACTGCCTGGCTCAGAAGAGCCCACTGAATCAGCCCTTAACCCCAGTGTGCAGAAGTTGTCAAAACGTGTTTTTCAGCAGAAATAAACACGTTTTGGCAACTTTGGTCACCCCCATGTAACTTATACGGCAGAAACAGCACACTTTTCAAAAGGTGTTTTTCAGCCTGAAATAAACGCGTTTTCTCAGCATTTGGAATCCCAGTGTAACTGCCTGGCTCAGAAGAGCCCACTGAGTCAGCCCTTAACCCCAGTGTGCAGAAGTTGTCAAAACGTGTTTTTCAGCAGAAATAAACACGTTTTGGCAACTTTGGTCACCCCCATGTAACTTATAGGGCAGAAACAGCACACTTTTCAAAACGTGTTTTTCAGCCCGAAATAAACGCGTTTTCTCAGCCCTTGGAATCACAGTGTAACTGCCTGGCTCAGAAGAGCCCACTGAGTCAGCCCTTAACCCCAGTGTGCAGAAGTTTTCAAAACGTGTTTTTCAGCAGAAATAAACACGTTTTGGCAACTTTGGTCACCCCCATGTAACTTATAGGGCAGAAACAGCACACTTTTCAAAACGTGTTTTTCAACCCGAAATAAACGCGTTTTCTCAGCCCTTGGAATCACAGTGTAACTGCCTGGCTCAGAAGAGCCCACTGAGTCAGCCCTTAACCCCAGTGTGCAGAAGTTGTCAAAACGTGTTTTTCAGCAGAAATAAACACGTTTTGGCAACTTTGGTCACCCCCATGTAACTTATAGGGCAGAAACAGCTCACTTTTCAAAAGGTGTTTTTCAGCCCGAAATAAACGCGTTTTCTCAGCCCTTTTGAATCACAGTGTAACTGCCTGGCTCAGAAAAGCCCACTGAATCAGCCCTTAACCCCAGTGTGCAGAAGTTGTCAAAACGTGTTTTTCAGCAGAAATAAACACGTTTTGGCAACATTGGTCACCCCCATGTAACTTATAGGGCAGAAACAGCACACTTTTCAAACCGTGTTTTTCAGCCCGAAATAAACGCGTTTTCTCAGATCTTGGAATCCCAGTGTAACTGCCTGGCTCAGAAGAGCCAACTGAGTCAACCCTTAACCCCAGTGTGCAGAAGTTGTCAAAACGTGTTTTTCAGCAGAAATAAACACGTTTTGGCAACTTTGGTCACCCCCATGTAACTTATAGGGCAGAAACAGCACACTTTTCAAAACGTGTTTTTCAGCCCGAAATAAACGCGTTTTCTCAGCCCTTTTGAATCACAGTGTAACTGCCTGGCTCAGAAGAGCCCACTGAGTCAGCCCTTAACCCCAGTGTGCAGAAGTTGTCAAAATGTGTTTTTCAGCAGAAATAAACACGTTTTGGCAACTTTGGTCACCCCCATGTAACTTATAGGGCAGAAACAGCACACTTTTCAAAACGTGTTTTTCAGCCCGAAATAAACGCGTTTTCTCAGATCTTGGAATCCCAGTGTAACTGCCTGGCTCAGAAGAGCCAACTGAGTCAGCCCTTAACCCCAGTGTGCAGAAGTTTTCAAAACGTGTTTTTCAGCAGAAATAAACACGTTTTGGCAACTTTGGTCACCCCCATGTAATTTATAGGGCAGAAACAGCACACTTTTCAAAACGTGTTTTTCAGCCCGAAATAAACGCGTTTTCTCAGCCCCTTGGAATCACAGTGTAACTGCCTAGCTCAGAAGAGCCCACTGAGGCAGCCCTTAACCCCAGTGCTCCGAAATTGTCAAAACGTGTTTTTCAGCAGAAATAAACACGTTTTGGCAACTTTGGTCACCACCATGTAACTTATAGGGCAGAAACAGCACAGTTTTCAAAACGTGTTTTTCAGCCCGAAATAAACGCTTTTTCTCAGCCCTTAGATTCGCAGTGTAACTGCCAGGCTCAGAAGAGCACACTGAGTCAGCCCTTAACCCCAGTGCTCATAAATTGTCAAAACGTGTTTTTCAGCAGAAATAAACACGTTTTGGCAACTTTTGTCACCCCCATGTAACTTATAGGGCAGAAACAGCACACTTTTCAAAACGTGTTTTTCAGCCCGAAATAAACGCGTTTTCTCAGATCTTCGAATCCCAGTGTAACTGCCTGGCTCAGAAGAGCCAACTGAGTCAGCCCTTAACCCCAGTGTGCAGAAGTTTTCAAAACGTGTTTTTCAGCAGAAATAAACACGTTTTGGCAACTTTGGTCACCCCCATGTAACTTATAGGGCAGAAACAGCACACTTTTCAAAACGTGTTTTTCAGCCCGAAATAAACGCGTTTTCTCAGCCCTTGGAATCACAGTGTAACTGCCTGGCTCAGAAGAGCCCACTGAGTCAGCCCTTAACCCCAGTGTGCAGAAGTTTTCAAAACGTGTTTTTCAGCAGAAATAAACACGTTTTGGCAACTTTGGTCACCCCCATGTAACTTATAGGGCAGAAACAGCACACTTTTCAAAACGTGTTTTTCAACCCGAAATAAACGCGTTTTCTCAGCCCTTGGAATCACAGTGTAACTGCCTGGCTCAGAAGAGCCCACTGAGTCAGCCCTTAACCCCAGTGTGCAGAAGTTGTCAAAACGTGTTTTTCAGCAGAAACAAACACGTTTTGGCAACTTTGGTCACCCCCATGTAACTTATAGGGCAGAAACAGCTCACTTTTCAAAAGGTGTTTTTCAGCCCGAAATAAACGCGTTTTCTCAGCCCTTTTGAATCACAGTGTAACTGCCTGGCTCAGAAAAGCCCACTGAATCAGCCCTTAACCCCAGTGTGCAGAAGTTGTCAAAACGTGTTTTTCAGCAGAAATAAACACGTTTTGGCAACTTTGGTCACCCCCATGTAACTTATAGGGCAGAAACAGCGCACTTTTCAAACCGTGTTTTTCAGCCCGAAATAAACGCGTTTTCTCAGATCTTGGAATCCCAGTGTAACTGCCTGGCTCAGAAGAGCCAACTGAGTCAACCCTTAACCCCAGTGTGCAGAAGTTGTCAAAACGTGTTTTTCAGCAGAAATAAACACGTTTTGGCAACTTTGGTCACCCCCATGTAACTTATAGGGCAGAAACAGCACACTTTTCAAAACGTGTTTTTCAGCCCGAAATAAACGCGTTTTCTCAGCCCTTTTGAATCACAGTGTAACTGCCTGGCTCAGAAGAGCCCACTGAGTCAGCCCTTAACCCCAGTGTGCAGAAGTTGTCAAAACGTGTTTTTCAGCAGAAATAAACACGTTTTGGCAACTTTGGTCACCCCCATGTAACTTATAGGGCAGAAACAGCACACTTTTCAAAACGTGTTTTTCAGCCCGAAATAAACGCGTTTTCTCAGATCTTGGAATCCCAGTGTAACTGCCTGGCTCAGAAGAGCCAACTGAGTCAGCCCTTAACCCCAGTGTGCAGAAGTTTTCAAAACGTGTTTTTCAGCAGAAATAAACACGTTTTGGCAACTTTGGTCACCCCCATGTAACTTATAGGGCAGAAACAGCACACTTTTCAAAACGTGTTTTTCAGCCCGAAATAAACGCGTTTTCTCAGCCCCTTGGAATCACAGTGTAACTGCCTGGCTCAGAAGAGCCCACTGAGTCAGCCCTTAACCCCAGTGTGCAGAAGTTTTCAAAACGTGTTTTTCAGCAGAAATAAACACGTTTTGGCAACTTTGGTCACCCCCATGTAACTTATAGGGCAGAAACAGCACACTTTTCAAAACGTGTTTTTCAACCCGAAATAAACGCGTTTTCTCAGCCCTTGGAATCACAGTGTAACTGCCTGGCTCAGAAGAGCCCACTGAGTCAGCCCTTAACCCCAGTGTGCAGAAGTTGTCAAAACGTGTTTTTCAGCAGAAATAAACACGTTTTGGCAACTTTGGTCACCCCCATGTAACTTATAGGGCAGAAACAGCACACTTTTCAAAACGTGTTTTTCAGCCCGAAATAAACGCGTTTTCTCAGCCCTTGGAATCACTGTGTAACTGCCTGGCTCAGAAGAGCCCACTGAGTGAGCCCTTAACCCCAGTGTGCAGAAGTTGTCAAAACGTGTTTTTCAGCAGAAATAAACACGTTTTGGCAACTTTGGTCACCCCCATGTAATTTATAGGGCAGAAACAGCACACTTTTCAAAACGTGTTTTTCAGCCCGAAATAAACGCGTTTTCTCAGATCTTGGAATCCCAGTGTAACTGCCTGGCTCAGAAGAGCCCACTGAGTCAGCCCTTAACCCCAGTGTGCAGAAGTTGTCAAAACGTGTTTTTCAGCAGAAATAAACACGTTTTGGCAACTTTGGTCACCCCCATGTAACTTATATGGCAGAAACAGCTCACTTTTCAAAAGGTGTTTTTCAGCCCGAAATAAACGGGTTTTCTCAGCCCTTTTGAATCACAGTGTAACTGCCTGGCTCAGAAGAGCCCACTGAATCAGCCCTTAACCCCAGTGTGCAGAAGTTGTCAAAACGTGTTTTTCAGCAGAAATAAACACGTTTTGGCAACTTTGGTCACCCCCATGTAACTTATACGGCAGAAACAGCACACTTTTCAAAAGGTGTTTTTCAGCCTGAAATAAACGCGTTTTCTCAGCATTTGGAATCCCAGTGTAACTGCCTGGCTCAGAAGAGCCCACTGAGTCAGCCCTTAACCCCAGTGTGCAGAAGTTGTCAAAACGTGTTTTTCAGCAGAAATAAACACGTTTTGGCAACTTTGGTCACCCCCATGTAACTTATAGGGCAGAAACAGCACACTTTTCAAAACGTGTTTTTCAACCCGAAATAAACGCGTTTTCTCAGCCCTTGGAATCACAGTGTAACTGCCTGGCTCAGAAGAGCCCACTGAGTCAGCCCTTAACCCCAGTGTGCAGAAGTTGTCAAAACGTGTTTTTCAGCAGAAATAAACACGTTTTGGCAACTTTGGTCACCCCCATGTAACTTATAGGGCAGAAACAGCTCACTTTTCAAAAGGTGTTTTTCAGCCCGAAATAAACGCGTTTTCTCAGATCTTGGAATCCCAGTGTAACTGCCTGGCTCAGAAGAGCCAACTGAGTCAGCCCTTAACCCCAGTGTGCAGAAGTTTTCAAAACGTGTTTTTCAGCAGAAATAAACACGTTTTGGCAACTTTGGTCACCCCCATGTAACTTATAGGGCAGAAACAGCACACTTTTCAAAACGTGTTTTTCAGCCCGAAATAAACGCGTTTTCTCAGATCTTGGAATCCCAGTGTAACTGCCTGGCTCAGAAGAGCCCTCTGAGTCAGCCCTTAACCCCAGTGTGCAGAAGTTGTCAAAACGTGTTTTTCAGCAGAAATAAACACGTTTTGGCAACTTTGGTCACCCCCATGTAATTTATAGGGCAGAAACAGCACACTTTTCAAAACGTGTTTTTCAGCCCGAAATAAACGCGTTTTCTCAGCCCCTTGGAATCACAGTGTAACTGCCTAGCTCAGAAGAGCCTACTGAGGCAGCCCTTAACCCCAGTGCTCCGAAATTGTCAAAACGTGTTTTTCAGCAGAAATAAACACGTTTTGGCAACTTTGGTCACCACCATGTAACTTATAGGGCAGAAACAGCACAGTTTTCAAAACGTGTTTTTCAGCCCGAAATAAACGCTTTTTCTCAGCCCTTAGATTCGCAGTGTAACTGCCAGGCTCAGAAGAGCACACTGAGTCAGCCCTTAACCCCAGTGCTCATAAATTGTCAAAACGTGTTTTTCAGCAGAAATAAACACGTTTTGGCAACTTTTGTCACCCCCATGTAACTTATAGGGCAGAAACAGCACACTTTTCAAAACGTGTTTTTCAGCCCGAAATAAACGCGTTTTCTCAGATCTTCGAATCCCAGTGTAACTGCCTGGCTCAGAAGAGCCAACTGAGTCAGCCCTTAACCCCAGTGTGCAGAAGTTTTCAAAACGTGTTTTTCAGCAGAAATAAACACGTTTTGGCAACTTTGGTCACCCCCATGTAACTTATAGGGCAGAAACAGCACACTTTTCAAAACGTGTTTTTCAGCCCGAAATAAACGCGTTTTCTCAGCCCTTGGAATCACAGTGTAACTGCCTGGCTCAGAAGAGCCCACTGAGTCAGCCCTTAACCCCAGTGTGCAGAAGTTTTCAAAACGTGTTTTTCAGCAGAAATAAACACGTTTTGGCAACTTTGGTCACCCCCATGTAACTTATAGGGCAGAAACAGCACACTTTTCAAACCGTGTTTTTCAGCCCGAAATAAACGCGTTTTCTCAGATCTTGGAATCCCAGTGTAACTGCCTGGCTCAGAAGAGCCAACTGAGTCAACCCTTAACCCCAGTGTGCAGAAGTTGTCAAAACGTGTTTTTCAGCAGAAATAAACACGTTTTGGCAACTTTGGTCACCCCCATGTAACTTATAGGGCAGAAACAGCACACTTTTCAAAACGTGTTTTTCAGCCCGAAATAAACGCGTTTTCTCAGCCCTTTTGAATCACAGTGTAACTGCCTGGCTCAGAAGAGCCCACTGAGTCAGCCCTTAACCCCAGTGTGCAGAAGTTGTCAAAACGTGTTTTTCAGCAGAAATAAACACGTTTTGGCAACTTTGGTCACCCCCATGTAACTTATAGGGCAGAAACAGCACACTTTTCAAAACGTGTTTTTCAGCCCGAAATAAACGCGTTTTCTCAGATCTTGGAATCCCAGTGTAACTGCCTGGCTCAGAAGAGCCAACTGAGTCAGCCCTTAACCCCAGTGTGCAGAAGTTTTCAAAACGTGTTTTTCAGCAGAAATAAACACGTTTTGGCAACTTTGGTCACCCCCATGTAACTTATAGGGCAGAAACAGCACACTTTTCAAAACGTGTTTTTCAGCCCGAAATAAACGCGTTTTCTCAGCCCCTTGGAATCACAGTGTAACTGCCTGGCTCAGAAGAGCCCACTGAGTCAGCCCTTAACCCCAGTGTGCAGAAGTTTTCAAAACGTGTTTTTCAGCAGAAATAAACACGTTTTGGCAACTTTGGTCACCCCCATGTAACTTATAGGGCAGAAACAGCACACTTTTCAAAACGTGTTTTTCAACCCGAAATAAACGCGTTTTCTCAGCCCTTGGAATCACAGTGTAACTGCCTGGCTCAGAAGAGCCCACTGAGTCAGCCCTTAACCCCAGTGTGCAGAAGTTGTCAAAACGTGTTTTTCAGCAGAAATAAACACGTTTTGGCAACTTTGGTCACCCCCATGTAACTTATAGGGCAGAAACAGCACACTTTTCAAAACGTGTTTTTCAGCCCGAAATAAACGCGTTTTCTCAGCCCTTGGAATCACTGTGTAACTGCCTGGCTCAGAAGAGCCCACTGAGTGAGCCCTTAACCCCAGTGTGCAGAAGTTGTCAAAACGTGTTTTTCAGCAGAAATAAACACGTTTTGGCAACTTTGGTCACCCCCATGTAATTTATAGGGCAGAAACAGCACACTTTTCAAAACGTGTTTTTCAGCCCGAAATAAACGCGTTTTCTCAGATCTTGGAATCCCAGTGTAACTGCCTGGCTCAGAAGAGCCCACTGAGTCAGCCCTTAACCCCAGTGTGCAGAAGTTGTCAAAACGTGTTTTTCAGCAGAAATAAACACGTTTTGGCAACTTTGGTCACCCCCATGTAACTTATATGGCAGAAACAGCTCACTTTTCAAAAGGTGTTTTTCAGCCCGAAATAAACGGGTTTTCTCAGCCCTTTTGAATCATAGTGTAACTGCCTGGCTCAGAAGAGCCCACTGAATCAGCCCTTAACCCCAGTGTGCAGAAGTTGTCAAAACGTGTTTTTCAGCAGAAATAAACACGTTTTGGCAACTTTGGTCACCCCCATGTAACTTATACGGCAGAAACAGCACACTTTTCAAAAGGTGTTTTTCAGCCTGAAATAAACGCGTTTTCTCAGCATTTGGAATCCCAGTGTAACTGCCTGGCTCAGAAGAGCCCACTGAGTCAGCCCTTAACCCCAGTGTGCAGAAGTTGTCAAAACGTGTTTTTCAGCAGAAATAAACACGTTTTGGCAACTTTGGTCACCCCCATGTAACTTATAGGGCAGAAACAGCACACTTTTCAAAACGTGTTTTTCAACCCGAAATAAACGCGTTTTCTCAGCCCTTGGAATCACAGTGTAACTGCCTGGCTCAGAAGAGCCCACTGAGTCAGCCCTTAACCCCAGTGTGCAGAAGTTGTCAAAACGTGTTTTTCAGCAGAAATAAACACGTTTTGGCAACTTTGGTCACCCCCATGTAACTTATAGGGCAGAAACAGCTCACTTTTCAAAAGGTGTTTTTCAGCCCGAAATAAACGCGTTTTCTCAGATCTTGGAATCCCAGTGTAACTGCCTGGCTCAGAAGAGCCAACTGAGTCAGCCCTTAACCCCAGTGTGCAGAAGTTTTCAAAACGTGTTTTTCAGCAGAAATAAACACGTTTTGGCAACTTTGGTCACCCCCATGTAACTTATAGGGCAGAAACAGCACACTTTTCAAAACGTGTTTTTCAGCCCGAAATAAACGCGTTTTCTCAGATCTTGGAATCCCAGTGTAACTGCCTGGCTCAGAAGAGCCCTCTGAGTCAGCCCTTAACCCCAGTGTGCAGAAGTTGTCAAAACGTGTTTTTCAGCAGAAATAAACACGTTTTGGCAACTTTGGTCACCCCCATGTAACTTATAGGGCAGAAACAGCACACTTTTCAAAACGTGTTTTTCAGCCCGAAATAAACGCGTTTTCTCAGCCCTTGGAATCACAGTGTAACTGCCTGGCTCAGAAGAGCCCACTGAGTCAGCCCTAAACCCCAGTGTGCAGAAGTTGTCAAAACGTGTTTTTTAGCAGAAATAAACACGTTTTGGCAACTTTGGTCACCCCATGTAACTTATAGGGCAGAAACAGCACACTTTTCAAAACGTGTTTTTCAGCCCGAAATAAACGCGTTTTCTCAGATCTTGGAATCCCAGTGTAACTGCCTGGCTCAGAAGAGCCAACTGAGTCAGCCCTTAACCCCAGTGTGCAGAAGTTTTCAAAACGTGTTTTTCAGCAGAAATAAACACGTTTTGGCAACTTTGGTCACCCCCATGTAACTTATAGGGCAGAAACAGCACACTTTTCAAAACGTGTTTTTCAGCCCGAAGTAAACGCGTTTTCTCAGCCCTTGGAATCACAGTGTAACTGCCTGGCTCAGAGGAGCCCACTGAGTCAGCCCTTAACCCCAGTGTGCAGAAGTTGTCAAAACGTGTTTTTCAGCAGAAATAAACACGTTTTGGCATCTTTGGTCACCCCCATGTAACTTATAGGGCAGAAACAGCACACTTTTCAAAACGTGTTTTTCAGCCCGAAATAAACGCGTTTTCTCAGATCTTGGAATCCCAGTGTAACTGCCTGGCTCAGAAGAGCCAACTGAGTCAGCCCTTAACCCCAGTGTGCAGAAGTTTTCAAAACGTGTTTTTCAGCAGAAATAAACACGTTTTGGCAACTTTGGTCACCCCCATGTAACTTATAGGGCAGAAACAGCACACTTTTCAAAACGTGTTTTTCAGCCCGAAATAAACGCGTTTTCTCAGCCCTTGGAATCACAGTGTAACTGCCTGGCTCAGAGGAGCCCACTGAGTCAGCCCTTAACTCCAGTGTGCAGAAGTTGTCAAAACGTGTTTTTCAGCAGAAATAAACACGTTTTGGCATCTTTGGTCACCCCCATGTAACTTATAGGGCAGAAACAGCACACTTTTCAAAACGTGTTTTTCAGCCCGAAATAAACGCGTTTTCTCAGCCCTTGGAATCACAGTGTAACTGCCTGGCTCAGAAGAGCCTACTGAGTCAGCCCATAACCCCAGTGTGCAGAAGTTGTCAAAACGTGTTTTTCAGCAGAAATAAACACGTTTTGGCAACTTTGGTCACCCCCATGTAACTTATAGGGCAGAAACAGCACACTTTTCAAAAGGTGTTTTTCAGCCCGAAATAAACGCTTTTTCTCAGCCCTTGGAATCACAGTGTAACTGCCTGGCTCAGAAGAGCCCACTGAGTCAGCCCTTAACCCCAGTGTGCAGAAGTTGTCAAAACGTGTTTTTCAGCAGAAATAAACACGTTTTGGCAACATTGGTCACCCCCATGTAACTTATAGGGCAGAAACAGCACACTTTTCAAAACGTGTTTTTCAGCCCGAAATAAACGCGTTTTCTCAGCCCTTGGAATCACAGTGTAACTGCCTGGCTCAGAAGAGCCCACTGAGTCAGCCCTTAACCCCAGTGTGCAGAAGTTTTCAAAACGTGTTTTTCAGCAGAAATAAACACGTTTTGGCAACTTTGGTCACCCCCATGTAACTTATAGGGCAGAAACAGCACACTTTTCAAAACGTCTTTTTCAGCCCGAAATAAACGCGTTTTCTCAGCCCTTGGAATCACAGTGTAACTGCCTGGCTCAGAAGAGCCCACTGAGTCAGCCCTTAACCCCAGTGTGCAGAAGTTTTCAAAACGTGTTTTTCAGCAGAAATAAACACGTTTTGGCAACTTTGGTCACCCCCATGTAACTTATAAGGCAGAAACAGCTCACTTTTCAAAAGGTGTTTTTCAGCCCGAAATAAACGCGTTTTCTCAGCCCTTTTGAATCACAGTGTAACTGCCTGGCTCAGAAGAGCCCACTGAATCAGCCCTTAACCCCAGTGTGCAGAAGTTGTCAAAACGTGTTTTTCAGCAGAAATAAACACGTTTTGGCAACTTTTGTCACCCCCATGTAACTTATAGGGCAGAAACAGCACACTTTTCAAAACGTGTTTTTCAGCCCGAAATAAACGCGTTTTCTCAGATCTTCGAATCCCAGTGTAACTGCCTGGCTCAGAAGAGCCAACTGAGTCAGCCCTTAACCCCAGTGTGCAGAAGTTTTCAAAACGTGTTTTTCAGCAGAAATAAACACGTTTTGGCAACTTTGGTCACCCCCATGTAACTTATAGGGCAGAAACAGCACACTTTTCAAAACGTGTTTTTCAGCCCGAAATAAACGCGTTTTCTCAGCCCTTGGAATCACAGTGTAACTGCCTGGCTCAGAGGAGCCCACTGAGTCAGCCCTTAACCCCAGTGTGCAGAAGTTGTCAAAACGTGTTTTTCAGCAGAAATAAACACGTTTTGGCATCTTTGGTCACCCCCATGTAACTTATAGGGCAGAAACAGCACACTTTTCAAAAGGTGTTTTTCAGCCTGAAATAAACGCGTTTTCTCAGCCCTTGGAATCACAGTGTAACTGCCTGGCTCAGAAGAGCCCACTGAGTCAGCCCTTAACCCCAGTGTGCAGAAGTTGTCAAAACGTGTTTTTCAGCAGAAATAAACACGTTTTGGCAACTTTGGTCACCCCCATGTAACTTATAGGCAGAAACAGCTCACTTTTCAAAAGGTGTTTTTCAGCCCGAAATAAACGCGTTTTCTCAGCCCTTTTGAATCACAGTGTAACTGCCTGGCTCAGAAGAGCCCACTGAATCAGCCCTTAACCCCAGTGTGCAGAAGTTGTCAAAACGTGTTTTTCAGCAGAAATAAACACGTTTTGGCAACTTTTGTCACCCCCATGTAACTTATAGGGCAGAAACAGCACACTTTTCAAAACGTGTTTTTCAGCCCGAAATAAACGCGTTTTCTCAGATCTTCGAATCCCAGTGTAACTGCCTGGCTCAGAAGAGCCAACTGAGTCAGCCCTTAACCCCAGTGTGCAGAAGTTTTCAAAACGTGTTTTTCAGCAGAAATAAACACGTTTTGGCAACTTTGGTCACCCCCATGTAACTTATAGGGCAGAAACAGCACACTTTTCAAAACGTGTTTTTCAGCCCGAAATAAACGCGTTTTCTCAGCCCTTGGAATCACAGTGTAACTGCCTGGCTCAGAAGAGCCCACTGAGTCAGCCCTTAACCCCAGTGTGCAGAAGTTTTCAAAACGTGTTTTTCAGCAGAAATAAACATGTTTTGGCAACTTTGGTCACCCCCATGTAACTTATAGGGCAGAAACAGCACACTTTTCAAAACGTGTTTTTCAACCCGAAATAAACGCGTTTTCTCAGCCCTTGGAATCACAGTGTAACTGCCTGGCTCAGAAGAGCCCACTGAGTCAGCCCTTAACCCCAGTGTGCAGAAGTTGTCAAAACGTGTTTTTCAGCAGAAATAAACACGTTTTGGCAACTTTGGTCACCCCCATGTAACTTATAGGGCAGAAACAGCTCACTTTTCAAAAGGTGTTTTTCAGCCCGAAATAAACGCGTTTTCTCAGCCCTTTTGAATCACAGTGTAACTGCCTGGCTCAGAAAAGCCCACTGAATCAGCTCTTAACCCCAGTGTGCAGAAGTTGTCAAAACGTGTTTTTCAGCAGAAATAAACACGTTTTGGCAACTTTGGTCACCCCCATGTAACTTATAGGGCAGAAACAGCACACTTTTCAAAACGTGTTTTTCAGCCCGAAATAAACGCGTTTTCTCAGCCCTTGGAATCACAGTGTAACTGCCTGGCTCAGAAGAGCCCACTGAGTCAGCCCTTAACCCCAGTGTGCAGAAGTTGTCAAAACGTGTTTTTCAGCAGAAATAAACACGTTTTGGCACCTTTGGTCACCCCCATGTAACTTATAGGCAGAAACAGCTCACTTTTCAAAAGGTGTTTTTCAGCCCGAAATAAACGCGTTTTCTCAGCCCTTTTGAATCACAGTGTAACTGCCTGGCTCAGAAGAGCCCACTGAATCAGCCCTTAACCCCAGTGTGCAGAAGTTGTCAAAACGTGTTTTTCAGCAGAAATAAACACGTTTTGGCAACTTTTGTCACCCCCATGTAACTTATAGGGCAGAAACAGCACACTTTTCAAAACGTGTTTTTCAGCCCGAAATAAACGCGTTTTCTCAGATCTTTGAATCCCAGTGTAACTGCCTGGCTCAGAAGAGCCAACTGAGTCAGCCCTTAACCCCAGTGTGCAGAAGTTTTCAAAACGTGTTTTTCAGCAGAAATAAACACGTTTTGGCAACTTTGGTCACCCCCATGTAACTTATAGGGCAGAAACAGCACACTTTTCAAAACGTGTTTTTCAACCCGAAATAAACGCGTTTTCTCAGCCCTTGGAATCACAGTGTAACTGCCTGGCTCAGAAGAGCCCACTGAGTCAGCCCTTAACCCCAGTGTGCAGAAGTTGTCAAAACGTGTTTTTCAGCAGAAATAAACACGTTTTGGCAACTTTGGTCACCCCCATGTAACTTATAGGGCAGAAACAGCTCACTTTTCAAAAGGTGTTTTTCAGCCCGAAATAAACGCGTTTTCTCAGATCTTGGAATCCCAGTGTAACTGCCTGGCTCAGAAGAGCCAACTGAGTCAACCCTTAACCCCAGTGTGCAGAAGTTGTCAAAACGTGTTTTTCAGCAGAAATAAACACGTTTTGGCAACTTTGGTCACCCCCATGTAACTTATAGGGCAGAAACAGCTCACTTTTCAAAAGGTGTTTTTCAGCCCGAAATAAACGCGTTTTCTCAGCCCTTTTGAATCACAGTGTAACTGCCTGGCTCAGAAGAGCCCACTGAATCAGCCCTTAACCCCAGTGTGCAGAAGTTGTCAAAACGTGTTTTTCAGCAGAAATAAACACGTTTTGGCAACTTTGGTCACCCCCATGTAACTTATACGGCAGAAACAGCACACTTTTCAAAACGTGTTTTTCAGCCCGAAATAAACGCGTTTTCTCAGATCTTCGAATCCCAGTGTAACTGCCTGGCTCAGAAGAGCCAACTGAGTCAGCCCTTAACCCCAGTGTGCAGAAGTTTTCAAAACGTGTTTTTCAGGAGAAATAAACACGTTTTGGCAACTTTGGTCACACCCATGTAACTTATAGGGCAGAAACAGCACACTTTTCAAAACGTGTTTTTCAGCCCGAAATAAACGCGTTTTCTCAGCCCTTGGAATCACAGTGTAACTGCCTGGCTCAGAAGAGCCCACTGAGTCAGCCCTTAACCCCAGTGTGCAGAAGTTTTCAAAACGTGTTTTTCAGCAGAAATAAACACGTTTTGGCAACTTTGGTCACCCCCATGTAACTTATAGGGCAGAAACAGCACACTTTTCAAAACGTGTTTTTCAACCCGAAATAAACGCGTTTTCTCAGCCCTTGGAATCACAGTGTAACTGCCTGGCTCAGAAGAGCCCACTGAGTCAGCCCTTAACCCCAGTGTGCAGAAGTTGTCAAAATGTGTTTTTCAGCAGAAATAAACACGTTTTGGCAACTTTGGTCACCCCCATGTAACTTATAGGGCAGAAACAGCACACTTTTCAAAACGTGTTTTTCAGCCCGAAATAAACGCGTTTTCTCAGCTCTTGGAATCACTGTGTAACTGCCTGGCTCAGAAGAGCCCACTGAGTCAGCCCTTAACCCCAGTGTGCAGAAGTTGTCAAAACGTGTTTTTCAGCAGAAATAAACACGTTTTTTCAACTTTGGTCACCCCCATGTAACTTATAGGGCAGAAACAGCACACTTTTCAAAACGTGTTTTTCAGCCCGAAATAAACGCGTTTTCTCAGATCTTCGAATCCCAGTGTAACTGCCTGGCTCAGAAGAGCCAACTGAGTCAGCCCTTAACCCCAGTGTGCAGAAGTTTTCAAAACGTGTTTTTCAGCAGAAATAAACACGTTTTGGCAACTTTGGTCACCCCCATGTAACTTATAGGGCAGAAACAGCACACTTTTCAAAACGTGTTTTTCAGCCCGAAATAAACGTGTGTTCTCAGCCCTTGGAATCCCAGTGTAACTGCCTGGCTCAGAAGAGCCTACTGAGTCAGCCCATAACCCCAGTGTGCAGAAGTTGTCAAAACGTGTTTTTCAGCAGAAATAAATACGTTTTGGCAACTTTGGTCACCCCCATGTAACTTATTGGGCAGAAACAGCACACTTTTCAAAACGTGTTTTTCAGCCCGAAATAAACGCGTTTTCTCAGATCTTGGAATCCCAGTGTAACTGCCTGGCTCAGAAGAGCCCACTGAGTCAGCCCTTAACCCCAGTGTGCAGAAGTTTTCAAAACGTGTTTTTCAGCAGAAATAAACACGTTTTGGCAACTTTGGTCACCCCCATGTAACTTATAGGGCAGAAACAGCACACTTTTCAAAACGTGTTTTTCAACCCGAAATAAACGCGTTTTCTCAGCCCTTGGAATCACAGTGTAACTGCCTGGCTCAGAAGAGCCCACTGAGTCAGCCCTTAACCCCAGTGTGCAGAAGTTGTCAAAATGTGTTTTTCAGCAGAAATAAACACGTTTTGGCAACTTTGGTCACCCCCATGTAACTTATAGGCAGAAACAGCTCACTTTTCAAAAGGTGTTTTTCAGCCCGAAATAAACGCGTTTTCTCAGCCCTTTTGAATCACAGTGTAACTGCCTGGCTCAGAAGAGCCCACTGAATCAGCCCTTAACCCCAGTGTGCAGAAGTTGTCAAAACGTGTTTTTCAGCAGAAATAAACACGTTTTGGCAACTTTTGTCACCCCCATGTAACTTATAGGGCAGAAACAGCACACTTTTCAAAACGTGTTTTTCAGCCCGAAATAAACGCGTTTTCTCAGATCTTCGAATCCCAGTGTAACTGCCTGGCTCAGAAGAGCCAACTGAGTCAGCCCTTAACCAAAGTGTGCAGAAGTTTTCAAAACGTGTTTTTCAGCAGAAATAAACACGTTTTGGCAACTTTGGTCACCCCCATGTAACTTATAGGGCAGAAACAGCACACTTTTCAAAATGTGTTTTTCAGCCCGAAATAAACGCGTTTTCTCAGCCCTTGGAATCACAGTGTAACTGCCTGGCTCAGAAGAGCCCACTGAGTCAGCCCTTAACCCCAGTGTGCAGAAGTTGACAAAACGTGTTTTTCAGCAGAAATAAACACGTTTTGGCAACTTTGGTCACCCCCATGTAACTTATAGGGCAGAAACAGCACACTTTTCAAAACGTGTTTTTCAGCCCGAAATAAACGCGTTTTCTCAGCTCTTGGAATCACTGTGTAACTGCCTGGCTCAGAAGAGCCCACTGAGTCAGCCCTTAACCCCAGTGTGCAGAAGTTGTCAAAACGTGTTTTTCAGCAGAAATAAACACGTTTTGGCAACTTTGGTCACCCCCATGTAACTTATAGGGCAGAAACAGCACACTTTTCAAAACGTGTTTTTCAGCCCGAAATAAACGCGTTTTCTCAGATCTTCGAATCCCAGTGTAACTGCCTGGCTCAGAAGAGCCAACTGAGTCAGCCCTTAACCCCAGTGTGCAGAAGTTTTCAAAACGTGTTTTTCAGCAGAAATAAACACGTTTTGGCAACTTTGGTCACCCCCATGTAACTTATAGGGCAGAAACAGCACACTTTTCAAAACGTGTTTTTCAGCCCGAAATAAACGTGTGTTCTCAGCCCTTGGAATCCCAGTGTAACTGCCTGGCTCAGAAGAGCCTACTGAGTCAGCCCATAACCCCAGTGTGCAGAAGTTGTCAAAACGTGTTTTTCAGCAGAAATAAATACGTTTTGGCAACTTTGGTCACCCCCATGTAACTTATTGGGCAGAAACAGCACACTTTTCAAAACGTGTTTTTCAGCCCGAAATAAACGCGTTTTCTCAGATCTTGGAATCCCAGTGTAACTGCCTGGCTCAGAAGAGCCCTCTGAGTCAGCCCTTAACCCCAGTGTGCAGAAGTTGTCAAAACGTGTTTTTCAGCAGAAATAAACACGTTTTGGCAACTTTGGTCACCCCCATGTAACTTATAGGGCAGAAACAGTACACTTTTCAAAACGTGTTTTTCAGCCCGAAATAAACGCGTTTTCTCAGCCCTTGGAATCACAGTGTAACTGCCTGGCTCAGAAGAGCCCACTGAGTCAGCCCTTAACCCCAGTGTGCAGAAGTTGTCAAAACGTGTTTTTTAGCAGAAATAAACACGTTTTGGCAACTTTGGTCACCCCCATGTAACTTATAGGGCAGAAACAGCACACTTTTCAAAACGTGTTTTTCAGCCCGAAATAAACGCGTTTTCTCAGATCTTGGAATCCCTGTGTAACTACCTGGCTCAGAAGAGCCAACTGAGTCAGCCCATAACCCCAGTGTGCAGAAGTTGTCAAAATGTGTTTTTCAGCAGAAATAAACACGTTTTGGCAAGTTTGGTCACCCCCATGTAACTTATAGGGCAGAAACAGCACACTTTTCAAAACGTGTTTTTCAGCCCGAAATAAACGTGTGTTCTCAGCCCTTGGAATCCCAGTGTAACTGCCTGGCTCAGAAGAGCCTACTGAGTCAGCCCATAACCCCAGTGTGCAGAAGTTGTCAAAACGTGTTTTTCAGCAGAAATAAACACGTTTTGGCAACTTTGGTCACCCCCATGTAACTTATAGGGCAGAAACAGCTCACTTTTCAAAAGGTGTTTTTCAGCCCGAAATAAACGCGTTTTCTCAGCCCTTTTGAATCACAGTGTAACTGCCTGGCTCAGAAGAGCCCACTGAATCAGCCCTTAACCCCAGTGTGCAGAAGTTGTCAAAACGTGTTTTTCAGCAGAAATAAACACGTTTTGGCAACTTTGGTCACCCCCATGTAACTTATACGGCAGAAACAGCACACTTTTCAAAAGGTGTTTTTCAGCCTGAAATAAACGCGTTTTCTCAGCTCTTGGAATCACAGTGTAACTGCCTGGCTCAGAAGAGCCCACTGAGTCAGCCCTTAACCCCAGTGCGCAGAAGTTGTCAAAACGTGTTTTTCAGCAGAAATAAACACGTTTTGGCAACTTTGGTCACCCCCATGTAACTTATAGGGCAGAAACAGCTCACTTTTCAAAAGGTGTTTTTCAGCCCGAAATAAACGCGTTTTCTCAGCCCTTTTGAATCACAGTGTAACTGCCTGGCTCAGAAGAGCCCACTGAATCAGCCCTTAACCCCAGTGTGCAGAAGTTGTCAAAACTTGTTTTTCAGCAGAAATAAACACGTTTTGGAAACTTTTGTCACCCCCATGTAACTTATAGGGCAGAAACAGCACACTTTTCAAAACGTGTTTTTCAGCCCGAAATAAACGCGTTTTCTCAGATCTTCGAATCCCAGTGTAACTGCCTGGCTCAGAAGAGCCAACTGAGTCAGCCCTTAACCCCAGTGTGCAGAAGTTTTCAAAACGTGTTTTTCAGCAGAAATAAACACGTTTTGGCAACTTTGGTCACCCCCATGTAACTTATAGGGCAGAAACAGCACACTTTTCAAAACGTGTTTTTCAGCCCGAAATAAACGCGTTTTCTCAGCCCTTGGAATCACAGTGTAACTGCCTGGCTCAGAAGAGCCCACTGAGTCAGCCCTTAACCCCAGTGTGCAGAAGTTTTCAAAACGTGTTTTTCAGCAGAAATAAACACGTTTTGGCAACTTTGGTCACCCCCATGTAACTTATAGGGCAGAAACAGCACACTTTTCAAAACGTGTTTTTCAGCCCGAAATAAACGTGTGTTCTCAGCCCTTGGAATCCCAGTGTAACTGCCTGGCTCAGAAGAGCCTACTGAGTCAGCCCATAACCCCAGTGTGCAGAAGTTGTCAAAACGTGTTTTTCAGCAGAAATAAATACGTTTTGGCAACTTTGGTCACCCCCATGTAACTTATTGGGCAGAAACAGCACACTTTTCAAAACGTGTTTTTCAGCCCGAAATAAACGCGTTTTCTCAGATCTTGGAATCCCAGTGTAACTGCCTGGCTCAGAAGAGCCCTCTGAGTCAGCCCTTAACCCCAGTGTGCAGAAGTTGTCAAAACGTGTTTTTCAGCAGAAATAAACACGTTTTGGCAACTTTGGTCACCCCCATGTAACTTATAGGGCAGAAACAGTACACTTTTCAAAACGTGTTTTTCAGCCCGAAATAAACGCGTTTTCTCAGCCCTTGGAATCACAGTGTAACTGCCTGGCTCAGAAGAGCCCACTGAGTCAGCCCTTAACCCCAGTGTGCAGAAGTTGTCAAAACGTGTTTTTTAGCAGAAATAAACACGTTTTGGCAACTTTGGTCACCCCCATGTAACTTATAGGGCAGAAACAGCACACTTTTCAAAACGTGTTTTTCAGCCCGAAATAAACGCGTTTTCTCAGATCTTGGAATCCCTGTGTAACTACCTGGCTCAGAAGAGCCAACTGAGTCAGCCCATAACCCCAGTGTGCAGAAGTTGTCAAAATGTGTTTTTCAGCAGAAATAAACACGTTTTGGCAAGTTTGGTCACCCCCATGTAACTTATAGGGCAGAAACAGCACACTTTTCAAAACGTGTTTTTCAGCCCGAAATAAACGTGTGTTCTCAGCCCTTGGAATCCCAGTGTAACTGCCTGGCTCAGAAGAGCCTACTGAGTCAGCCCATAACCCCAGTGTGCAGAAGTTGTCAAAACGTGTTTTTCAGCAGAAATAAACACGTTTTGGCAACTTTGGTCACCCCCATGTAACTTATAGGGCAGAAACAGCTCACTTTTCAAAAGGTGTTTTTCAGCCCGAAATAAACGCGTTTTCTCAGCCCTTTTGAATCACAGTGTAACTGCCTGGCTCAGAAGAGCCCACTGAATCAGCCCTTAACCCCAGTGTGCAGAAGTTGTCAAAACGTGTTTTTCAGCAGAAATAAACACGTTTTGGCAACTTTGGTCACCCCCATGTAACTTATACGGCAGAAACAGCACACTTTTCAAAAGGTGTTTTTCAGCCTGAAATAAACGCGTTTTCTCAGCTCTTGGAATCACAGTGTAACTGCCTGGCTCAGAAGAGCCCACTGAGTCAGCCCTTAACCCCAGTGCGCAGAAGTTGTCAAAACGTGTTTTTCAGCAGAAATAAACACGTTTTGGCAACTTTGGTGACCCCCATGTAACTTATAGGGCAGAAACAGCTCACTTTTCAAAAGGTGTTTTTCAGCCCGAAATAAACGCGTTTTCTCAGCCCTTTTGAATCACAGTGTAACTGCCTGGCTCAGAAGAGCCCACTGAATCAGCCCTTAACCCCAGTGTGCAGAAGTTGTCAAAACGTGTTTTTCAGCAGAAATAAACACGTTTTGGCAACTTTGGTCACCCCCATGTAACTTATACGGCAGAAACAGCACACTTTTCAAAAGGTGTTTTTCAGCCTGAAATAAACGCGTTTTCTCAGCTCTTGGAATCACAGTGTAACTGCCTGGCTCAGAAGAGCCCACTGAGTCAGCCCTTAACCCCAGTGCGCAGAAGTTGTCAAAACGTGTTTTTCAGCAGAAATAAACACGTTTTGGCAACTTTGGTGACCCCCATGTAACTTATAGGGCAGAAACAGCTCACTTTTCAAAAGGTGTTTTTCAGCCCGAAATAAACGCGTTTTCTCAGCCCTTTTGAATCACAGTGTAACTGCCTGGCTCAGAAGAGCCCACTGAATCAGCCCTTAACCCCAGTGTGCAGAAGTTGTCAAAACGTGTTTTTCAGCAGAAATAAACACGTTTTGGAAACTTTTGTCACCCCCATGTAACTTATAGGGCAGAAACAGCACACTTTTCAAAAGGTGTTTTTCAGCCTGAAATAAACGCGTTTTCTCAGCTCTTGGAATCACAGTGTAACTGCCTGGCTCAGAAGAGCCCACTGAGTCAGCCCTTAACCCCAGTGCGCAGAAGTTGTCAAAACGTGTTTTTCAGCAGAAATAAACACGTTTTGGCAACTTTGGTGACCCCCATGTAACTTATAGGGCAGAAACAGCTCACTTTTCAAAAGGTGTTTTTCAGCCCGAAATAAACGCGTTTTCTCAGCCCTTTTGAATCACAGTGTAACTGCCTGGCTCAGAAGAGCCCACTGAATCAGCCCTTAACCCCAGTGTGCAGAAGTTGTCAAAACGTGTTTTTCAGCAGAAATAAACACGTTTTGGAAACTTTTGTCACCCCCATGTAACTTATAGGGCAGAAACAGCACACTTTTCAAAACGTGTTTTTCAGCCCGAAATAAACGCGTTTTCTCAGATCTTCGAATCCCAGTGTAACTGCCTGGCTCAGAAGAGCCAACTGAGTCAGCCCTTAACCCCAGTGTGCAGAAGTTTTCAAAACGTGTTTTTCAGCAGAAATAAACACGTTTTGGCAACTTTGGTCACCCCCATGTAACTTATAGGGCAGAAACAGCACACTTTTCAAAACGTGTTTTTCAGCCCGAAATAAACGCGTTTTCTCAGCCCTTGGAATCACAGTGTAACTGCCTGGCTCAGAAGAGCCCACTGAGTCAGCCCTTAACCCCAGTGTGCAGAAGTTTTCAAAACGTGTTTTTCAGCAGAAATAAACACGTTTTGGCAACTTTGGTCACCCCCATGTAACTTATAGGGCAGAAACAGCACACTTTTCAAAACGTGTTTTTCAGCCCGAAATAAACGCGTTTTCTCAGCCCTTGGAATCAC
This sequence comes from Atractosteus spatula, assembly GCF_055471065.1. NCBI lineage: Eukaryota > Metazoa > Chordata > Actinopteri > Semionotiformes > Lepisosteidae > Atractosteus > Atractosteus spatula. The sequence goes on from NW_028296650.1 coordinate 40,967, forward strand.
AGTGTAACTGCCTGGCTCAGAAGAGCCCACTGAGTCAGCCCTTAACCCCAGTGTGCAGAAGTTTTCAAAACGTGTTTTTCAGCAGAAATAAACACGTTTTGGCAACTTTGGTCACCCCCATGTAACTTATAGGGCAGAAACAGCACACTTTTCAAAACGTGTTTTTCAGCCCGAAATAAACGTGTGTTCTCAGCCCTTGGAATCCCAGTGTAACTGCCTGGCTCAGAAGAGCCTACTGAGTCAGCCCATAACCCCAGTGTGCAGAAGTTGTCAAAACGTGTTTTTCAGCAGAAATAAATACGTTTTGGCAACTTTGGTCACCCCCATGTAACTTATTGGGCAGAAACAGCACACTTTTCAAAACGTGTTTTTCAGCCCGAAATAAACGCGTTTTCTCAGATCTTGGAATCCCAGTGTAACTGCCTGGCTCAGAAGAGCCCTCTGAGTCAGCCCTTAACCCCAGTGTGCAGAAGTTGTCAAAACGTGTTTTTCAGCAGAAATAAACACGTTTTGGCAACTTTGGTCACCCCCATGTAACTTATAGGGCAGAAACAGTACACTTTTCAAAACGTGTTTTTCAGCCCGAAATAAACGCGTTTTCTCAGCCCTTGGAATCACAGTGTAACTGCCTGGCTCAGAAGAGCCCACTGAGTCAGCCCTTAACCCCAGTGTGCAGAAGTTGTCAAAACGTGTTTTTTAGCAGAAATAAACACGTTTTGGCAACTTTGGTCACCCCCATGTAACTTATAGGGCAGAAACAGCACACTTTTCAAAACGTGTTTTTCAGCCCGAAATAAACGCGTTTTCTCAGATCTTGGAATCCCAGTGTAACTGCCTGGCTCAGAAGAGCCAACTGAGTCAGCCCATAACCCCAGTGTGCAGAAGTTGTCAAAATGTGTTTTTCAGCAGAAATAAACACGTTTTGGCAACTTTGGTCACCCCCATGTAACTTATAGGGCAGAAACAGCACACTTTTCAAAACGTGTTTTTCAGCCCGAAATAAACGTGTGTTCTCAGCCCTTGGAATCCCAGTGTAACTGCCTGGCTCAGAAGAGCCTACTGAGTCAGCCCATAACCCCAGTGTGCAGAAGTTGTCAAAACGTGTTTTTCAGCAGAAATAAATACATTTTGGCAACTTTGGTCACCCCCATGTAACTTATTGGGCAGAAACAGCACACTTTTCAAAACGTGTTTTTCAGCCCGAAATAAACGCGTTTTCTCAGATCTTGGAATCCCAGTGTAACTGCCTGGCTCAGAAGAGCCCACTGAATCAGCCCTTAACCCCAGTGTGCAGAAGTTGTCAAAACGTGTTTTTCAGCAGAAATAAACACGTTTTGGCAACTTTGGTCACCCCCATGTAACTTATACGGCAGAAACAGCACACTTTTCAAAAGGTGTTTTTCAGCCTGAAATAAACGCGTTTTCTCAGCTCTTGGAATCACAGTGTAACTGCCTGGCTCAGAAGAGCCCACTGAGTCAGCCCTTAACCCCAGTGCGCAGAAGTTGTCAAAACGTGTTTTTCAGCAGAAATAAACACGTTTTGGCAACTTTGGTCACCCCCATGTAACTTATAGGGCAGAAACAGCTCACTTTTCAAAAGGTGTTTTTCAGCCCGAAATAAACGCGTTTTCTCAGCCCTTGGAATCACAGTGTAACTGCCTGGCTCAGAAGAGCCCACTGAGTCAGCCCTTAACCCCAGTGTGCAGAAGTTTTCAAAACGTGTTTTTCAGCAGAAATAAACACGTTTTGGCAACTTTGGTCACCCCCATGTAACTTATTGGGCAGAAACAGCACACTTTTCAAAACGTGTTTTTCAGCCCGAAATAAACGCGTTTTCTCAGATCTTGGAATCCCAGTGTAACTGCCTGGCTCAGAAGAGCCCTCTGAGTCAGCCCTTAACCCCAGTGTGCAGAAGTTGTCAAAACGTGTTTTTCAGCAGAAATAAACACGTTTTGGCAACTTTGGTCACCCCCATGTAACTTATAGGGCAGAAACAGTACACTTTTCAAAACGTGTTTTTCAGCCCGAAATAAACGCGTTTTCTCAGCCCTTGGAATCACAGTGTAACTGCCTGGCTCAGAAGAGCCCACTGAATCAGCCCTTAACCCCAGTGTGCAGAAGTTGTCAAAACGTGTTTTTTAGCAGAAATAAACACGTTTTGGCAACTTTGGTCACCCCCATGTAACTTATAGGGCAAAACAGCACACTTTTCAAAACGTGTTTTTCAGCCCGAAATAAACGCGTTTTCTCAGATCTTGGAATCCCAGTGTAACTGCCTGGCTCAGAAGAGCCAACTGAGTCAGCCCATAACCCCAGTGTGCAGAAGTTGTCAAAATGTGTTTTTCAGCAGAAATAAACACGTTTTGGCAACTTTGGTCACCCCCATGTAACTTATAGGGCAGAAACAGCACACTTTTCAAAACGTGTTTTTCAGCCCGAAATAAACGTGTGTTCTCAGCCCTTGGAATCCCAGTGTAACTGCCTGGCTCAGAAGAGCCTACTGAGTCAGCCCATAACCCCAGTGTGCAGAAGTTGTCAAAACGTGTTTTTCAGCAGAAATAAATACATTTTGGCAACTTTGGTCACCCCCATGTAACTTATTGGGCAGAAACAGCACACTTTTCAAAACGTGTTTTTCAGCCCGAAATAAACGCGTTTTCTCAGATCTTGGAATCCCAGTGTAACTGCCTGGCTCAGAAGAGCCAACTGAGTCAACCCTTAACCCCAGTGTGCAGAAGTTGTCAAAACGTGTTTTTCAGCAGAAATAAACACGTTTTGGCAACTTTGGTCACCCCCATGTAATTTATAGGGCAGAAACAGCACACTTTTCAAAACGTGTTTTTCAGCCCGAAATAAACGCGTTTTCTCAGATCTTGGAATCCCAGTGTAACTGCCTGGCTCAGAAGAGCCCACTGAGTCAGCCCTTAACCCCAGTGTGCAGAAGTTGTCAAAACGTGTTTTTCAGCAGAAATAAACACGTTTTGGCAACTTTGGTCACCCCCATGTAACTTATACGGCAGAAACAGCACACTTTTCAAAAGGTGTTTTTCAGCCTGAAATAAACGCGTTTTCTCAGCTCTTGGAATCACAGTGTAACTGCCTGGCTCAGAAGAGCCCACTGAGTCAGCCCTTAACCCCAGTGCGCAGAAGTTGTCAAAACGTGTTTTTCAGCAGAAATAAACACGTTTTGGCAACTTTGGTCACCCCCATGTAACTTATAGGGCAGAAACAGCTCACTTTTCAAAAGGTGTTTTTCAGCCCGAAATAAACGCGTTTTCTCAGCCCTTTTGAATCACAGTGTAACTGCCTGGCTCAGAAGAGCCCACTGAATCAGCCCTTAACCCCAGTGTGCAGAAGTTGTCAAAACGTGTTTTTCAGCAGAAATAAACACGTTTTGGCAACTTTTGTCACCCCCATGTAACTTATAGGGCAGAAACAGCACACTTTTCAAAACGTGTTTTTCAGCCCGAAATAAACGCGTTTTCTCAGATCTTCGAATCCCAGTGTAACTGCCTGGCTCAGAAGAGCCAACTGAGTCAGCCCTTAACCCCAGTGTGCAGAAGTTTTCAAAACGTGTTTTTCAGCAGAAATAAACACGTTTTGGCAACTTTGGTCACCCCCATGTAACTTATAGGGCAGAAACAGCACACTTTTCAAAACGTGTTTTTCAGCCCGAAATAAACGCGTTTTCTCAGCCCTTGGAATCACAGTGTAACTGCCTGGCTCAGAAGAGCCCACTGAGTCAGCCCTTAACCCCAGTGTGCAGAAGTTTTCAAAACGTGTTTTTCAGCAGAAATAAACACGTTTTGGCAACTTTGGTCACCCCCATGTAACTTATAGGGCAGAAACAGCACACTTTTCAAAACGTGTTTTTCAGCCCGAAATAAACGCGTTTTCTCAGATCTTGGAATCCCAGTGTAACTGCCTGGCTCAGAAGAGCCAACTGAGTCAGCCCATAACCCCAGTGTGCAGAAGTTGTCAAAATGTGTTTTTCAGCAGAAATAAACACGTTTTGGCAACTTTGGTCACCCCCATGTAACTTATAGGGCAGAAACAGCTCACTTTTCAAAAGGTGTTTTTCAGCCCGAAATAAACGTGTGTTCTAAGCCCTTGGAATCCCAGTGTAACTGCCTGGCTCAGAAGAGCCCACTGAATCAGCCCTTAACCCCAGTGTGCAGAAGTTGTCAAAACGTGTTTTTCAGCAGAAATAAATACGTTTTGGCAACTTTGGTCACCCCCATGTAACTTATAGGGCAGAAACAGCACACTTTTCAAAACGTGTTTTTCAGCCCGAAATAAACGCGTTTTCTCAGCCCTTGGAATCACAGTGTAACTGCCTGGCTCAGAAGAGCCCACTGAGTCAGCCCTTAACCCCAGTGTGCAGAAGTTTTCAAAACGTGTTTTTCAGCAGAAATAAACACGTTTTGGCAACTTTGGTCACCCCCATGTAACTTATAGGGCAGAAACAGCACACTTTTCAAAACGTGTTTTTCAGCCCGAAATAAACGTGTTTTCTCAGCCCTTGGAATCACTGTGTAACTGCCTGGCTCAGAAGAGCCCACTGAGTCAGCCCTTAACCCCAGTGTGCAGAAGTTGTCAAAACGTGTTTTTCAGCAGAAATAAACACGTTTTGGCAACTTTGGTCACCCCCATGTAACTTATAGGGCAGAAACAGCACACTTTTCAAAACGTGTTTTTCAGCCCGAAATAAACGCGTTTTCTCAGATCTTCGAATCCCAGTGTAACTGCCTGGCTCAGAAGAGCCAACTGAGTCAGCCCTTAACCCCAGTGTGCAGAAGTTTTCAAAACGTGTTTTTCAGCAGAAATAAACACGTTTTGGCAACTTTGGTCACCCCCATGTAACTTATAGGGCAGAAACAGCAGACTTTTCAAAACGTGTTTTTCAGCCCGAAATAAACGTGTGTTCTCAGCCCTTGGAATCCCAGTGTAACTGCCTGGCTCAGAAGAGCCTACTGAGTCAGCCCATAACCCCAGTGTGCAGAAGTTGTCAAAACGTGTTTTTCAGCAGAAATAAATACGTTTTGGCAACTTTGGTCACCCCCATGTAACTTATTGGGCAGAAACAGCACACTTTTCAAAACGTGTTTTTCAGCCCGAAATAAACGCGTTTTCTCAGATCTTGGAATCCCAGTGTAACTGCCTGGCTCAGAAGAGCCCTCTGAGTCAGCCCTTAACCCCAGTGTGCAGAAGTTGTCAAAACGTGTTTTTCAGCAGAAATAAACACGTTTTGGCAACTTTGGTCACCCCCATGTAACTTATAGGGCAGAAACAGTACACTTTTCAAAACGTGTTTTTCAGCCCGAAATAAACGCGTTTTCTCAGCCCTTGGAATCACAGTGTAACTGCCTGGCTCAGAAGAGCCCACTGAGTCAGCCCTTAACCCCAGTGTGCAGAAGTTGTCAAAACGTGTTTTTTAGCAGAAATTAACACGTTTTGGCAACTTTGGTCACCCCCATGTAACTTATAGGGCAGAAACAGCACACTTTTCAAAACGTGTTTTTCAGCCCGAAATAAACGCGTTTTCTCAGATCTTGGAATCCCAGTGTAACTGCCTGGCTCAGAAGAGCCAACTGAGTCAGCCCATAACCCCAGTGTGCAGAAGTTGTCAAAATGTGTTTTTCAGCAGAAATAAACACGTTTTGGCAACTTTGGTCACCCCCATGTAACTTATAGGGCAGAAACAGCACACTTTTCAAAACGTGTTTTTCAGCCCGAAATAAACGTGTTTTCTCAGCCCTTGGAATCCCAGTGTAACTGCCTGGCTCAGAAGAGCCTACTGAGTCAGCCCATAACCCCAGTGTGCAGAAGTTGTCAAAACGTGTTTTTCAGCAGAAATAAATACGTTTTGGCAACTTTGGTCACCCCCATGTAACTTATTGGGCAGAAACAGCACACTTTTCAAAACGTGTTTTTCAGCCCGAAATAAACGCGTTTTCTCAGATCTTGGAATCCCAGTGTAACTGCCTGGCTCAGAAGAGCCCTCTGAGTCAGCCCTTAACCCCAGTGTGCAGAAGTTGTCAAAACGTGTTTTTCAGCAGAAATAAACACGTTTTGGCAACTTTGGTCACCCCCATGTAACTTATAGGGCAGAAACAGCACACTTTTCAAAACGTGTTTTTCAGCCCGAAATAAACGCGTTTTCTCAGCCCTTGGAATCACAGTGTAACTGCCTGGCTCAGAAGAGCCCACTGAGTCAGCCCTTAACCCCAGTGTGCAGAAGTTTTCAAAACGTGTTTTTCAGCAGAAATAAACACGTTTTGGCAACTTTGGTCACCCCCATGTAACTTATAGGGCAGAAACAGCACACTTTTCAAAACGTGTTTTTTAGCACGAAATAAACGCGTTTTCTCAGATCTTGGAATCCCAGTGTAACTGCCTGGCTCAGAAGAGCCAACTGAGTCAGCCCTTAACCCCAGTGTGCAGAAGTTTTCAAAACGTGTTTTTCAGCAGAAATAAACACGTTTTGGCAACTTTGGTCACCCCCATGTAACTTATAGGGCAGAAACAGCACACTTTTCAAAACGTGTTTTTCAGCCCGAAATAAACGCGTTTTCTCAGATCTTGGAATCCCAGTGTAACTGCCTGGCTCAGAAGAGCCCTCTGAGTCAGCCCTTAACCCCAGTGTGCAGAAGTTGTCAAAACGTGTTTTTCAGCAGAAATAAACACGTTTTGGCAACTTTGGTCACCCCCATGTAACTTATAGGGCAGAAACAGCAGACTTTTCAAAACGTGTTTTTCAGCCCGAAATAAACGTGTGTTCTCAGCCCTTGGAATCCCAGTGTAACTGCCTGGCTCAGAAGAGCCTACTGAGTCAGCCCATAACCCCAGTGTGCAGAAGTTGTCAAAACGTGTTTTTCAGCAGAAATAAATACGTTTTGGCAACTTTGGTCACCCCCATGTAACTTATTGGGCAGAAACAGCACACTTTTCAAAACGTGTTTTTCAGCCCGAAATAAACGCGTTTTCTCAGATCTTGGAATCCCAGTGTAACTGCCTGGCTCAGAAGAGCCCTCTGAGTCAGCCCTTAACCCCAGTGTGCAGAAGTTGTCAAAACGTGTTTTTCAGCAGAAATAAACACGTTTTGGCAACTTTGGTCACCCCCATGTAACTTATAGGGCAGAAACAGTACACTTTTCAAAACGTGTTTTTCAGCCCGAAATAAACGCGTTTTCTCAGCCCTTGGAATCACAGTGTAACTGCCTGGCTCAGAAGAGCCCACTGAGTCAGCCCTTAACCCCAGTGTGCAGAAGTTGTCAAAACGTGTTTTTTAGCAGAAATTAACACGTTTTGGCAACTTTGGTCACCCCCATGTAACTTATAGGGCAGAAACAGCACACTTTTCAAAACGTGTTTTTCAGCCCGAAATAAACGCGTTTTCTCAGATCTTGGAATCCCAGTGTAACTGCCTGGCTCAGAAGAGCCAACTGAGTCAGCCCATAACCCCAGTGTGCAGAAGTTGTCAAAATGTGTTTTTCAGCAGAAATAAACACGTTTTGGCAACTTTGGTCACCCCCATGTAACTTATAGGGCAGAAACAGCACACTTTTCAAAACGTGTTTTTCAGCCCGAAATAAACGTGTGTTCTCAGCCCTTGGAATCCCAGTGTAACTGCCTGGCTCAGAAGAGCCTACTGAGTCAGCCCATAACCCCAGTGTGCAGAAGTTGTCAAAACGTGTTTTTCAGCAGAAATAAATACGTTTTGGCAACTTTGGTCACCCCCATGTAACTTATTGGGCAGAAACAGCACACTTTTCAAGACGTGTTTTTCAGCCCGAAATAAACGCGTTTTCTCAGATCTTGGAATCCCAGTGTAACTGCCTGGCTCAGAAGAGCCCTCTGAGTCAGCCCTTAACCCCAGTGTGCAGAAGTTGTCAAAACGTGTTTTTCAGCAGAAATAAACACGTTTTGGCAACTTTGGTCACCCCCATGTAACTTATAGGGCAGAAACAGCACACTTTTCAAAACGTGTTTTTCAGCCCGAAATAAACGCGTTTTCTCAGCCCTTGGAATCACAGTGTAACTGCCTGGCTCAGAAGAGCCCACTGAGTCAGCCCTTAACCCCAGTGTGCAGAAGTTGTCAAAACGTGTTTTTTAGCAGAAATAAACACGTTTTGGCAACTTTGGTCACCCCCATGTAACTTATAGGGCAGAAACAGCACACTTTTCAAAACGTGTTTTTCAGCCCGAAATAAACGCGTTTTCTCAGATCTTGGAATCCCAGTGTAACTGCCTGGCTCAGAAGAGCCAACTGAGTCAGCCCTTAACCCCAGTGTGCAGAAGTTTTCAAAACGTGTTTTTCAGCAGAAATAAACACGTTTTGGCAACTTTGGTCACCCCCATGTAACTTATAGGGCAGAAACAGCACACTTTTCAAAAGGTGTTTTTCAGCCCGAAATAAACGCGTTTTCTCAGATCTTGGAATCCCAGTGTAACTGCCTGGCTCAGAAGAGCCCTCTGAGTCAGCCCTTAACCCCAGTGTGCAGAAGTTGTCAAAACGTGTTTTTCAGCAGAAATAAACACGTTTTGGCAACTTTGGTCACCCCCATGTAACTTATAGGGCAGAAACAGCACACTTTTCAAAACGTGTTTTTCAGCCCGAAATAAACGCGTTTTCTCAGCCCTTGGAATCACAGTGTAACTGCCTGGCTCAGAGGAGCCCACTGAGTCAGCCCTTAACCCCAGTGTGCAGAAGTTGTCAAAACGTGTTTTTCAGCAGAAATAAACACGTTTTGGCAACTTTGGTCACCCCCATGTAACTTATAGGGCAGAAACAGCACACTTTTCAAAACGTGTTTTTCAGCCCGAAATAAACGCTTTTTCTCAGCCCTTGGAATCACAGTGTAACTGCCTGGCTCAGAAGAGCCCACTGAGTCAGCCCTTAACCCCAGTGTGCAGAAGTTGTCAAAACGTGTTTTTCTGCAGAAATAAACACGTTTTGGCAACATTGGTCACCCCCATGTAACTTATAGGGCAGAAACAGCTCACTTTTCAAAAGGTGTTTTTCAGCCCGAAATAAACGCGTTTTCTCAGCCCTTTTGAATCACAGTGTAACTGCCTGGCTCAGAAGAGCCCACTGAATCAGCCCTTAACCCCAGTGTGCAGAAGTTGTCAAAACGTGTTTTTCAGCAGAAATAAACAAGTTTTGGCAACTTTGGTCACCCCCATGTAACTTATACGGCAGAAACAGCACACTTTTCAAAACGTGTTTTTCAGCCCGAAATAAACGCGTTTTCTCAGATCTTGGAATCCCAGTGTAACTGCCTGGCTCAGAAGAGCCCTCTGAGTCAGCCCTTAACCCCAGTGTGCAGAAGTTGTCAAAACGTGTTTTTCAGCAGAAATAAACACGTTTTGGCAACATTGGTCACCCCGATGTAACTTATAGGGCAGAAACAGCACACTTTTCAAAATGTGTTTTTCAGCCCGAAATAAACGCGTTTTCTCAGCCCTTGGAATCACAGTGTAACTGCCTGGCTCAGAAGAGCCCACTGAGTCAGCCCTTAACCCCAGTGTGCAGAAGTTGACAAAACGTGTTTTTCAGCAGAAATAAACACGATTTGGCAACTTTGGTCACCCCCATGTAACTTATAGGGCAGAAACAGCACACTTTTCAAAACGTGTTTTTCAGCCCGAAATAAACGCGTTTTCTCAGCCCTTGGAATCACAGTGTAACTGCCTGGCTCAGAAGAGCCCACTGAGTCAGCCCTTAACCCCAGTGTGCAGAAGTTTTCAAAACGTGTTTTTCAGCAGAAATAAACACGTTTTGGCAACTTTGGTCACCCCCATGTAACTTATAGGGCAGAAACAGCACACTTTTCAAAACGTGTTTTTCAGCCCGAAATAAACGCGTTTTCTCAGCCCTTGGAATCACTGTGTAACTGCCTGGCTCAGAAGAGCCCACTGAGTCAGTCCTTAACCCCAGTGTGCAGAAGTTGTCAAAACGTGTTTTTCAGCAGAAATAAACACGTTTTGGCAACTTTGGTCACCCCCATGTAACTTATAGGGCAGAAACAGCACACTTTTCAAAACGTGTTTTTCAGCCCGAAATAAACGCGTTTTCTCAGATCTTGGAATCCCAGTGTAACTGCCTGGCTCAGAAGAGCCAACTGAGTCAGCCCTTAACCCCAGTGTGCAGAAGTTTTCAAAACGTGTTTTTCAGCAGAAATAAACACGTTTTGGCAACTTTGGTCACCCCCATGTAACTTATAGGGCAGAAACAGCACACTTTTCAAAACGTGTTTTTCAGCCCGAAATAAACGTGTGTTCTCAGCCCTTGGAATCCCAGTGTAACTGCCTGGCTCAGAAGAGCCTACTGAGTCAGCCCATAACCCCAGTGTGCAGAAGTTGTCAAAACGTGTTTTTCAGCAGAAATAAATACGTTTTGGCAACTTTGGTCACCCCCATGTAACTTATTGGGCAGAAACAGCACACTTTTCAAAACGTGTTTTTCAGCCCGAAATAAACGCGTTTTCTCAGATCTTGGAATCCCAGTGTAACTGCCTGGCTCAGAAGAGCCCTCTGAGTCAGCCCTTAACCCCAGTGTGCAGAAGTTGTCAAAACGTGTTTTTCAGCAGAAATAAACACGTTTTGGCAACTTTGGTCACCCCCATGTAACTTATAGGGCAGAAACAGTACACTTTTCAAAACGTGTTTTTCAGCCCGAAATAAACGCGTTTTCTCAGCCCTTGGAATCACAGTGTAACTGCCTGGCTCAGAAGAGCCCACTGAGTCAGCCCTTAACCCCAGTGTGCAGAAGTTGTCAAAACGTGTTTTTTAGCAGAAATTAACACGTTTTGGCAACTTTGGTCACCCCCATGTAACTTATAGGGCAGAAACAGCACACTTTTCAAAACGTGTTTTTCAGCCCGAAATAAACGCGTTTTCTCAGATCTTGGAATCCCAGTGTAACTGCCTGGCTCAGAAGAGCCAACTGAGTCAGCCCATAACCCCAGTGTGCAGAAGTTGTCAAAATGTGTTTTTCAGCAGAAATAAACACGTTTTGGCAACTTTGGTCACCCCCATGTAACTTATAGGGCAGAAACAGCACACTTTTCAAAACGTGTTTTTCAGCCCGAAATAAACGTGTGTTCTCAGCCCTTGGAATCCCAGTGTAACTGCCTGGCTCAGAAGAGCCTACTGAGTCAGCCCATAACCCCAGTGTGCAGAAGTTGTCAAAACGTGTTTTTCAGCAGAAATAAATACGTTTTGGCAACTTTGGTCACCCCCATGTAACTTATTGGGCAGAAACAGCACACTTTTCAAAACGTGTTTTTCAGCCCGAAATAAACGCGTTTTCTCAGATCTTGGAATCCCAGTGTAACTGCCTGGCTCAGAAGAGCCCTCTGAGTCAGCCCTTAACCCCAGTGTGCAGAAGTTGTCAAAACGTGTTTTTCAGCAGAAATAAACACGTTTTGGCAACTTTGGTCACCCCCATGTAACTTATAGGGCAGAAACAGCACACTTTTCAAAACGTGTTTTTCAGCCCGAAATAAACGCGTTTTCTCAGCCCTTGGAATCACAGTGTAACTGCCTGGCTCAGAAGAGCCCACTGAGTCAGCCCTTAACCCCAGTGTGCAGAAGTTTTCAAAACGTGTTTTTCAGCAGAAATAAACACGTTTTGGCAACTTTGGTCACCCCCATGTAACTTATAGGGCAGAAACAGCACACTTTTCAAAACGTGTTTTTCAGCCCGAAATAAACGTGTTTTCTCAGCCCTTGGAATCACTGTGTAACTGCCTGGCTCAGAAGAGCCCACTGAGTCAGCCCTTAACCCCAGTGTGCAGAAGTTGTCAAAACGTGTTTTTCAGCAGAAATAAACACGTTTTGGCAACTTTGGTCACCCCCATGTAACTTATAGGGCAGAAACAGCACACTTTTCAAAACGTGTTTTTCAGCCCGAAATAAACGCGTTTTCTCAGATCTTCGAATCCCAGTGTAACTGCCTGGCTCAGAAGAGCCAACTGAGTCAGCCCTTAACCCCAGTGTGCAGAAGTTTTCAAAACGTGTTTTTCAGCAGAAATAAACACGTTTTGGCAACTTTGGTCACCCCCATGTAACTTATAGGGCAGAAACAGCACACTTTTCAAAACGTGTTTTTCAGCCCGAAATAAACGTGTGTTCTCAGCCCTTGGAATCCCAGTGTAACTGCCTGGCTCAGAAGAGCCTACTGAGTCAGCCCATAACCCCAGTGTGCAGAAGTTGTCAAAACGTGTTTTTCAGCAGAAATAAATACGTTTTGGCAACTTTGGTCACCCCCATGTAACTTATTGGGCAGAAACAGCACACTTTTCAAAACGTGTTTTTCAGCCCGAAATAAACGCGTTTTCTCAGATCTTGGAATCCCAGTGTAACTGCCTGGCTCAGAAGAGCCCTCTGAGTCAGCCCTTAACCCCAGTGTGCAGAAGTTGTCAAAACGTGTTTTTCAGCAGAAATAAACACGTTTTGGCAACTTTGGTCACCCCCATGTAACTTATAGGGCAGAAACAGTACACTTTTCAAAACGTGTTTTTCAGCCCGAAATAAACGCGTTTTCTCAGCCCTTGGAATCACAGTGTAACTGCCTGGCTCAGAAGAGCCCACTGAGTCAGCCCTTAACCCCAGTGTGCAGAAGTTGTCAAAACGTGTTTTTTAGCAGAAATTAACACGTTTTGGCAACTTTGGTCACCCCCATGTAACTTATAGGGCAGAAACAGCACACTTTTCAAAACGTGTTTTTCAGCCCGAAATAAACGCGTTTTCTCAGATCTTGGAATCCCAGTGTAACTGCCTGGCTCAGAAGAGCCAACTGAGTCAGCCCATAACCCCAGTGTGCAGAAGTTGTCAAAATGTGTTTTTCAGCAGAAATAAACACGTTTTGGCAACTTTGGTCACCCCCATGTAACTTATAGGGCAGAAACAGCACACTTTTCAAAACGTGTTTTTCAGCCCGAAATAAACGTGTGTTCTCAGCCCTTGGAATCCCAGTGTAACTGCCTGGCTCAGAAGAGCCTACTGAGTCAGCCCATAACCCCAGTGTGCAGAAGTTGTCAAAACGTGTTTTTCAGCAGAAATAAATACGTTTTGGCAACTTTGGTCACCCCCATGTAACTTATTGGGCAGAAACAGCACACTTTTCAAAACGTGTTTTTCAGCCCGAAATAAACGCGTTTTCTCAGATCTTGGAATCCCAGTGTAACTGCCTGGCTCAGAAGAGCCCTCTGAGTCAGCCCTTAACCCCAGTGTGCAGAAGTTGTCAAAACGTGTTTTTCAGCAGAAATAAACACGTTTTGGCAACTTTGGTCACCCCCATGTAACTTATAGGGCAGAAACAGCACACTTTTCAAAACGTGTTTTTCAGCCCGAAATAAACGCGTTTTCTCAGCCCTTGGAATCACAGTGTAACTGCCTGGCTCAGAAGAGCCCACTGAGTCAGCCCTTAACCCCAGTGTGCAGAAGTTGTCAAAACGTGTTTTTTAGCAGAAATAAACACGTTTTGGCAACTTTGGTCACCCCCATGTAACTTATAGGGCAGAAACAGCACACTTTTCAAAACGTGTTTTTCAGCCCGAAATAAACGCGTTTTCTCAGATCTTGGAATCCCAGTGTAACTGCCTGGCTCAGAAGAGCCAACTGAGTCAGCCCTTAACCCCAGTGTGCAGAAGTTTTCAAAACGTGTTTTTCAGCAGAAATAAACACGTTTTGGCAACTTTGGTCACCCCCATGTAACTTATAGGGCAGAAACAGCACACTTTTCAAAACGTGTTTTTCAGCCCGAAATAAACGCGTTTTCTCAGATCTTGGAATCCCAGTGTAACTGCCTGGCTCAGAAGAGCCCTCTGAGTCAGCCCTTAACCCCAGTGTGCAGAAGTTGTCAAAACGTGTTTTTCAGCAGAAATAAACACGTTTTGGCAACTTTGGTCACCCCCATGTAACTTATAGGGCAGAAACAGCACACTTTTCAAAACGTGTTTTTCAGCCCGAAATAAACGCGTTTTCTCAGCCCTTGGAATCACAGTGTAACTGCCTGGCTCAGAGGAGCCCACTGAGTCAGCCCTTAACCCCAGTGTGCAGAAGTTGTCAAAACGTGTTTTTCAGCAGAAATAAACACGTTTTGGCAACTTTGGTCACCCCCATGTAACTTATAGGGCAGAAACAGCACACTTTTCAAAAGGTGTTTTTCAGCCCGAAATAAACGCTTTTTCTCAGCCCTTGGAATCACAGTGTAACTGCCTGGCTCAGAAGAGCCCACTAAGTCAGCCCTTAACCCCAGTGTGCAGAAGTTGTCAAAACGTGTTTTTCAGCAGAAATAAACACGTTTTGGCAACATTGGTCACCCCCATGTAACTTATAGGGCAGAAACAGCTCACTTTTCAAAAGGTGTTTTTCAGCCCGAAATAAACGCGTTTTCTCAGCCCTTTTGAATCACAGTGTAACTGCCTGGCTCAGAAGAGCCCACTGAATCAGCCCTTAACCCCAGTGTGCAGAAGTTGTCAAAACGTGTTTTTCAGCAGAAATAAACACGTTTTGGCAACTTTGGTCACCCCCATGTAACTTATACGGCAGAAACAGCACACTTTTCAAAAGGTGTTTTTCAGCCTGAAATAAACGCGTTTTCTCAGCCCTTGGAATCACAGTGTAACTGCCTGGCTCAGAAGAGCCCACTGAGTCAGCCCTTAACCCCAGTGTGCAGAAGTTGTCAAAACGTGTTTTTCAGCAGAAATAAACACGTTTTGGCAACTTTGGTCACCCCCATGTAACTTATAGGCAGAAACAGCTCACTTTTCAAAAGGTGTTTTTCAGCCCGAAATAAACGCGTTTTCTCAGCCCTTTTGAATCACAGTGTAACTGCCTGGCTCAGAAGAGCCCACTGAATCAGCCCTTAACCCCAGTGTGCAGAAGTTGTCAAAACGTGTTTTTCAGCAGAAATAAACACGTTTTGGCAACTTTTGTCACCCCCATGTAACTTATAGGGCAGAAACAGCACACTTTTCAAAACGTGTTTTTCAGCCCGAAATAAACGCGTTTTCTCAGATCTTCGAATCCCAGTGTAACTGCCTGGCTCAGAAGAGCCAACTGAGTCAGCCCTTAACCCCAGTGTGCAGAAGTTTTCAAAACGTGTTTTTCAGCAGAAATAAACAGGTTTTGGCAACTTTGGTCACCCCCATGTAACTTATAGGGCAGAAACAGCACACTTTTCAAAACGTGTTTTTCAGCCCGAAATAAACGCGTTTTCTCAGCCCTTGGAATCACAGTGTAACTGCCTGGCTCAGAAGAGCCCACTGAGTCAGCCCTTAACCCCAGTGTGCAGAAGTTTTCAAAACGTGTTTTTCAGCAGAAATAAACACGTTTTGGCAACTTTGGTCACCCCCATGTAACTTATAGGGCAGAAACAGCACACTTTTCAAAACGTGTTTTTCAACCCGAAATAAACGCGTTTTCTCAGCCCTTGGAATCACAGTGTAACTGCCTGGCTCAGAAGAGCCCACTGAGTCAGCCCTTAACCCCAGTGTGCAGAAGTTGTCAAAACGTGTTTTTCAGCAGAAATAAACACGTTTTGGCAACTTTGGTCACCCCCATGTAACTTATAGGGCAGAAACAGTTCACTTTTCAAAAGGTGTTTTTCAGCCCGAAATAAACGCGTTTTCTCAGCCCTTTTGAATCACAGTGTAACTGCCTGGCTCAGAAAAGCCCACTGAATCAGCCCTTAACCCCAGTGTGCAGAAGTTGTCAAAACGTGTTTTTCAGCAGAAATAAACACGTTTTGGCAACTTTGGTCACCCCCATGTAACTTATAGGGCAGAAACAGCACACTTTTCAAACCGTGTTTTTCAGCCCGAAATAAACGCGTTTTCTCAGCCCCTTGGAATCACAGTGTAACTGCCTGGCTCAGAAGAGCCCACCGAGTCAGCCCTTAACCCCAGTGTGCAGAAGTTTTCAAAACGTGTTTTTCAGCAGAAATAAACACGTTTTGGCAACTTTGGTCACCCCCATGTAACTTATAGGGCAGAAACAGCACACTTTTCAAAACGTGATTTCAACCCGAAATAAACGCGTTTTCTCAGCCCTTGGAATCACATTGTAACTGCCTGGCTCAGAAGAGCCCACTGAGTCAGCCCTTAACCCCAGTGTGCAGAAGTTGTCAAAACGTGTTTTTCAGCAGAAATAAACACGTTTTGGCAACTTTGGTCACAACCATGTAACTTATAGGGCAGAAACAGCACACTTTTCAAAACGTGTTTTTCAGCCCGAAATAAACGCGTTTTCTCAGCCCTTGGAATCACTGTGTAACTGCCTGGCTCAGAAGAGCCCACTGAGTCAGCCCTTAACCCCAGTGTGCAGAAGTTGTCAAAACGTGTTTTTCAGCAGAAATAAACACGTTTTGGCAACTTTGGTCACCCCCATGTAACTTATAGGGCAGAAACAGCACACTTTTCAAAACGTGTTTTTCAGCCCGAAATAAACGCGTTTTCTCAGATCTTGGAATCCCAGTGTAACTGCCTGGCTCAGAAGAGCCAACTGAGTCAGCCCTTAACCCCAGTGTGCAGAAGTTTTCAAAACGTGTTTTTCAGCAGAAATAAACACGTTTTGGCAACTTTGGTCACCCCCATGTAACTTATAGGGCAGAAACAGCACACTTTTCAAAACGTGTTTTTCAGCCCGAAATAAACGTGTGTTCTCAGCCCTTGGAATCCCAGTGTAACTGCCTGGCTCAGAAGAGCCTACTGAGTCAGCCCATAACCCCAGTGTGCAGAAGTTGTCAAAACGTGTTTTTCAGCAGAAATAAATACGTTTTGGCAACTTTGGTCACCCCCATGTAACTTATTGGGCAGAAACAGCACACTTTTCAAAACGTGTTTTTCAGCCCGAAATAAACGCGTTTTCTCAGATCTTGGAATCCCAGTGTAACTGCCTGGCTCAGAAGAGCCCTCTGAGTCAGCCCTTAACCCCAGTGTGCAGAAGTTGTCAAAACGTGTTTTTCAGCAGAAATAAACACGTTTTGGCAACTTTGGTCACCCCCATGTAACTTATAGGGCAGAAACAGTACACTTTTCAAAACGTGTTTTTCAGCCCGAAATAAACGCGTTTTCTCAGCCCTTGGAATCACAGTGTAACTGCCTGGCTCAGAAGAGCCCACTGAGTCAGCCCTTAACCCCAGTGTGCAGAAGTTGTCAAAACGTGTTTTTTAGCAGAAATTAACACGTTTTGGCAACTTTGGTCACCCCCATGTAACTTATAGGGCAGAAACAGCACACTTTTCAAAACGTGTTTTTCAGCCCGAAATAAACGCGTTTTCTCAGATCTTGGAATCCCAGTGTAACTGCCTGGCTCAGAAGAGCCAACTGAGTCAGCCCATAACCCCAGTGTGCAGAAGTTGTCAAAATGTGTTTTTCAGCAGAAATAAACACGTTTTGGCAACTTTGGTCACCCCCATGTAACTTATAGGGCAGAAACAGCACACTTTTCAAAACGTGTTTTTCAGCCCGAAATAAACGTGTGTTCTCAGCCCTTGGAATCCCAGTGTAACTGCCTGGCTCAGAAGAGCCTACTGAGTCAGCCCATAACCCCAGTGTGCAGAAGTTGTCAAAACGTGTTTTTCAGCAGAAATAAATACGTTTTGGCAACTTTGGTCACCCCCATGTAACTTATTGGGCAGAAACAGCACACTTTTCAAAACGTGTTTTTCAGCCCGAAATAAACGCGTTTTCTCAGATCTTGGAATCCCAGTGTAACTGCCTGGCTCAGAAGAGCCCTCTGAGTCAGCCCTTAACCCCAGTGTGCAGAAGTTGTCAAAACGTGTTTTTCAGCAGAAATAAACACGTTTTGGCAACTTTGGTCACCCCCATGTAACTTATAGGGCAGAAACAGCACACTTTTCAAAACGTGTTTTTCAGCCCGAAATAAACGCGTTTTCTCAGCCCTTGGAATCACAGTGTAACTGCCTGGCTCAGAAGAGCCCACTGAGTCAGCCCTTAACCCCAGTGTGCAGAAGTTGTCAAAACGTGTTTTTTAGCAGAAATAAACACGTTTTGGCAACTTTGGTCACCCCCATGTAACTTATAGGGCAGAAACAGCACACTTTTCAAAACGTGTTTTTCAGCCCGAAATAAACGCGTTTTCTCAGATCTTGGAATCCCAGTGTAACTGCCTGGCTCAGAAGAGCCAACTGAGTCAGCCCTTAACCCCAGTGTGCAGAAGTTTTCAAAACGTGTTTTTCAGCAGAAATAAACACGTTTTGGCAACTTTGGTCACCCCCATGTAACTTATAGGGCAGAAACAGCACACTTTTCAAAACGTGTTTTTCAGCCCGAAATAAACGCGTTTTCTCAGATCTTGGAATCCCAGTGTAACTGCCTGGCTCAGAAGAGCCCTCTGAGTCAGCCCTTAACCCCAGTGTGCAGAAGTTGTCAAAACGTGTTTTTCAGCAGAAATAAACACGTTTTGGCAACTTTGGTCACCCCCATGTAACTTATAGGGCAGAAACAGCACACTTTTCAAAAGGTGTTTTTCAGCCCGAAATAAACGCGTTTTCTCAGCCCTTGGAATCACAGTGTAACTGCCTGGCTCAGAGGAGCCCACTAAGTCAGCCCTTAACCCCAGTGTGCAGAAGTTGTCAAAACGTGTTTTTCAGCAGAAATAAACACGTTTTGGCAACATTGGTCACCCCCATGTAACTTATAGGGCAGAAACAGCTCACTTTTCAAAAGGTGTTTTTCAGCCCGAAATAAACGCGTTTTCTCAGCCCTTTTGAATCACAGTGTAACTGCCTGGCTCAGAAGAGCCCACTGAATCAGCCCTTAACCCCAGTGTGCAGAAGTTGTCAAAACGTGTTTTTCAGCAGAAATAAACAAGTTTTGGCAACTTTGGTCACCCCCATGTAACTTATACGGCAGAAACAGCACACTTTTCAAAAGGTGTTTTTCAGCCTGAAATAAACGCGTTTTCTCAGCCCTTGGAATCACAGTGTAACTGCCTGGCTCAGAAGAGCCCACTGAGTCAGCCCTTAACCCCAGTGTGCAGAAGTTGTCAAAACGTGTTTTTCAGCAGAAATAAACACGTTTTGGCAACTTTGGTCACCCCCATGTAACTTATAGGCAGAAACAGCTCACTTTTCAAAAGGTGTTTTTCAGCCCGAAATAAACGCGTTTTCTCAGCCCTTTTGAATCACAGTGTAACTGCCTGGCTCAGAAGAGCCCACTGAATCAGCCCTTAACCCCAGTGTGCAGAAGTTGTCAAAACGTGTTTTTCAGCAGAAATAAACACGTTTTGGCAACTTTTGTCACCCCCATGTAACTTATAGGGCAGAAACAGCACACTTTTCAAAACGTGTTTTTCAGCCCGAAATAAACGCGTTTTCTCAGATCTTCGAATCCCAGTGTAACTGCCTGGCTCAGAAGAGCCAACTGAGTCAGCCCTTAACCCCAGTGTGCAGAAGTTTTCAAAACGTGTTTTTCAGCAGAAATAAACAGGTTTTGGCAACTTTGGTCACCCCCATGTAACTTATAGGGCAGAAACAGCACACTTTTCAAAACGTGTTTTTCAGCCCGAAATAAACGCGTTTTCTCAGCCCTTGGAATCACAGTGTAACTGCCTGGCTCAGAAGAGCCCACTGAGTCAGCCCTTAACCCCAGTGTGCAGAAGTTTTCAAAACGTGTTTTTCAGCAGAAATAAACACGTTTTGGCAACTTTGGTCACCCCCATGTAACTTATAGGGCAGAAACAGCACACTTTTCAAAACGTGTTTTTCAACCCGAAATAAACGCGTTTTCTCAGCCCTTGGAATCACAGTGTAACTGCCTGGCTCAGAAGAGCCCACTGAGTCAGCCCTTAACCCCAGTGTGCAGAAGTTGTCAAAACGTGTTTTTCAGCAGAAATAAACACGTTTTGGCAACTTTGGTCACCCCCATGTAACTTATAGGGCAGAAACAGTTCACTTTTCAAAAGGTGTTTTTCAGCCCGAAATAAACGCGTTTTCTCAGCCCTTTTGAATCACAGTGTAACTGCCTGGCTCAGAAAAGCCCACTGAATCAGCCCTTAACCCCAGTGTGCAGAAGTTGTCAAAACGTGTTTTTCAGCAGAAATAAACACGTTTTGGCAACTTTGGTCACCCCCATGTAACTTATAGGGCAGAAACAGCACACTTTTCAAACCGTGTTTTTCAGCCCGAAATAAACGCGTTTTCTCAGCCCCTTGGAATCACAGTGTAACTGCCTGGCTCAGAAGAGCCCACCGAGTCAGCCCTTAACCCCAGTGTGCAGAAGTTTTCAAAACGTGTTTTTCAGCAGAAATAAACACGTTTTGGCAACTTTGGTCACCCCCATGTAACTTATAGGGCAGAAACAGCACACTTTTCAAAACGTGATTTCAACCCGAAATAAACGCGTTTTCTCAGCCCTTGGAATCACATTGTAACTGCCTGGCTCAGAAGAGCCCACTGAGTCAGCCCTTAACCCCAGTGTGCAGAAGTTGTCAAAACGTGTTTTTCAGCAGAAATAAACACGTTTTGGCAACTTTGGTCACAACCATGTAACTTATAGGGCAGAAACAGCACACTTTTCAAAACGTGTTTTTCAGCCCGAAATAAACGCGTTTTCTCAGCCCTTGGAATCACTGTGTAACTGCCTGGCTCAGAAGAGCCCACTGAGTCAGCCCTTAACCCCAGTGTGCAGAAGTTGTCAAAACGTGTTTTTCAGCAGAAATAAACACGTTTTGGCAACTTTGGTCACCCCCATGTAACTTATAGGGCAGAAACAGCACACTTTTCAAAACGTGTTTTTC
Source organism: Atractosteus spatula (assembly GCF_055471065.1). Classification (NCBI taxonomy): domain Eukaryota; kingdom Metazoa; phylum Chordata; class Actinopteri; order Semionotiformes; family Lepisosteidae; genus Atractosteus; species Atractosteus spatula. The sequence continues at coordinate 61,739 of NW_028296650.1, forward strand.
AGCCCGAAATAAACGCGTTTTCTCAGATCTTGGAATCCCAGTGTAACTGCCTGGCTCAGAAGAGCCAACTGAGTCAGCCCTTAACCCCAGTGTGCAGAAGTTTTCAAAACGTGTTTTTCAGCAGAAATAAACACGTTTTGGCAACTTTGGTCACCCCCATGTAACTTATAGGGCAGAAACAGCACACTTTTCAAAACGTGTTTTTCAGCCCGAAATAAACGTGTGTTCTCAGCCCTTGGAATCCCAGTGTAACTGCCTGGCTCAGAAGAGCCTACTGAGTCAGCCCATAACCCCAGTGTGCAGAAGTTGTCAAAACGTGTTTTTCAGCAGAAATAAATACGTTTTGGCAACTTTGGTCACCCCCATGTAACTTATTGGGCAGAAACAGCACACTTTTCAAAACGTGTTTTTCAGCCCGAAATAAACGCGTTTTCTCAGATCTTGGAATCCCAGTGTAACTGCCTGGCTCAGAAGAGCCCTCTGAGTCAGCCCTTAACCCCAGTGTGCAGAAGTTGTCAAAACGTGTTTTTCAGCAGAAATAAACACGTTTTGGCAACTTTGGTCACCCCCATGTAACTTATAGGGCAGAAACAGTACACTTTTCAAAACGTGTTTTTCAGCCCGAAATAAACGCGTTTTCTCAGCCCTTGGAATCACAGTGTAACTGCCTGGCTCAGAAGAGCCCACTGAGTCAGCCCTTAACCCCAGTGTGCAGAAGTTGTCAAAACGTGTTTTTTAGCAGAAATTAACACGTTTTGGCAACTTTGGTCACCCCCATGTAACTTATAGGGCAGAAACAGCACACTTTTCAAAACGTGTTTTTCAGCCCGAAATAAACGCGTTTTCTCAGATCTTGGAATCCCAGTGTAACTGCCTGGCTCAGAAGAGCCAACTGAGTCAGCCCATAACCCCAGTGTGCAGAAGTTGTCAAAATGTGTTTTTCAGCAGAAATAAACACGTTTTGGCAACTTTGGTCACCCCCATGTAACTTATAGGGCAGAAACAGCACACTTTTCAAAACGTGTTTTTCAGCCCGAAATAAACGTGTGTTCTCAGCCCTTGGAATCCCAGTGTAACTGCCTGGCTCAGAAGAGCCTACTGAGTCAGCCCATAACCCCAGTGTGCAGAAGTTGTCAAAACGTGTTTTTCAGCAGAAATAAATACGTTTTGGCAACTTTGGTCACCCCCATGTAACTTATTGGGCAGAAACAGCACACTTTTCAAAACGTGTTTTTCAGCCCGAAATAAACGCGTTTTCTCAGATCTTGGAATCCCAGTGTAACTGCCTGGCTCAGAAGAGCCCTCTGAGTCAGCCCTTAACCCCAGTGTGCAGAAGTTGTCAAAACGTGTTTTTCAGCAGAAATAAACACGTTTTGGCAACTTTGGTCACCCCCATGTAACTTATAGGGCAGAAACAGCACACTTTTCAAAACGTGTTTTTCAGCCCGAAATAAACGCGTTTTCTCAGCCCTTGGAATCACAGTGTAACTGCCTGGCTCAGAAGAGCCCACTGAGTCAGCCCTTAACCCCAGTGTGCAGAAGTTGTCAAAACGTGTTTTTTAGCAGAAATAAACACGTTTTGGCAACTTTGGTCACCCCCATGTAACTTATAGGGCAGAAACAGCACACTTTTCAAAACGTGTTTTTCAGCCCGAAATAAACGCGTTTTCTCAGATCTTGGAATCCCAGTGTAACTGCCTGGCTCAGAAGAGCCAACTGAGTCAGCCCTTAACCCCAGTGTGCAGAAGTTTTCAAAACGTGTTTTTCAGCAGAAATAAACACGTTTTGGCAACTTTGGTCACCCCCATGTAACTTATAGGGCAGAAACAGCACACTTTTCAAAACGTGTTTTTCAGCCCGAAATAAACGCGTTTTCTCAGATCTTGGAATCCCAGTGTAACTGCCTGGCTCAGAAGAGCCCTCTGAGTCAGCCCTTAACCCCAGTGTGCAGAAGTTGTCAAAACGTGTTTTTCAGCAGAAATAAACACGTTTTGGCAACTTTGGTCACCCCCATGTAACTTATAGGGCAGAAACAGCACACTTTTCAAAACGTGTTTTTCAGCCCGAAATAAACGCGTTTTCTCAGCCCTTGGAATCACAGTGTAACTGCCTGGCTCAGAGGAGCCCACTGAGTCAGCCCTTAACCCCAGTGTGCAGAAGTTGTCAAAACGTGTTTTTCAGCAGAAATAAACACGTTTTGGCAACTTTGGTCACCCCCATGTAACTTATAGGGCAGAAACAGCACACTTTTCAAAAGGTGTTTTTCAGCCCGAAATAAACGCTTTTTCTCAGCCCTTGGAATCACAGTGTAACTGCCTGGCTCAGAAGAGCCCACTAAGTCAGCCCTTAACCCCAGTGTGCAGAAGTTGTCAAAACGTGTTTTTCAGCAGAAATAAACACGTTTTGGCAACATTGGTCACCCCCATGTAACTTATAGGGCAGAAACAGCTCACTTTTCAAAAGGTGTTTTTCAGCCCGAAATAAACGCGTTTTCTCAGCCCTTTTGAATCACAGTGTAACTGCCTGGCTCAGAAGAGCCCACTGAATCAGCCCTTAACCCCAGTGTGCAGAAGTTGTCAAAACGTGTTTTTCAGCAGAAATAAACAAGTTTTGGCAACTTTGGTCACCCCCATGTAACTTATACGGCAGAAACAGCACACTTTTCAAAAGGTGTTTTTCAGCCTGAAATAAACGCGTTTTCTCAGCCCTTGGAATCACAGTGTAACTGCCTGGCTCAGAAGAGCCCACTGAGTCAGCCCTTAACCCCAGTGTGCAGAAGTTGTCAAAACGTGTTTTTCAGCAGAAATAAACACGTTTTGGCAACTTTGGTCACCCCCATGTAACTTATAGGCAGAAACAGCTCACTTTTCAAAAGGTGTTTTTCAGCCCGAAATAAACGCGTTTTCTCAGCCCTTTTGAATCACAGTGTAACTGCCTGGCTCAGAAGAGCCCACTGAATCAGCCCTTAACCCCAGTGTGCAGAAGTTGTCAAAACGTGTTTTTCAGCAGAAATAAACACGTTTTGGCAACTTTTGTCACCCCCATGTAACTTATAGGGCAGAAACAGCACACTTTTCAAAACGTGTTTTTCAGCCCGAAATAAACGCGTTTTCTCAGATCTTCGAATCCCAGTGTAACTGCCTGGCTCAGAAGAGCCAACTGAGTCAGCCCTTAACCCCAGTGTGCAGAAGTTTTCAAAACGTGTTTTTCAGCAGAAATAAACAGGTTTTGGCAACTTTGGTCACCCCCATGTAACTTATAGGGCAGAAACAGCACACTTTTCAAAACGTGTTTTTCAGCCCGAAATAAACGCGTTTTCTCAGCCCTTGGAATCACAGTGTAACTGCCTGGCTCAGAAGAGCCCACTGAGTCAGCCCTTAACCCCAGTGTGCAGAAGTTTTCAAAACGTGTTTTTCAGCAGAAATAAACACGTTTTGGCAACTTTGGTCACCCCCATGTAACTTATAGGGCAGAAACAGCACACTTTTCAAAACGTGTTTTTCAACCCGAAATAAACGCGTTTTCTCAGCCCTTGGAATCACAGTGTAACTGCCTGGCTCAGAAGAGCCCACTGAGTCAGCCCTTAACCCCAGTGTGCAGAAGTTGTCAAAACGTGTTTTTCAGCAGAAATAAACACGTTTTGGCAACTTTGGTCACCCCCATGTAACTTATAGGGCAGAAACAGTTCACTTTTCAAAAGGTGTTTTTCAGCCCGAAATAAACGCGTTTTCTCAGCCCTTTTGAATCACAGTGTAACTGCCTGGCTCAGAAAAGCCCACTGAATCAGCCCTTAACCCCAGTGTGCAGAAGTTGTCAAAACGTGTTTTTCAGCAGAAATAAACACGTTTTGGCAACTTTGGTCACCCCCATGTAACTTATAGGGCAGAAACAGCACACTTTTCAAACCGTGTTTTTCAGCCCGAAATAAACGCGTTTTCTCAGCCCCTTGGAATCACAGTGTAACTGCCTGGCTCAGAAGAGCCCACTGAATCAGCCCTTAACCCAAGTGTGCAGAAGTTGTCAAAACGTGTTTTTCAGCAGAAATAAACACGTTTTGGCAATTTTGGTCACCCCCATGTAACTTATACGGCAGAAACAGCACACTTTTCAAAAGGTGTTTTTCAGCCTGAAATAAACGCGTTTTCTCAGCATTTGGAATCCCAGTGTAACTGCCTGGCTCAGAAGAGCCCACTGAGTCAGCCCTTAACCCCAGTGTGCAGAAGTTGTCAAAACGTGTTTTTCAGCAGAAATAAACACGTTTTGGCAACTTTGGTCACCCCCATGTAACTTATAGGGCAGAAACAGCTCACTTTTCAAAAGGTGTTTTTCAGCCCGAAATAAACGCGTTTTCTCAGCCCTTTTGAATCACAGTGTAACTGCCTGGCTCAGAAGAGCCCACTGAATCAGCCCTTAACCCCAGTGTGCAGAAGTTGTCAAAACGTGTTTTTCAGCAGAAATAAACACGTTTTGGCAACTTTGGTCACCCCCATGTAACTTATACGGCAGAAACAGCACACTTTTCAAAAGGTGTTTTTCAGCCTGAAATAAACGCGTTTTCTCAGCATTTGGAATCACAGTGTAACTGCCTGGCTCAGAAGAGCCCACTGAGTCAGCCCTTAACCCCAGTGTGCAGAAGTTGTCAAAACGTGTTTTTCAGCAGAAATAAACACGTTTTGGCAACTTTGGTCACCCCCATGTAACTTATAGGGCAGAAACAGCACACTTTTCAAAACGTGTTTTTCAACCCGAAATAAACGCGTTTTCTCAGCCCTTGGAATCACAGTGTAACTGCCTGGCTCAGAAGAGCCCACTGAGTCAGCCCTTAACCCCAGTGTGCAGAAGTTGTCAAAACGTGTTTTTCAGCAGAAATAAACACGTTTTGGCAACTTTGGTCACCCCCATGTAACTTATAGGGCAGAAACAGCTCACTTTTCAAAAGGTGTTTTTCAGCCCGAAATAAACGCGTTTTCTCAGCCCTTTTGAATCACAGTGTAACTGCCTGGCTCAGAAGAGCCCACTGAGTCAGCCCTTAACCCCAGTGTGCAGAAGTTGTCAAAACGTGTTTTTCAGCAGAAATAAACACGTTTTGGCATCTTTGGTCACCCCCATGTAACTTATAGGGCAGAAACAGCACACTTTTCAAAAGGTGTTTTTCAGCCTGAAATAAACGCGTTTTCTCAGCTCTTGGAATCACTGTGTAACTGCCTGGCTCAGAAGAGCCCACTGAGTGAGCCCTTAACCCCAGTGTGCAGAAGTTGTCAAAACGTGTTTTTCAGCAGAAATAAACACGTTTTGGCAACTTTGGTCACCCCCATGTAATTTATAGGGCAGAAACAGCACACTTTTCAAAACGTGTTTTTCAGCCCGAAATAAACGCGTTTTCTCAGATCTTGGAATCCCAGTGTAACTGCCTGGCTCAGAAGAGCCCACTGAGTCAGCCCTTAACCCCAGTGTGCAGAAGTTGTCAAAACGTGTTTTTCAGCAGAAATAAACACGTTTTGGCAACTTTGGTCACCCCCATGTAACTTATAGGGCAGAAACAGCTCACTTTTCAAAAGGTGTTTTTCAGCCCGAAATAAACGCGTTTTCTCAGCCCTTTTGAATCACAGTGTAACTGCCTGGCTCAGAAGAGCCCACTGAATCAGCCCTTAACCCCAGTGTGCAGAAGTTGTCAAAACGTGCTTTTCAGCAGAAATAAACACGTTTTGGCAACTTTGGTCACCCCCATGTAACTTATACGGCAGAAACAGCACACTTTTCAAAAGGTGTTTTTCAGCCTGAAATAAACGCGTTTTCTCAGCATTTGGAATCCCAGTGTAACTGCCTGGCTCAGAAGAGCCCACTGAGTCAGCCCTTAACCCCAGTGTGCAGAAGTTGTCAAAACGTGTTTTTCAGCAGAAATAAACACGTTTTGGCAACTTTGGTCACCCCCATGTAACTTATAGGGCAGAAACAGCTCACTTTTCAAAAGGTGTTTTTCAGCCCGAAATAAACGCGTTTTCTCAGCCCTTTTGAATCACAGTGTAACTGCCTGGCTCAGAAGAGCCCACTGAATCAGCCCTTAACCCCAGTGTGCAGAAGTTGTCAAAACGTGTTTTTCAACAGAAATAAACACGTTTTGGCAACTTTGGTCACCCCCATGTAACTTATACGGCAGAAACAGCACACTTTTCAAAAGGTGTTTTTCAGCCTGAAATAAACGCGTTTTCTCAGCATTTGGAATCACAGTGTAACTGCCTGGCTCAGAAGAGCCCACTGAGTCAGCCCTTAACCCCAGTGTGCAGAAGTTGTCAAAACGTGTTTTTCAGCAGAAATAAACACGTTTTGGCAACTTTGGTCACCCCCATGTAACTTATAGGGCAGAAACAGCTCACTTTTCAAAAGGTGTTTTTCAGCCCGAAATAAACGCGTTTTCTCAGCCCTTTTGAATCACAGTGTAACTGCCTGGCTCAGAAGAGCCCACTGAATCAGCCCTTAACCCCAGTGTGCAGAAGTTGTCAAAACGTGTTTTTCAGCAGAAATAAACACGTTTTGGCAACTTTGGTCACCCCCATGTAACTTATAGGGCAGAAACAGCACACTTTTCAAAACGTGTTTTTCAGCCCGAAATAAACGCGTTTTCTCAGATCTTGGAATCCCAGTGTAACTGCCTGGCTCAGAAGAGCCAACTGAGTCAGCCCATAACCCCAGTGTGCAGAAGTTGTCAAAATGTGTTTTTCAGCAGAAATAAACACGTTTTGGCAACTTTGGTCACCCCCATGTAACTTATAGGGCAGAAACAGCACACTTTTCAAAACGTGTTTTTCAGCCCGAAATAAACGTGTGTTCTCAGCCCTTGGAATCCCAGTGTAACTGCCTGGCTCAGAAGAGCCTACTGAGTCAGCCCATAACCCCAGTGTGCAGAAGTTGTCAAAACGTGTTTTTCAGCAGAAATAAATACGTTTTGGCAACTTTGGTCACCCCCATGTAACTTATTGGGCAGAAACAGCACACTTTTCAAAACGTGTTTTTCAGCCCGAAATAAACGCGTTTTCTCAGATCTTGGAATCCCAGTGTAACTGCCTGGCTCAGAAGAGCCCTCTGAGTCAGCCCTTAACCCCAGTGTGCAGAAGTTGTCAAAACGTGTTTTTCAGCAGAAATAAACACGTTTTGGCAACTTTGGTCACCCCCATGTAACTTATAGGGCAGAAACAGCACACTTTTCAAAACGTGTTTTTCAGCCCGAAATAAACGCGTTTTCTCAGCCCTTGGAATCACAGTGTAACTGCCTGGCTCAGAAGAGCCCACTGAGTCAGCCCTTAACCCCAGTGTGCAGAAGTTGTCAAAACGTGTTTTTTAGCAGAAATAAACACGTTTTGGCAACTTTGGTCACCCCCATGTAACTTATAGGGCAGAAACAGCACACTTTTCAAAACGTGTTTTTCAGCCCGAAATAAACGCGTTTTCTCAGATCTTGGAATCCCAGTGTAACTGCCTGGCTCAGAAGAGCCAACTGAGTCAGCCCTTAACCCCACTGTGCAGAAGTTTTCAAAACGTGTTTTTCAGCAGAAATAAACACGTTTTGGCAACTTTGGTCACCCCCATGTAACTTATAGGGCATAAACAGCACACTTTTCAAAACGTGTTTTTCAGCCCGAAATAAACGCGTTTTCTCAGCCCTTGGAATCACAGTGTAACTGCCTGGCTCAGAGGAGCCCACTGAGTCAGCCCTTAACCCCAGTGTGCAGAAGTTGTCAAAACGTGTTTTTCAGCAGAAATAAACACGTTTTGGCATCTTTGGTCACCCCCATGTAACTTATAGGGCAGAAACAGCACACTTTTCAAAACGTGTTTTTCAGCCCGAAATAAACGCTTTTTCTCAGCCCTTGGAATCACAGTGTAACTGCCTGGCTCAGAAGAGCCCACTGAGTCAGCCCTTAACCCCAGTGTGCAGAAGTTGTCAAAACGTGTTTTTCAGCAGAAATAAATACGTTTTGGCAACATTGGTCACCCCCATGTAACTTATAGGGCAGAAACAGCACACTTTTCAAAACGTGTTTTTCAGCCCGAAATAAACGCGTTTTCTCAGCCCTTGGAATCACAGTGTAACTGCCTGGCTCAGAAGAGCCCACTGAGTCAGCCCTTAACCCCAGTGTGCAGAAGTTTTCAAAACGTGTTTTTCAGCAGAAATAAACACGTTTTGGCAACTTTGGTCACCCCCATGTAACTTATAGGGCAGAAACAGCACACTTTTCAAAACGTCTTTTTCAGCCCGAAATAAACGCGTTTTCTCAGCCCTTGGAATCACAGTGTAACTGCCTGGCTCAGAAGAGCCCACTGAGTCAGCCCTTAACCCCAGTGTGCAGAAGTTTTCAAAACGTGTTTTTCAGCAGAAATAAACACGTTTTGGCAACTTTGGTCACCCCCATGTAACTTATAGGGCAGAAACAGCACACTTTTCAAAACGTGTTTTTCAACCCGAAATAAACGCGTTTTCTCAGCCCTTGGAATCACAGTGTAACTGCCTGGCTCAGAAGAGCCCACTGAGTCAGCCCTTAACCCCAGTGTGCAGAAGTTGTCAAAACGTGTTTTTCAGCAGAAATAAACACGTTTTGGCAACTTTGGTCACCCCCATGTAACTTATAGGGCAGAAACAGCTCACTTTTCAAAAGGTGTTTTTCAGCCCGAAATAAACGCGTTTTCTCAGCCCTTTTGAATCACAGTGTAACTGCCTGGCTCAGAAGAGCCCACTGAATCAGCCCTTAACCCCAGTGTGCAGAAGTTGTCAAAACGTGTTTTTCAGCAGAAATAAACACGTTTTGGCAACTTTTGTCACACCCATGTAACTTATAGGGCAGAAACAGCACACTTTTCAAAACGTGTTTTTCAGCCCGAAATAAACGCGTTTTCTCAGATCTTCGAATCCCAGTGTAACTGCCTGGCTCAGAAGAGCCAACTGAGTCAGCCCTTAACCCCAGTGTGCAGAAGTTTTCAAAACGTGTTTTTCAGCAGAAATAAACACGTTTTGGCAACTTTGGTCACCCCCATGTAACTTATAGGGCAGAAACAGCACACTTTTCAAAACGTGTTTTTCAGCCCGAAATAAACGCGTTTTCTCAGCCCTTGGAATCACAGTGTAACTGCCTGGCTCAGAGGAGCCCACTGAGTCAGCCCTTAACCCCAGTGTGCAGAAGTTGTCAAAACGTGTTTTTCAGCAGAAATAAACACGTTTTGGCATCTTTGGTCACCCCCATGTAACTTATAGGGCAGAAACAGCACACTTTTCAAAACGTGTTTTTCAGCACGAAATAAACGCGTTTTCTCAGCCCTTGGAATCACAGTGTAACTGCCTGGCTCAGAAGAGCCTACTGAGTCAGCCCATAACCCCAGTGTGCAGAAGTTGTCAAAACGTGTTTTTCAGCAGAAATAAACACGTTTTGGCAACTTTGGTCACCCCCATGTAACTTATACGGCAGAAACAGCACACTTTTCAAAAGGTGTTTTTCAGCCTGAAATAAACGCGTTTTCTCAGCCCTTGGAATCACAGTGTAACTGCCTGGCTCAGAAGAGCCCACTGAGTCAGCCCTTAACCCCAGTGTGCAGAAGTTGTCAAAACGTGTTTTTCAGCAGAAATAAACACGTTTTGGCAACTTTGGTCACCCCCATGTAACTTATAGGGCAGAAACAGCTCACTTTTCAAAAGGTGTTTTTCAGCCCGAAATAAACGCGTTTTCTCAGCCCTTTTGAATCACAGTGTAACTGCCTGGCTCAGAAGAGCCCACTGAATCAGCCCTTAACCCCAGTGTGCAGAAGTTGTCAAAACGTGTTTTTCAGCAGAAATAAACACGTTTTGGCAACTTTGGTCACCCCCATGTAACTTATACGGCAGAAACAGCACACTTTTCAAAAGGTGTTTTTCAGCCTGAAATAAACGCGTTTTCTCAGCATTTGGAATCCCAGTGTAACTGCCTGGCTCAGAAGAGCCCACTGAGTCAGCCCTTAACCCCAGTGTGCAGAAGTTGTCAAAACGTGTTTTTCAGCAGAAATAAACACGTTTTGGCAACTTTGGTCACCCCCATGTAACTTATAGGGCAGAAACAGCTCACTTTTCAAAAGGTGTTTTTCAGCCCGAAATAAACGCGTTTTCTCAGCCCTTTTGAATCACAGTGTAACTGCCTGGCTCAGAAGAGCCCACTGAATCAGCCCTTAACCCCAGTGTGCAGAAGTTGTCAAAACGTGTTTTTCAGCAGAAATAAACACGTTTTGGCAACTTTGGTCACCCCCATGTAACTTATACGGCAGAAACAGCACACTTTTCAAAAGGTGTTTTTCAGCCTGAAATAAACGCGTTTTCTCAGCATTTGGAATCACAGTGTAACTGCCTGGCTCAGAAGAGCCCACTGAGTCAGCCCTTAACCCCAGTGTGCAGAAGTTGTCAAAACGTGTTTTTCAGCAGAAATAAACACGTTTTGGCAACTTTGGTCACCCCCATGTAACTTATAGGGCAGAAACAGCTCACTTTTCAAAAGGTGTTTTTCAGCCCGAAATAAACGCGTTTTCTCAGCCCTTTTGAATCACAGTGTAACTGCCTGGCTCAGAAGAGCCCACTGAATCAGCCCTTAACCCCAGTGTGCAGAAGTTGTCAAAACGTGTTTTTCAGCAGAAATAAACACGTTTTGGCAACTTTGGTCACCCCCATGTAACTTATAGGGCAGAAACAGCACACTTTTCAAAACGTGTTTTTCAGCCCGAAATAAACGCGTTTTCTCAGATCTTGGAATCCCAGTGTAACTGCCTGGCTCAGAAGAGCCAACTGAGTCAGCCCATAACCCCAGTGTGCAGAAGTTGTCAAAAAGTGTTTTTCAGCAGAAATAAACACGTTTTGGCAACTTTGGTCACCCCCATGTAACTTATAGGGCAGAAACAGCACACTTTTCAAAACGTGTTTTTCAGCCCGAAATAAACGTGTGTTCTCAGCCCTTGGAATCCCAGTGTAACTGCCTGGCTCAGAAGAGCCTACTGAGTCAGCCCATAACCCCAGTGTGCAGAAGTTGTCGAAACGTGTTTTTCAGCAGAAATAAATACGTTTAGCAACTTTGGTCACCCCCATGTAACTTATTGGGCAGAAACAGCACACTTTTCAAAACGTGTTTTTCAGCCCGAAATAAACGCGTTTTCTCAGATCTTGGAATCCCAGTGTAACTGCCTGGCTCAGAAGAGCCCTCTGAGTCAGCCCTTAACCCCAGTGTGCAGAAGTTGTCAAAACGTGTTTTTCAGCAGAAATAAACACGTTTTGGCAACTTTGGTCACCCCCATGTAACTTATAGGGCAGAAACAGCACACTTTTCAAAACGTGTTTTTCAGCCCGAAATAAACGCGTTTTCTCAGCCCTTGGAATCACAGTGTAACTGCCTGGCTCAGAAGAGCCCACTGAGTCAGCCCTTAACCCCAGTGTGCAGAAGTTGTCAAAACGTGTTTTTTAGCAGAAATAAACACGTTTTGGCAACTATGGTCACCCCCATGTAACTTATAGGGCAGAAACAGCACACTTTTCAAAACGTGTTTTTCAGCCCGAAATAAACGCGTTTTCTCAGATCTTGGAATCCCAGTGTAACTGCCTGGCTCAGAAGAGCCAACTGAGTCAGCCCTTAACCCCACTGTGCAGAAGTTTTCAAAACGTGTTTTTCAGCAGAAATAAACACGTTTTGGCAACTTTGGTCACCCCCATGTAACTTATAGGGCATAAACAGCACACTTTTCAAAACGTGTTTTTCAGCCCGAAATAAACGCGTTTTCTCAGCCCTTGGAATCACAGTGTAACTGCCTGGCTCAGAGGAGCCCACTGAGTCAGCCCTTAACCCCAGTGTGCAGAAGTTGTCAAAACGTGTTTTTCAGCAGAAATAAACACGTTTTGGCATCTTTGGTCACCCCCATGTAACTTATAGGGCAGAAACAGCACACTTTTCAAAACGTGTTTTTCAGCCCGAAATAAACGCGTTTTCTCAGATCTTGGAATCCCAGTGTAACTGCCTGGCTCAGAAGAGCCAACTGAGTCAGCCCTTAACCCCAGTGTGCAGAAGTTTTCAAAACGTGTTTTTCAGCAGAAATAAACACGTTTTGGCAACTTTGGTCACCCCCATGTAACTTATAGGGCAGAAACAGCACACTTTTCAAAACGTGTTTTTCAGCCCGAAATAAACGCGTTTTCTCAGCCCTTGGAATCACAGTGGAACTGCCTGGCTCAGAGGAGCCCACTGAGTCAGCCCTTAACCCCAGTGTGCAGAAGTTGTCAAAACGTGTTTTTCAGCAGAAATAAACACGTTTTGGCATCTTTGGTCACCCCCATGTAACTTATAGGGCAGAAACAGCACACTTTTCAAAACGTGTTTTTCAGCCCGAAATAAACGCGTTTTCTCAGCCCTTGGAATCACAGTGTAACTGCCTGGCTCAGAAGAGCCTACTGAGTCAGCCCATAACCCCAGTGTGCAGAAGTTGTCAAAACGTGTTTTTCAGCAGAAATAAACACGTTTTGGCAACTTTGGTCACCCCCATGTAACTTATAGGGCAGAAACAGCACACTTTTCAAAAGGTGTTTTTCAGCCCGAAATAAACGCTTTTTCTCAGCCCTTGGAATCACAGTGTAACTGCCTGGCTCAGAAGAGCCCACTGAGTCAGCCCTTAACCCCAGTGTGCAGAAGTTGTCAAAACGTGTTTTTCAGCAGAAATAAATACGTTTTGGCAACATTGGTCACCCCCATGTAACTTATAGGGCAGAAACAGCACACTTTTCAAAACGTGTTTTTCAGCCCGAAATAAACGCGTTTTCTCAGCCCTTGGAATCACAGTGTAACTGCCTGGCTCAGAAGAGCCCACTGAGTCAGCCCATAACCCCAGTGTGCAGAAGTTGTCAAAACGTGTTTTTCAGCAGAAATAAACACGTTTTGGCAACTTTGGTCACCCCCATGTAACTTATAGGGCAGAAACAGCACACTTTTCAAAAGGTGTTTTTCAGCCTGAAATAAATGCGTTTTCTCAGCCCATGGAATCACAGTGTAACTGCCTGGCTCAGAAGAGCCCACTGAGTCAGCCCTTAACCCCAGTGTGCAGAAGTTGTCAAAACGTGTTTTTCAGCAGAAATAAACACGTTTTGGCAACTTTGGTCACCCCCATGTAACTTATAGGGCAGAAACAGCTCACTTTTCAAAAGGTGTTTTTCAGCCCGAAATAAACGCGTTTTCTCAGCCCTTTTGAATCACAGTGTAACTGCCTGGCTCAGAAGAGCCCACTGAATCAGCCCTTAACCCCAGTGTGCAGAAGTTGTCAAAACGTGTTTTTCAGCAGAAATAAACACGTTTTGGCAACTTTTGTCACCCCCATGTATCTTATAGGGCAGAAACAGCACACTTTTCAAAACGTGTTTTTCAGCCCGAAATAAACGCGTTTTCTCAGATCTTCGAATCCCAGTGTAACTGCCTGGCTCAGAAGAGCCAACTGAGTCAGCCCTTAACCCCAGTGTGCAGAAGTTTTCAAAACGTGTTTTTCAGCAGAAATAAACACGTTTTGGCAACTTTGGTCACCCCCATGTAACTTATAGGGCAGAAACAGCACACTTTTCAAAACGTGTTTTTCAGCCCGAAATAAACGCGTTTTCTCAGCCCTTGGAATCACAGTGTAACTGCCTGGCTCAGAAGAGCCCACTGAGTCAGCCCTTAACCCCAGTGTGCAGAAGTTGTCAAAACGTGTTTTTCAGCAGAAATAAACACGTTTTGGCAACTTTGGTCACCCCCATGTAACTTATACGGCAGAAACAGCACACTTTTCAAAAGGTGTTTTTCAGCCTGAAATAAACGCGTTTTCTCAGCCCTTGGAATCACAGTGTAACTGCCTGGCTCAGAAGAGCCCACTGAGTCAGCCCTTAACCCCAGTGTGCAGAAGTTGTCAAAACGTGTTTTTCAGCAGAAATAAACACGTTTTGGCAACTTTGGTCACCCCCATGTAACTTATAGGGCAGATACAGCTCACTTTTCAAAAGGTGTTTTTCAGCCCGAAATAAACGCGTTTTCTCAGCCCTTTTGAATCACAGTGTAACTGCCTGGCTCAGAAGAGCCCACTGAATCAGCCCTTAACCCCAGTGTGCAGAAGTTGTCAAAACGTGTTTTTCAGCAGAAATAAACACGTTTTGGCAACTTTTGTCACCCCCATGTAACTTATAGGGTAGAAACAGCACACTTTTCAAAATGTGTTTTTCAGCCCGAAATAAACGCGTTTTCTCAGATCTTGGAATCCCAGTGTAACTGCCTGGCTCAGAAGAGCCAACTGAGTCAGCCCTTAACCCCAGTGTGCAGAAGTTTTCAAAACGTGTTTTTCAGCAGAAATAAACACGTTTTGGCAACTTTGGTCACCCCCATGTAACTTATAGGGCAGAAACAGCACACTTTTCAAAACGTGTTTTTCAGCCCGAAATAAACGCGTTTTCTCAGCCCCTTGGAATCACAGTGTAACTGCCTGGCTCAGAAGAGCCCACTGAGTCAGCCCTTAACCCCAGTGTGCAGAAGTTTTCAAAACGTGTTTTTCAGCAGAAATAAACACGTTTTGGCAACTTTGGTCACCCCCATGTAACTTATAGGGCAGAAACAGCACACTTTTCAAAACGTGTTTTTCAACCCGAAATAAACGCGTTTTCTCAGCCCTTGGAATCACAGTGTAACTCCCTGGCTCAGAAGAGCCCACTGAGTCAGCCCTTAACTCCAGTGTGCAGAAGTTGTCAAAACGTGTTTTTCAGCAGAAATAAACACGTTTTGGCAACTTTGGTCACCCCCATGTAACTTATACGGCAGAAACAGCACACTTTTCAAAAGGTGTTTTTCAGCCTGAAATAAATGCGTTTTCTCAGACCTTGGAATCACAGTGTAACTGCCTGGCTCAGAAGAGCCCACTGAGTCAGCCCTTAACCCCAGTGTGCAGAAGTTGTCAAAACGTGTTTTTCAGCAGAAATAAACACGTTTTGGCAACTTTGGTCATCCCATGTAACTTATAGGGCAGAAACAGCTCACTTTTCAAAAGGTGTTTTTCAGCCCGAAATAAACGCGTTTTCTCAGCCCTTTTGAATCACAGTGTAACTGCCTGGCTCAGAAGAGCCCACTGAATCAGCCCTTAACCCCAGTGTGCAGAAGTTGTCAAAACGTGTTTTTCAGCAGAAATAAACACGTTTTGGCAACTTTTGTCACCCCCATGTATCTTATAGGGCAGAAACAGCACACTTTTCAAAACGTGTTTTTCAGCCCGAAATAAACGCGTTTTCTCAGATCTTCGAATCCCAGTGTAACTGCCTGGCTCAGAAGAGCCAACTGAGTCAGCCCTTAACCCCAGTGTGCAGAAGTTTTCAAAACGTGTTTTTCAGCAGAAATAAACACGTTTTGGCAACTTTGGTCACCCCCATGTAACTTATAGGGCAGAAACAGCACACTTTTCAAAACGTGTTTTTCAGCCCGAAATAAACGCGTTTTCTCAGCCCTTGGAATCACAGTGTAACTGCCTGGCTCAGAAGAGCCCACTGAGTCAGCCCTTAACCCCAGTGTGCAGAAGTTTTCAAAACGTGTTTTTCAGCAGAAATAAACACGTTTTGGCAACTTTGGTCACCCCCATGTAACTTATAGGGTAGAAACAGCACACTTTTCAAAACGTGTTTTTCAACCCGAAATAAACGCGTTTTCTCAGCCCTTGGAGTCACAGTGTAACTGCCTGGCTCAGAAGAGCCCACTGAGTCAGCCCTTAACCCCAGTGTGCAGAAGTTGTCAAAACGTGTTTTTCAGCAGAAATGAACACGTTTTGGCAACTTTGGTCACCCCCATGTAACTTATACGGCAGAAACAGCACACTTTTCAAAAGGTGTTTTTCAGCCTGAAATAAACGCGTTTTCTCAGCCCTTGGAATCACAGTGTAACTGCCTGGCTCAGAAGAGCCCACTGAGTCAGCCCTTAACCCCAGTGTGCAGAAGTTGTCAAAACGTGTTTTTCAGCAGAAATAAACACGTTTTGGCAACTTTGGTCACCCCCATGTAACTTATAGGGCAGATACAGCTCACTTTTCAAAAGGTGTTTTTCAGCCCGAAATAAACGCGTTTTCTCAGCCCTTTTGAATCACAGTGTAACTGCCTGGCTCAGAAGAGCCCACTGAATCAGCCCTTAACCCCAGTGTGCAGAAGTTGTCAAAACGTGTTTTTCAGCAGAAATAAACACGTTTTGGCAACTTTTGTCACCCCCATGTAACTTATAGGGTAGAAACAGCACACTTTTCAAAATGTGTTTTTCAGCCCGAAATAAACGCGTTTTCTCAGATCTTGGAATCCCAGTGTAACTGCCTGGCTCAGAAGAGCCAACTGAGTCAGCCCTTAACCCCAGTGTGCAGAAGTTTTCAAAACGTGTTTTTCAGCAGAAATAAACACGTTTTGGCAACTTTGGTCACCCCCATGTAACTTATAGGGCAGAAACAGCACACTTTTCAAAAGGTGTTTTTCAGCCCGAAATAAACGCGTTTTCTCAGCCCCTTGGAATCACAGTGTAACTGCCTGGCTCAGAAGAGCCCACTGAGTCAGCCCTTAACCCCAGTGTGCAGAAGTTTTCAAAACGTGTTTTTCAGCAGAAATAAACACGTTTTGGCAACTTTGGTCACCCCCATGTAACTTATAGGGCAGAAACAGCACACTTTTCAAAACGTGTTTTTCAACCCGAAATAAACGCGTTTTCTCAGCCCTTGGAATCACAGTGTAACTGCCTGGCTCAGAAGAGCCCACTGAGTCAGCCCTTAACCCCAGTGTGCAGAAGTTGTCAAAACGTGTTTTTCAGCAGAAATAAACACGTTTTGGCAACTTTGGTCACCCCCATGTAACTTATACGGCAGAAACAGCACACTTTTCAAAAGGTGTTTTTCAGCCTGAAATAAATGCGTTTTCTCAGCCCTTGGAATCACAGTGTAACTGCCTGGCTCAGAAGAGCCCACTGAGTCAGCCCTTAACCCCAGTGTGCAGAAGTTGTCAAAACGTGTTTTTCAGCAGAAATAAACACGTTTTGGCAACTTTGGTCACCCCCATGTAACTTATAGGGCAGAAACAGCTCACTTTTCAAAAGGTGTTTTTCAGCCCGAAATAAACGCGTTTTCTCAGCCCTTTTGAATCACAGTGTAACTGCCTGGCTCAGAAGAACCCACTGAATCAGCCCTTAACCCCAGTGTGCAGAAGTTGTCATAACGTGTTTTTCAGCAGAAATAAACACGTTTTGGCAACTTTTGTCACCCCCATGTATCTTATAGGGCAGAAACAGCACACTTTTCAAAACGTGTTTTTCAGCCCGAAATAAACGCGTTTTCTCAGATCTTCGAATCCCAGTGTAACTGCCTGGCTCAGAAGAGCCAACTGAGTCAGCCCTTAACCCCAGTGTGCAGAAGTTTTCAAAACGTGTTTTTCAGCAGAAATAAACACGTTTTGGCAACTTTGGTCACCCCCATGTAACTTATAGGGCAGAAACAGCACACTTTTCAAAACGTGTTTTTCAGCCCGAAATAAACGCGTTTTCTCAGCCCTTTTGAATCACAGTGTAACTGCCTGGCTCAGAAAAGCCCACTGAATCAGCCCTTAACCCCAGTGTGCAGAAGTTGTCAAAACGTGTTTTTCAGCAGAAATAAACACGTTTTGGCAACTTTGGTCACCCCCATGTAACTTATAGGGCAGAAACAGCACACATTTCAAAACGTGTTTTTCAGCCCGAAATAAACGCGTTTTCTCAGATCTTGGAATCACAGTGTAACTGCCTGGCTCAGAAGAGCCAACTGAGTCAGCCCTTAACCCCAGTGTGCAGAAGTTTTCAAAACGTGTTTTTCAGCAGAAATAAACACGTTTTGGCAACTTTTGTCACCCCCATGTAACTTATAGGGCAGAAACAGCACACTTTTCAAAACGTGTTTTTCAGCCCGAAATAAACGCGTTTTCTCAGATCTTGGAATCCCAGTGTAACTGCCTGGCTCAGAAGAGCCCTCTGAGTCAGCCCTTAACCCCAGTGTGCAGAAGTTGTCAAAACGTGTTTTTCAGCAGAAATAAACACGTTTTGGAAACTTTGGTCACCCCGATGTAACTTATAGGGCAGAAACAGCACACTTTTCAAAACGTGTTTTTCAGCCCGAAATAAACGCGTTTTCTCAGCCCTTGGAATCACAGTGTAACTGCCTGGCTCAGAAGAGCCCACTGAGTCAGCCCTTAACCCCAGTGTGCAGAAGTTTTCAAAACGTGTTTATCAGCAGAAATAAACACGTTTTGGCAACTTTGGTCACCCCCATGTAACTTATAGGGCAGAAACAGCACACTTTTCAAAACGTGTTTTTCAGCCCGAAATAAACGCGTTTTCTCAGCCCTTGGAATCACAGTGTAACTGCCTGGCTCAGAAGAGCCCACTGAGTCAGCCCTTAACCCCAGTGTGCAGAAGTTTTCAAAACGTGTTTTTCAGCAGAAATAAACACGTTTTGGCAACTTTGGTCACCCCCATGTAACTTATAGGGCAGAAACAGCACACATTTCAAAACGTGTTTTTCAGCCCGAAATAAACGCGTTTTCTCAGATCTTGGAATCACAGTGTAACTGCCTGGCTCAGAAGAGCCAACTGAGTCAGCCCTTAACCCCAGTGTGCAGAAGTTTTCAAAACGTGTTTTTCAGCAGAAATAAACACGTTTTGGCAACTTTTGTCACCCCCATGTAACTTATAGGGCAGAAACAGCACACTTTTCAAAACGTGTTTTTCAGCCCGAAATAAACGCGTTTTCTCAGATCTTGGAATCCCAGTGTAACTGCCTGGCTCAGAAGAGCCCTCTGAGTCAGCCCTTAACCCCAGTGTGCAGAAGTTGTCAAAACGTGTTTTTCAGCAGAAATAAACACGTTTTGGAAACTTTGGTCACCCCGATGTAACTTATAGGGCAGAAACAGCACACTTTTCAAAACGTGTTTTTCAGCCCGAAATAAACGCGTTTTCTCAGCCCTTGGAATCACAGTGTAACTGCCTGGCTCAGAAGTGCCCACTGAGTCAGCCCTTAACCCCAGTGTGCAGAAGTTTTCAAAACGTGTTTATCAGCAGAAATAAACACGTTTTGGCAACTTTGGTCACCCCCATGTAACTTATAGGGCAGAAACAGCACACTTTTCAAAACGTGTTTTTCAGCCCGAAATAAACGCGTTTTCTCAGCCCTTGGAATCACAGTGTAACTGCCTGGCTCAGAAGAGCCCACTGAGTCAGCCCTTAACCCCAGTGTGCAGAAGTTTTCAAAACGTGTTTTTCAGCAGAAATAAACACGTTTTGGCAACTTTGGTCACCCCCATGTAACTTATAGGGCAGAAACAGCACACTTTTCAAAACGTGTTTTTCAACCCGAAATAAACGCGTTTTCTCAGCCCTTGGAATCACAGTGTAACTGCCTGGCTCAGAAGAGCCCACTGAGTCAGCCCTTAACCCCAGTGTGCAGAAGTTGTCAAAACGTGTTTTTTAGCAGAAATAAACACGTTTTGGCAACTTTGGTCACCCCCATGTAACTTATAGGGCAGATACAGCTCACTTTTCAAAAGGTGTTTTTCAGCCCGAAATAAACGCGTTTTCTCAGCCCTTTTGAATCACAGTGTAACTGCCTGGCTCAGAAGAGCCCACTGAATCAGCCCTTAACCCCAGTGTGCAGAAGTTGTCAAAACGTGTTTTTCAGCAGAAATAAACACGTTTTGGCAACTTTTGTCACCCCCATGTAACTTATAGGGTAGAAACAGCACACTTTTCAAAATGTGTTTTTCAGCCCGAAATAAACGCGTTTTCTCAGATCTTGGAATCCCAGTGTAACTGCCTGGCTCAGAAGAGCCAACTGAGTCAGCCCTTAACCCCAGTGTGCAGAAGTTTTCAAAACGTGTTTTTCAGCAGAAATAAACACGTTTTGGCAACTTTGGTCACCCCCATGTAACTTATAGGGCAGAAACAGCACACTTTTCAAAACGTGTTTTTCAGCCCGAAATAAACGCGTTTTCTCAGCCCCTTGGAATCACAGTGTAACTGCCTGGCTCAGAAGAGCCCACTGAGTCAGCCCTTAACCCCAGTGTGCAGAAGTTTTCAAAACGTGTTTTTCAGCAGAAATAAACACGTTTTGGCAACTTTGGTCACCCCCATGTAACTTATAGGGCAGAAACAGCACACTTTTCAAAACGTGTTTTTCAACCCGAAATAAACGCGTTTTCTCAGCCCTTGGAATCACAGTGTAACTGCCTGGCTCAGAAGAGCCCACTGAGTCAGCCCTTAACCCCAGTGTGCAGAAGTTGTCAAAACGTGTTTTTCAGCAGAAATAAACACGTTTTGGCAACTTTGGTCACCCCCATGTAACTTATACGGCAGAAACAGCACACTTTTCAAAAGGTGTTTTTCAGCCTGAAATAAATGCGTTTTCTCAGCCCTTGGAATCACAGTGTAACTGCCTGGCTCAGAAGAGCCCACTGAGTCAGCCCTTAACCCCAGTGTGCAGAAGTTGTCAAAACGTGTTTTTCAGCAGAAATAAACACGTTTTGGCAACTTTGGTCATCCCATGTAACTTATAGGGCAGAAACAGCTCACTTTTCAAAAGGTGTTTTTCAGCCCGAAATAAACGCGTTTTCTCAGCCCTTTTGAATCACAGTGTAACTGCCTGGCTCAGAAGAGCCCACTGAATCAGCCCTTAACCCCAGTGTGCAGAAGTTGTCAAAACGTGTTTTTCAGCAGAAATAAACACGTTTTGGCAACTTTTGTCACCCCCATGTATCTTATAGGGCAGAAACAGCACACTTTTCAAAACGTGTTTTTCAGCAGAAATAAACACGTTTTGGCAACTTTGGTCACCCCCATGTAACTTATACGGCAGAAACAGCACACTTTTCAAAAGGTGTTTTTCAGCCTGAAATAAACGCGTTTTCTCAGCCCTTGGAATCACAGTGTAACTGCCTGGCTCAGAAGAGCCCACTGAGTCAGCCCTTAACCCCAGTGTGCAGAAGTTGTCAAAACGTGTTTTTCAGCAGAAATAAACACGTTTTGGCAACTTTGGTCACCCCCATGTAACTTATAGGGCAGATACAGCTCACTTTTCAAAAGGTGTTTTTCAGCCCGAAATAAACGCGTTTTCTCAGCCCTTTTGAATCACAGTGTAACTGCCTGGCTCAGAAGAGCCCACTGAATCAGCCCTTAACCCCAGTGTGCAGAAGTTGTCAAAACGTGTTTTTCAGCAGAAATAAACACGTTTTGGCAACTTTTGTCACCCCCATGTAACTTATAGGGTAGAAACAGCACACTTTTCAAAATGTGTTTTTCAGCCCGAAATAAACGCGTTTTCTCAGATCTTGGAATCCCAGTGTAACTGCCTGGCTCAGAAGAGCCAACTGAGTCAGCCCTTAACCCCAGTGTGCAGAAGTTTTCAAAACGTGTTTTTCAGCAGAAATAAACACGTTTTGGCAACTTTGGTCACCCCCATGTAACTTATAGGGCAGAAACAGCACACTTTTCAAAAGGTGTTTTTCAGCCCGAAATAAACGCGTTTTCTCAGCCCCTTGGAATCACAGTGTAACTGCCTGGCTCAGAAGAGCCCACTGAGTCAGCCCTTAACCCCAGTGTGCAGAAGTTTTCAAAACGTGTTTTTCAGCAGAAATAAACACGTTTTGGCAACTTTGGTCACCCCCATGTAACTTATAGGGCAGAAACAGCACACTTTTCAAAACGTGTTTTTCAACCCGAAATAAACGCGTTTTCTCAGCCCTTGGAATCACAGTGTAACTGCCTGGCTCAGAAGAGCCCACTGAGTCAGCCCTTAACCCCAGTGTGCAGAAGTTGTCAAAACGTGTTTTCAGCAGAAATAAACACGTTTTGGCAACTTTGGTCACCCCCATGTAACTTATACGGCAGAAACAGCACACTTTTCAAAAGGTGTTTTTCAGCCTGAAATAAATGCGTTTTCTCAGCCCTTGGAATCACAGTGTAACTGCCTGGCTCAGAAGAGCCCACTGAGTCAGCCCTTAACCCCAGTGTGCAGAAGTTGTCAAAACGTGTTTTTCAGCAGAAATAAACACGTTTTGGCAACTTTGGTCACCCCCATGTAACTTATAGGGCAGAAACAGCTCACTTTTCAAAAGGTGTTTTTCAGCCCGAAATAAACGCGTTTTCTCAGCCCTTTTGAATCACAGTGTAACTGCCTGGCTCAGAAGAGCCCACTGAATCAGCCCTTAACCCCAGTGTGCAGAAGTTGTCAAAACGTGTTTTTCAGCAGAAATAAACACGTTTTGGCAACTTTTGTCACCCCCATGTATCTTATAGGGCAGAAACAGCACACTTTTCAAAACGTGTTTTTCAGCCCGAAATAAACGCGTTTTCTCAGATCTTCGAATCCCAGTGTAACTGCCTGGCTCAGAAGAGCCAACTGAGTCAGCCCTTAACCCCAGTGTGCAGAAGTTTTCAAAACGTGTTTTTCAGCAGAAATAAACACGTTTTGGCAACTTTGGTCACCCCCATGTAACTTATAGGGCAGAAACAGCACACTTTTCAAAACGTGTTTTTCAGCCCGAAATAAACGCGTTTTCTCAGCCCTTTTGAATCACAGTGTAACTGCCTGGCTCAGAAAAGCCCACTGAATCAGCCCTTAACCCCAGTGTGCAGAAGTTGTCAAAACGTGTTTTTCAGCAGAAATAAACACGTTTTGGCAACTTTGGTCACCCCCATGTAACTTATAGGGCAGAAACAGCACACATTTCAAAACGTGTTTTTCAGCCCGAAATAAACGCGTTTTCTCAGATCTTGGAATCACAGTGTAACTGCCTGGCTCAGAAGAGCCAACTGAGTCAGCCCTTAACCCCAGTGTGCAGAAGTTTTCAAAACGTGTTTTTCAGCAGAAATAAACACGTTTTGGCAACTTTTGTCACCCCCATGTAACTTATAGGGCAGAAACAGCACACTTTTCAAAACGTGTTTTTCAGCCCGAAATAAACGCGTTTTCTCAGATCTTGGAATCCCAGTGTAACTGCCTGGCTCAGAAGAGCCCTCTGAGTCAGCCCTTAACCCCAGTGTGCAGAAGTTGTCAAAACGTGTTTTTCAGCAGAAATAAACACGTTTTGGAAACTTTGGTCACCCCGATGTAACTTATAGGGCAGAAACAGCACACTTTTCAAAACGTGTTTTTCAGCCCGAAATAAACGCGTTTTCTCAGCCCTTGGAATCACAGTGTAACTGCCTGGCTCAGAAGAGCCCACTGAGTCAGCCCTTAACCCCAGTGTGCAGAAGTTTTCAAAACGTGTTTATCAGCAGAAATAAACACGTTTTGGCAACTTTGGTCACCCCCATGTAACTTATAGGGCAGAAACAGCACACTTTTCAAAACGTGTTTTTCAGCCCGAAATAAACGCGTTTTCTCAGCCCTTGGAATCACAGTGTAACTGCCTGGCTCAGAAGAGCCCACTGAGTCAGCCCTTAACCCCAGTGTGCAGAAGTTTTCAAAACGTGTTTTTCAGCAGAAATAAACACGTTTTGGCAACTTTGGTCACCCCCATGTAACTTATAGGGCAGAAACAGCACACTTTTCAAAACGTGTTTTTCAACCCGAAATAAACGCGTTTTCTCAGCCCTTGGAATCACAGTGTAACTGCCTGGCTCAGAAGAGCCCACTGAGTCAGCCCTTAACCCCAGTGTGCAGAAGTTGTCAAAACGTGTTTTTCAGCAGAAATAAACACGTTTTGGCAACTTTGGTCACCCCCATGTAACTTATAGGGCAGAAAAAGCTCACTTTTCAAAAGGTGTTTTTCAGCCCGAAATAAACGCGTTTTCTCAGCCCTTTTGAATCACAGTGTAACTGCCTGGCTCAGAAAAGCCCACTGAATCAGCCCTTAACCCCAGTGTGCAGAAGTTGTCAAAACGTGTTTTTCAGCAGAAATAAACACGTTTTGGCAACTTTGGTCACCCCCATGTAACTTATAGGGCAGAAACAGCACACTTTTCAAAACGTGTTTTTCAGCCCGAAATAAACGCGTTTTCTCAGATCTTGGAATCCCAGTGTAACTGCCTGGCTCAGAAGAGCCAACTGAGTCAGCCCTTAACCCCAGTGTGCAGAAGTTTTCAAAACGTGTTTTTCAGCAGAAATAAACACGTTTTGGCAACTTTGGTCACCCCCATGTAACTTATAGGGCAGAAACAGCACACTTTTCAAAACGTGTTTTTCAGCCCGAAATAAACGCGTTTTCTCAGCCCTTTTAAATCACAGTGTAACTGCCTGGCTCAGAAGAGCCCACTGAATCAGCCCTTAACCCCAGTGTGCAGAAGTTGTCAAAACGTGTTTTTCAGCAGAAATAAACACGTTTTGGCAACTTTGGTCACCCCCATGTAACTTATACGGCAGAAACAGCACACTTTTCAAAAGGTGTTTTTCAGCCTGAAATAAATGCGTTTTCTCAGCCCTTGGAATCACAGTGTAACTGCCTGGCTCAGAAGAGCCCACTGAGTCAGCCCTTAACCCCAGTGTGCAGAAGTTGTCAAAACGTGTTTTTCAGCAGAAATAAACACGTTTTGGCAACTTTGGTCACCCCCATGTAACTTATAGGGCAGAAACAGCTCACTTTTCAAAAGGTGTTTTTCAGCCCGAAATAAACGCGTTTTCTCAGCCCTTTTGAATCACAGTGTAACTGCCTGGCTCAGAAGAGCCCACTGAATCAGCCCTTAACCCCAGTGTGCAGAAGTTGTCAAAACGTGTTTTTCAGCAGAAATAAACACGTTTTGGCAACTTTTGTCACCCCCATGTATCTTATAGGGCAGAAACAGCACACTTTTCAAAACGTGTTTTTCAGCCCGAAATAAACGCGTTTTCTCAGATCTTCGAATCCCAGTGTAACTGCCTGGCTCAGAAGAGCCAACTGAGTCAGCCCTTAACCCCAGTGTGCAGAAGTTTTCAAAACGTGTTTTTCAGCAGAAATAAACACGTTTTGGCAACTTTGGTCACCCCCATGTAACTTATAGGGCAGAAACAGCACACTTTTCAAAACGTGTTTTTCAGCCCGAAATAAACGCGTTTTCTCAGATCTTGGAATCACAGTGTAACTGCCTGGCTCAGAAGAGCCAACTGAGTCAGCCCTTAACCCCAGTGTGCAGAAGTTTTCAAAACGTGTTTTTCAGCAGAAATAAACACGTTTTGGCAACTTTGGTCACCCCCATGTAACTTATAGGGCAGAAACAGCACACTTTTCAAAACGTGTTTTTCAGCCCGAAATAAACGCGTTTTCTCAGATCTTGGAATCCCAGTGTAACTGCCTGGCTCAGAAGAGCCCTCTGAGTCAGCCCTTAACCCCAGTGTGCAGAAGTTGTCAAAACGTGTTTTTCAGCAGAAATAAACACGTTTTGGAAACTTTGGTCACCCCGATGTAACTTATAGGGCAGAAACAGCACACTTTTCAAAACGTGTTTTTCAGCCCGAAATAAACGCGTTTTCTCAGCCCTTGGAATCACAGTGTAACTGCCTGGCTCAGAAGAGCCCACTGAGTCAGCCCTTAACCCCAGTGTGCAGAAGTTTTCAAAACGTGTTTATCAGCAGAAATAAACACGTTTTGGCAACTTTGGTCACCCCCATGTAACTTATAGGGCAGAAACAGCACACTTTTCAAAACGTGTTTTTCAGCCCGAAATAAACGCGTTTTCTCAGCCCTTGGAATCACAGTGTAACTGCCTGGCTCAGAAGAGCCCACTGAGTCAGCCCTTAACCCCAGTGTGCAGAAGTTTTCAAAACGTGTTTTTCAGCAGAAATAAACACGTTTTGGCAACTTTGGTCACCCCCATGTAACTTATAGGGCAGAAACAGCACACTTTTCAAAACGTGTTTTTCAACCCGAAATAAACGCGTTTTCTCAGCCCTTGGAATCACAGTGTAACTGCCTGGCTCAGAAGAGCCCACTGAGTCAGCCCTTAACCCCAGTGTGCAGAAGTTGTCAAAACGTGTTTTTCAGCAGAAATAAACACGTTTTGGCAACTTTGGTCACCCCCATGTAACTTATAGGGCAGAAAAAGCTCACTTTTCAAAAGGTGTTTTTCAGCCCGAAATAAACGCGTTTTCTCAGCCCTTTTGAATCACAGTGTAACTGCCTGGCTCAGAAAAGCCCACTGAATCAGCCCTTAACCCCAGTGTGCAGAAGTTGTCAAAACGTGTTTTTCAGCAGAAATAAACACGTTTTGGCAACTTTGGTCACCCCCATGTAACTTATAGGGCAGAAACAGCACACTTTTCAAAACGTGTTTTTCAGCCCGAAATAAACGCGTTTTCTCAGATCTTGGAATCCCAGTGTAACTGCCTGGCTCAGAAGAGCCAACTGAGTCAGCCCTTAACCCCAGTGTGCAGAAGTTTTCAAAACGTGTTTTTCAGCAGAAATAAACACGTTTTGGCAACTTTGGTCACCCCCATGTAACTTATAGGGCAGAAACAGCACACTTTTCAAAACGTGTTTTTCAGCCCGAAATAAACGCGTTTTCTCAGATCTTGGAATCCCAGTGTAACTGCCTGGCTCAGAAGAGCCCTCTGAGTCAGCCCTTAACCCCAGTGTGCAGAAGTTGTCAAAACGTGTTTTTCAGCTGAAATAAACACGTTTTGGAAACTTTGGTCACCCCCATGTAACTTATAGGGCAGAAACAGCACACTTTTCAAAACGTGTTTTTCAGCCCGAAATAAACGCGTTTTCTCAGCCCTTGGAATCACAGTGTAACTGCCTGGCTCAGAAGAGCCCACTGAGTCAGCCCTTAACCCCAGTGTTCAGAAGTTGTCAAAACGTGTTTTTCAGCAGAAATAAACACGTTTTGGCAACTTTGGTCACCCCCATGTAACTTATAGGGCAGAAACAGCACAGTTTTCAAAACGTGTTTTTCAGCCCGAAATAAACGCGTTTTCTCAGATCTTGGAATCCCAGTGTAACTGCCTGGCTCAGAAGAGCCCTCTGAGTCAGCCCTTAACCCCAGTGTGCAGAAGTTGTCAAAACGTGTTTTTCAGCAGAAATAAACACGTTTTGGAAACTTTGGTCACCCCGATGTAACTTATAGGGCAGAAACAGCACACTTTTCAAAACGTGTTTTTCAGCCCGAAATAAACGGGTTTTCTCAGCCCTTGGAATCACAGTGTAACTGCCTGGCTCAGAAGAGCCCACTGAGTCAGCCCTTAACCCCAGTGTGCAGAAGTTGTCAAAACATGTTTTTCAGCAGAAATAAACACGTTTTGGCAACTTTGGTCACCCCCATGTAATTTATAGGGCAGAAACAGCACACTTTTCAAAACGTGTTTTTCAGCCCGAAATAAACGCGTTTTCTCAGATCTTGGAATCCCAGTGTAACTGCCTGGCTCAGAAGAGCCCACTGAGTCAGCCCTTAACCCCAGTGTGCAGAAGTTGTCAAAACGTGTTTTTCAGCAGAAATAAACACGTTTTGGCAACTTTGGTCACCCCCATGTAACTTATAGGGCAGAAACAGCTCACTTTTCAAAAGGTGTTTTTCAGCCCGAAATAAACGCGTTTTCTCAGCCCTTTTGAATCACAGTGTAACTGCCTGGCTCAGAAGAGCCCACTGAATCAGCCCTTAACCCCAGTGTGCAGAAGTTGTCAAAACGTGTTTTTCAGCAGAAATAAACACGTTTTGGCAACTTTGGTCACCCCCATGTAACTTATACGGCAGAAACAGCACACTTTTCAAAAGGTGTTTTTCAGCCTGAAATAAATGCGTTTTCTCAGCCCTTGGAATCACAGTGTAACTGCCTGGCTCAGAAGAGCCCACTGAGTCAGCCCTTAACCCCAGTGTGCAGAAGTTGTCAAAACATGTTTTTCAGCAGAAATAAACACGTTTTGGCAACTTTGGTCACCCCCATGTAACTTATAGGGCAGAAACAGCACACTTTTCAAAACGTGTTTTTCAGCCCGAAATAAACGCGTTTTCTCAGCCCTTGGAATCACAGTGTAACTGCCTGGCTCAGAAGAGCCCACTGAGTCAGCCCTTAACCCCAGTGTTCAGAAGTTGTCAAAACGTGTTTTTCAGCAGAAATAAACACGTTGTGGCAACTTTGGTCACCCCCATGTAACTTATAGGGCAGAAACAGCACAGTTTTCAAAACGTGTTTTTCAGCCCGAAATAAACGCGTTTTCTCAGATCTTGGAATCCCAGTGTAACTGCCTGGCTCAGAAGAGCCCTCTGAGTCAGCCCTTAACCCCAGTGTGCAGAAGTTGTCAAAACGTGTTTTTCAGCAGAAATAAACACGTTTTGGAAACTTTGGTCACCCCGATGTAACTTATAGGGCAGAAACAGCACACTTTTCAAAACGTGTTTTTCAGCCCGAAATAAACGGGTTTTCTCAGCCCTTGGAATCACAGTGTAACTGCCTGGCTCAGAAGAGCCCACTGAGTCAGCCCTTAACCCCAGTGTGCAGAAGTTGTCAAAACATGTTTTTCAGCAGAAATAAACACGTTTTGGCAACTTTGGTCACCCCCATGTAATTTATAGGGCAGAAACAGCACACTTTTCAAAACGTGTTTTTCAGCCCGAAATAAACGCGTTTTCTCAGATCTTGGAATCCCAGTGTAACTGCCTGGCTCAGAAGAGCCCACTGAGTCAGCCCTTAACCCCAGTGTGCAGAAGTTGTCAAAATGTGTTTTTCAGCAGAAATAAACACGTTTTGGCAACTTTGGTCACCCCCATGTAACTTATAGGGCAGAAACAGCTCACTTTTCAAAAGGTGTTTTTCAGCCCGAAATAAATGCGTTTTCTCAGCCCTTTTGAATCACAGTGTAACTGCCTGGCTCAGAAGAGCCCACTGAATCAGCCCTTAACCCCAGTGTGCAGAAGTTGTCAAAACGTGTTTTTCAGCAGAAATAAACACGTTTTGGCAACTTTGGTCACCCCCATGTAACTTATAGGGCAGAAACAGCACACTTTTCAAAACGTGTTTTTCAGCCCGAAATAAACGCGTTTTCTCAGCCCTTTTGAATCACAGTGTAACTGCCTGGCTCAGAAAAGCCCACTGAATTAGCCCTTAACCCCAGTGTGCAGAAGTTGTCAAAACGTGTTTTTCAGCAGAAATAAACACGTTTTGGCAACTTTGGTCACCCCCATGTAACTTATAGGGCAGAAACAGCACACATTTCAAAACGTGTTTTTCAGCCCGAAATAAACGCGTTTTCTCAGATCTTGGAATCACAGTGTAACTGCCTGGCTCAGAAGAGCCAACTGAGTCAGCCCTTAACCCCAGTGTGCAGAAGTTTTCAAAACGTGTTTTTCAGCAGAAATAAACACGTTTTGGCAACTTTGGTCACCCCCATGTAACTTATAGGGCAGAAACAGCACACTTTTCAAAACGTGTTTTTCAGCCCGAAATAAACGCGTTTTCTCAGCCCTTGGAATCACAGTGTAACTGCCTGGCTCAGAAGAGCCCACTGAGTCAGCCCTTAACCCCAGTGTGCAGAAGTTTTCAAAACGTGTTTTTCAGCAGAAATAAACACGTTTTGGCAACTTTGGTCACCCCCATGTAACTTATAGGGCAGAAACAGCACACTTTTCAAAACGTGTTTTTCAGCCCGAAATAAACGCGTTTTCTCAGCCCTTGGAATCACAGTGTAACTGCCTGGCTCAGAAGAGCCCACTGAGTCAGCCCTTAACCCCAGTGTGCAGAAGTTTTCAAAACGTGTTTTTCAGCAGAAATAAACACGTTTTGGCAACTTTGGTCACCCCCATGTAACTTATAGGGCAGAAAAAGCTCACTTTTCAAAAGGTGTTTTTCAGCCCGAAATAAACGCGTTTTCTCAGCCCTTTTGAATCACAGTGTAACTGCCTGGCTCAGAAAAGCCCACTGAATCAGCCCTTAACCCCAGTGTGCAGAAGTTGTCAAAACGTGTTTTTCAGCAGAAATAAACACGTTTTGGCAACTTTGGTCACCCCCATGTAACTTATAGGGCAGAAACAGCACACTTTTCAAAACGTGTTTTTCAGCCCGAAATAAACGCGTTTTCTCAGATCTTGGAATCCCAGTGTAACTGCCTGGCTCAGAAGAGCCAACTGAGTCAGCCCTTAACCCCAGTGTGCAGAAGTTTTCAAAACGTGTTTTTCAGCAGAAATAAACACGTTTTGGCAACTTTGGTCACCCCCATGTAACTTATAGGGCAGAAACAGCACACTTTTCAAAACGTGTTTTTCAGCCCGAAATAAACGCGTTTTCTCAGATCTTGGAATCCCAGTGTAACTGCCTGGCTCAGAAGAGCCCTCTGAGTCAGCCCTTAACCCCAGTGTGCAGAAGTTGTCAAAACGTGTTTTTCAGCTGAAATAAACACGTTTTGGAAACTTTGGTCACCCCCATGTAACTTATAGGGCAGAAACAGCACACTTTTCAAAACGTGTTTTTCAGCCCGAAATAAACGCGTTTTCTCAGCCCTTGGAATCACAGTGTAACTGCCTGGCTCAGAAGAGCCCACTGAGTCAGCCCTTAACCCCAGTGTTCAGAAGTTGTCAAAACGTGTTTTTCAGCAGAAATAAACACGTTTTGGCAACTTTGGTCACCCCCATGTAACTTATAGGGCAGAAACAGCACACTTTTCAAAACGTGTTTTTCAGCCCGAAATAAACGCGTTTTCTCAGATCTTGGAATCCCAGTGTAACTGCCTGGCTCAGAAGAGCCCTCTGAGTCAGCCCTTAACCCCAGTGTGCAGAAGTTGTCAAAACGTGTTTTTCAGCAGAAATAAACACGTTTTGGAAACTTTGGTCACCCCGATGTAACTTATAGGGCAGAAACAGCACACTTTTCAAAACGTGTTTTTCAGCCCGAAATAAACGGGTTTTCTCAGCCCTGGGAATCACAGTGTAACTGCCTGGCTCAGAAGAGCCCACTGAGTCAGCCCTTAACCCCAGTGTGCAGAAGTTGTCAAAACATGTTTTTCAGCAGAAATAAACACGTTTTGGCAACTTTGGTCACCCCCATGTAATTTATAGGGCAGAAACAGCACACTTTTCAAAACGTGTTTTTCAGCCCGAAATAAACGCGTTTTCTCAGATCTTGGAATCCCAGTGTAACTGCCTGGCTCAGAAGAGCCCACTGAGTCAGCCCTTAACCCCAGTGTGCAGAAGTTGTCAAAACGTGTTTTTCAGCAGAAATAAACACGTTTTGGCAACTTTGGTCACCCCCATGTAACTTATAGGGCAGAAACAGCTCACTTTTCAAAAGGTGTTTTTCAGCCCGAAATAAACGCGTTTTCTCAGCCCTTTTGAATCACAGTGTAACTGCCTGGCTCAGAAGATCCCACTGAATCAGCCCTTAACCCCAGTGTGCAGAAGTTGTCAAAACGTGTTTTTCAGCAGAAATAAACACGTTTTGGCAACTTTGGTCACCCCCATGTAACTTATAGGGCAGAAACAGCACACTTTTCAAAACGTGTTTTTCAGCCCGAAATAAACGCGTTTTGTCAGCCCTTGGAATCACAGTGTAACTGCCTAGCTCAGAAGAGCCCACTGAGGCAGCCCTTAACCCCAGTGTGCAGAAATTGTCAAAACGTGTTTTTCAGCAGAAATAAACACGTTTTGGCAACTTTGGTCATCACCATGTAACTTATAGGGCAGAAACAGCACACTTTTCAAAACGTGTTTTTCATCCCGAAATAAACGCGTTTTGTCAGCCTTGGAATCACAGTGTAACTGCCTAGCTCAGAAGAGCCCACTGAGGCAGCCCTTAACCCCAGTGTGCAGAAATTGTCAAAACGTGTTTTTCAGCAGAAATAAACACGTTTTGGCAACTTTGGTCATCACCATGTAACTTATAGGGCAGAAACAGCACACTTTTCAAAACGTGTTTTTCAGCCCGAAATAAACGCGTTTTGTCAGCCCTTGGAATCACAGAGTAACTGCCTAGCTCAGAAGAGCACACTGAGGCAGCCCTTAACCCCAGTGCTCAGAAATTGTCAAAACGTGTTTTTCAGCAGAAATAAACACGTTTTGGCAACTTTGGTCACCACCATGTAACTTATAGGGCAGAAACAGCACAGTTTTCAAAACGTGTTTTTCAGCCGGAAATAAACGCGTTTTGTCAGCCCTTGGAATCACAGTGTAACTGCCTAGCTCAGAAGAGCCCACTGAGGCAGCCCTTAACCCCAGTGTGCAGAAATTGTCAAAACGTGTTTTTCAGCAGAAATAAACACGTTTTGGCAACTTTGGTCACCACCATGTAACTTATAGGGCAGAAACAGCACAGTTTTCAAAACGTGTTTTTCAGCCCGAAATAAACGCGTTTTCTCAGCCCTTAGAATCGCAGTGTAACTGCCTGTCTCAGAAGAGCACACTGAGTCAGCCCTTAACCCCAGTGCTCACAAATTGTCAAAACGTGTTTTTCAGCAGAAATAAACACGTTTTGGCAACTTTGGTCACCACCATGTAACTTATAGGGCAGAAACAGCACAGTTTTCAAAACGTGTTTTTCAGCCCGAAATAAACGCGTTTTCTCAGCCCTTAGAATCGCAGTGTAACTGCCTGTCTCAGAAGAGCACACTGAGTCAGCCCTTAACCCCAGTGCTCAGAAATTGTCAAAACGTGTTTTTCAGCAGAAATAAACACGTTTTGGCAACTTTGGTCATCACCATGTAACTTATAGGGCAGAAACAGCACACTTTTCAAAACGTGTTTTTCAGCCCGAAATAAACGCGTTTTGTCAGCCCTTGGAATCACAGTGTAACTGCCTAGCTCAGAAGAGCCCACTGAGGCAGCCCTTAACCCCAGTGTGCAGAAATTGTCAAAACGTGTTTTTCAGCAGAAATAAACACGTTTTGGCAACTTTGGTCACCACCATGTAACTTATAGGGCAGAAACAGCACAGTTTTCAAAACGTGTTTTTCAGCCCGAAATAAACGCGTTTTCTCAGCCCTTAGAATCGCAGTGTAACTGCCTGTCTCAGAAGAGCACACTGAGTCAGCCCTTAACCCCAGTGCTCAGAAATTGTCAAAACGTGTTTTTCAGCAGAAATAAACACGTTTTGGCAACTTTGGTCATCACCATGTAACTTATAGGGCAGAAACAGCACACTTTTCAAAACGTGTTTTTCAGCCCGAAATAAACGCGTTTTGTCAGCCCTTGGAATCACAGTGTAACTGCCTAGCTCAGAAGAGCCCACTGAGGCAGCCCTTAACCCCAGTGTGCAGAAATTGTCAAAACGTGTTTTTCAGCAGAAATAAACACGTTTTGGCAACTTTGGTCATCACCATGTAACTTATAGGGCAGAAACAGCACACTTTTCAAAACGTGTTTTTCAGCCCGAAATAAACGCGTTTTGTCAGCCTTGGAATCACAGTGTAACTGCCTAGCTCAGAAGAGCCCACTGAGGCAGCCCTTAACCCCAGTGTGCAGAAATTGTCAAAACGTGTTTTTCAGCAGAAATAAACACGTTTTGGCAACTTTGGTCATCACCATGTAACTTATAGGGCAGAAACAGCACACTTTTCAAAACGTGTTTTTCAGCCCGAAATAAACGCGTTTTGTCAGCCCTTGGAATCACAGAGTAACTGCCTAGCTCAGAAGAGCACACTGAGGCAGCCCTTAACCCCAGTGCTCAGAAATTGTCAAAACGTGTTTTTCAGCAGAAATAAACACGTTTTGGCAACTTTGGTCACCACCATGTAACTTATAGGGCAGAAACAGCACAGTTTTCAAAACGTGTTTTTCAGCCGGAAATAAACGCGTTTTGTCAGCCCTTGGAATCACAGTGTAACTGCCTAGCTCAGAAGAGCCCACTGAGGCAGCCCTTAACCCCAGTGTGCAGAAATTGTCAAAACGTGTTTTTCAGCAGAAATAAACACGTTTTGGCAACTTTGGTCATCACCATGTAACTTATAGGGCAGAAACAGCACACTTTTCAAAACGTGTTTTTCAGCCCGAAATAAACGCGTTTTCTCAGCCCTTAGAATCGCAGTGTAACTGCCTGGCTCAGAAGAGCACACTGAGTCAGCCCTTAACCCCAGTGCTCAGAAATTGTCAAAACGTGTTTTTCAGCAGAAATAAACACGTTTTGGCAACTTTGGTCATCACCATGTAACTTATAGGGCAGAAACAGCACACTTTTCAAAACGTGTTTTTCAGCCCGAAATAAACGCGTTTTGTCAGCCCTTGGAATCACAGTGTAACTGCCTAGCTCAGAAGAGCCCACTGAGGCAGCCCTTAACCCCAGTGCTCAGAAATTGTCAAAACGTGTTTTCCAGCAGAAATAAACACGTTTTGGCAACTTTGGTCACCACCATGTAACTTATAGGGCAGAAACAACACAGTTTTCAAAACGTGTTTTTCAGCCCGAAATAAACGCGTTTTCTCAGCCCTTAGAATCGCAGTGTAACTGCCTGTCCCAGAAGAGCACACAGAGTCAGCCCTTAACCCCAGTGCTCAGAAATTGTCAAAACGTGTTTTTCAGCAGAAATAAACACGTTTTGGCAACTTTGGTCATCACCATGTAACTTATAGGGCAGAAACAGCACACTTTTCAAAACGTGTTTTTCAGCCCGAAATAAACGCGTTTTGTCAGCCCTTGGAATCACAGTGTAACTGCCTAGCTCAGAAGAGCCCACTGAGGCAGCCCTTAACCCCAGTATGCAGAAATTGTCAAAACGTGTTTTTCAGCAGAAATAAACACGTTTTGGCAACTTTGGTCACCACCATGTAACTTATAGGGCAAAAACAGCACAGTTTTCAAAACGTGTTTTTCAGCCCGAAATAAACGCGTTTTCTCAGCCCTTAGAATCGCAGTGTAACTGCCTGGCTCAGAAGAGCACACTGAGTCAGCCCTTAACCCCAGTGCTCAGAAATTGTCAAAACGTGTTTTTCAGCAGAAATAAACACGTTTTGGCAACTTTGGTCATCACCATGTAACTTATAGGGCAGAAACAGCACACTTTTCAAAACGTGTTTTTCAGCCCGAAATAAACGCGTTTTGTCAGCCCTTGGAATCACAGTGTAACTGCCTAGCTCAGAAGAGCCCACTGAGGCAGCCCTTAACCCCAGTGCTCAGAAATTGTCAAAACGTGTTTTCCAGCAGAAATAAACACGTTTTGGCAACTTTGGTCACCACCATGTAACTTATAGGGCAGAAACAGCACAGTTTTCAAAACGTGTTTTTCAGCCCGAAATAAACGCGTTTTCTCAGCCCTTAGAATCGCAGTGTAACTGCCTGTCTCAGAAGAGCACACTGAGTCAGCCCTTAACCCCAGTGCTCACAAATTGTCAAAACGTGTTTTTCAGCAGAAATAAACACGTTTTGGCAACTTTGGTCACCACCATGTAACTTATAGGGCAGAAACAGCACAGTTTTCAAAACGTGTTTTTCAGCCCGAAATAAACGCGTTTTCTCAGCCCTTAGAATCGCAGTGTAACTGCCTGTCTCAGAAGAGCACACTGAGTCAGCCCTTAACCCCAGTGCTCAGAAATTGTCAAAACGTGTTTTTCAGCAGAAATAAACACGTTTTGGCAACTTTGGTCATCACCATGTAACTTATAGGGCAGAAACAGCACACTTTTCAAAACGTGTTTTTCAGCCCGAAATAAACGCGTTTTGTCAGCCCTTGGAATCACAGTGTAACTGCCTAGCTCAGAAGAGCCCACTGAGGCAGCCCTTAACCCCAGTGTGCAGAAATTGTCAAAACGTGTTTTTCAGCAGAAATAAACACGTTTTGGCAACTTTGGTCATCACCATGTAACTTATAGGGCAGAAACAGCACACTTTTCAAAACGTGTTTTTCAGCCCGAAATAAACGCGTTTTGTCAGCCCTTGGAATCACAGTGTAACTGCCTAGCTCAGAAGAGCCCACTGAGGCAGCCCTTAACCCCAGTGCTCAGAAATTGTCAAAACGTGTTTTCCAGCAGAAATAAACACGTTTTGGCAACTTTGGTCACCACCATGTAACTTATAGGGCAGAAACAACACAGTTTTCAAAACGTGTTTTTCAGCCCGAAATAAACGCGTTTTCTCAGCCCTTAGAATCGCAGTGTAACTGCCTGTCCCAGAAGAGCACACAGAGTCAGCCCTTAACCCCAGTGCTCAGAAATTGTCAAAACGTGTTTTTCAGCAGAAATAAACACGTTTTGGCAACTTTGGTCACCACCATGTAACTTATAGGGCAAAAACAGCACAGTTTTCAAAACGTGTTTTTCAGCCCGAAATAAACGCGTTTTCTCAGCCCTTAGAATCGCAGTGTAACTGCCTGGCTCAGAAGAGCACACTGAGTCAGCCCTTAACCCCAGTGCTCAGAAATTGTCAAAACGTGTTTTTCAGCAGAAATAAACACGTTTTGGCAACTTTGGTCATCACCATGTAACTTATAGGGCAGAAACAGCACACTTTTCAAAACGTGTTTTTCAGCCCGAAATAAACGCGTTTTGTCAGCCCTTGGAATCACAGTGTAACTGCCTAGCTCAGAAGAGCCCACTGAGGCAGCCCTTAACCCCAGTGCTCAGAAATTGTCAAAACGTGTTTTCCAGCAGAAATAAACACGTTTTGGCAACTTTGGTCACCACCATGTAACTTATAGGGCAGAAACAGCACAGTTTTCAAAACGTGTTTTTCAGCCCGAAATAAACGCGTTTTCTCAGCCCTTAGAATCGCAGTGTAACTGCCTGTCTCAGAAGAGCACACTGAGTCAGCCCTTAACCCCAGTGCTCACAAATTGTCAAAACGTGTTTTTCAGCAGAAATAAACACGTTTTGGCAACTTTGGTCACCACCATGTAACTTATAGGGCAGAAACAGCACAGTTTTCAAAACGTGTTTTTCAGCCCGAAATAAACGCGTTTTCTCAGCCCTTAGAATCGCAGTGTAACTGCCTGTCTCAGAAGAGCACACTGAGTCAGCCCTTAACCCCAGTGCTCAGAAATTGTCAAAACGTGTTTTTCAGCAGAAATAAACACGTTTTGGCAACTTTGGTCATCACCATGTAACTTATAGGGCAGAAACAGCACACTTTTCAAAACGTGTTTTTCAGCCCGAAATAAACGCGTTTTGTCAGCCCTTGGAATCACAGTGTAACTGCCTAGCTCAGAAGAGCCCACTGAGGCAGCCCTTAACCCCAGTGTGCAGAAATTGTCAAAACGTGTTTTTCAGCAGAAATAAACACGTTTTGGCAACTTTGGTCATCACCATGTAACTTATAGGGCAGAAACAGCACACTTTTCAAAACGTGTTTTTCAGCCCGAAATAAACGCGTTTTGTCAGCCCTTGGAATCACAGTGTAACTGCCTAGCTCAGAAGAGCCCACTGAGGCAGCCCTTAACCCCAGTGCTCAGAAATTGTCAAAACGTGTTTTCCAGCAGAAATAAACACGTTTTGGCAACTTTGGTCACCACCATGTAACTTATAGGGCAGAAACAACACAGTTTTCAAAACGTGTTTTTCAGCCCGAAATAAACGCGTTTTCTCAGCCCTTAGAATCGCAGTGTAACTGCCTGTCCCAGAAGAGCACACAGAGTCAGCCCTTAACCCCAGTGCTCAGAAATTGTCAAAACGTGTTTTTCAGCAGAAATAAACACGTTTTGGCAACTTTGGTCATCACCATGTAACTTATAGGGCAGAAACAGCACACTTTTCAAAACGTGTTTTTCAGCCCGAAATAAACGCGTTTTGTCAGCCCTTGGAATCACAGTGTAACTGCCTAGCTCAGAAGAGCCCACTGAGGCAGCCCTTAACCCCAGTATGCAGAAATTGTCAAAACGTGTTTTTCAGCAGAAATAAACACGTTTTGGCAACTTTGGTCACCACCATGTAACTTATAGGGCAAAAACAGCACAGTTTTCAAAACGTGTTTTTCAGCCCGAAATAAACGCGTTTTCTCAGCCCTTAGAATCGCAGTGTAACTGCCTGGCTCAGAAGAGCACACTGAGTCAGCCCTTAACCCCAGTGCTCAGAAATTGTCAAAACGTGTTTTTCAGCAGAAATAAACACGTTTTGGCAACTTTGGTCATCACCATGTAACTTATAGGGCAGAAACAGCACACTTTTCAAAACGTGTTTTTCAGCCCGAAATAAACGCGTTTTGTCAGCCCTTGGAATCACAGTGTAACTGCCTAGCTCAGAAGAGCCCACTGAGGCAGCCCTTAACCCCAGTGCTCAGAAATTGTCAAAACGTGTTTTCCAGCAGAAATAAACACGTTTTGGCAACTTTGGTCACCACCATGTAACTTATAGGGCAGAAACAGCACAGTTTTCAAAACGTGTTTTTCAGCCCGAAATAAACGCGTTTTCTCAGCCCTTAGAATCGCAGTGTAACTGCCTGTCTCAGAAGAGCACACTGAGTCAGCCCTTAACCCCAGTGCTCACAAATTGTCAAAACGTGTTTTTCAGCAGAAATAAACACGTTTTGGCAACTTTGGTCATCACCATGTAACTTATAGGGCAGAAACAGCACACTTTTCAAAACGTGTTTTTCAGCCCGAAATAAACGCGTTTTGTCAGCCCTTAGAATCGCAGTGTAACTGCCTGTCTCAGAAGAGCACACTGAGTCAGCCCTTAACCCCAGTGCTCAGAAATTGTCAAAACGTGTTTTTCAGCAGAAATAAACACGTTTTGGCAACTTTGGTCATCACCATGTAACTTATAGGGCAGAAACAGCACACTTTTCAAAACGTGTTTTTCAGCCCGAAATAAACGCGTTTTGTCAGCCCTTGGAATCACAGTGTAACTGCCTAGCTCAGAAGAGCCCACTGAGGCAGCCCTTAACCCCAGTGTGCAGAAATTGTCAAAACGTGTTTTTCAGCAGAAATAAACACGTTTTGGCAACTTTGGTCATCACCATGTAACTTATAGGGCAGAAACAGCACACTTTTCAAAACGTGTTTTTCAGCCCGAAATAAACGCGTTTTGTCAGCCCTTGGAATCACAGTGTAACTGCCTAGCTCAGAAGAGCCCACTGAGGCAGCCCTTAACCCCAGTGCTCAGAAATTGTCAAAACGTGTTTTCCAGCAGAAATAAACACGTTTTGGCAACTTTGGTCACCACCATGTAACTTATAGGGCAGAAACAACACAGTTTTCAAAACGTGTTTTTCAGCCCGAAATAAACGCGTTTTCTCAGCCCTTAGAATCGCAGTGTAACTGCCTGTCCCAGAAGAGCACACAGAGTCAGCCCTTAACCCCAGTGCTCAGAAATTGTCAAAACGTGTTTTTCAGCAGAAATAAACACGTTTTGGCAACTTTGGTCACCACCATGTAACTTATAGGGCAAAAACAGCACAGTTTTCAAAACGTGTTTTTCAGCCCGAAATAAACGCGTTTTCTCAGCCCTTAGAATCGCAGTGTAACTGCCTGGCTCAGAAGAGCACACTGAGTCAGCCCTTAACCCCAGTGCTCAGAAATTGTCAAAACGTGTTTTTCAGCAGAAATAAACACGTTTTGGCAACTTTGGTCATCACCATGTAACTTATAGGGCAGAAACAGCACACTTTTCAAAACGTGTTTTTCAGCCCGAAATAAACGCGTTTTGTCAGCCCTTGGAATCACAGTGTAACTGCCTAGCTCAGAAGAGCCCACTGAGGCAGCCCTTAACCCCAGTGCTCAGAAATTGTCAAAACGTGTTTTCCAGCAGAAATAAACACGTTTTGGCAACTTTGGTCACCACCATGTAACTTATAGGGCAGAAACAGCACAGTTTTCAAAACGTGTTTTTCAGCCCGAAATAAACGCGTTTTCTCAGCCCTTAGAATCGCAGTGTAACTGCCTGTCTCAGAAGAGCACACTGAGTCAGCCCTTAACCCCAGTGCTCACAAATTGTCAAAACGTGTTTTTCAGCAGAAATAAACACGTTTTGGCAACTTTGGTCACCACCATGTAACTTATAGGGCAGAAACAGCACAGTTTTCAAAACGTGTTTTTCAGCCCGAAATAAACGCGTTTTCTCAGCCCTTAGAATCGCAGTGTAACTGCCTGTCTCAGAAGAGCACACTGAGTCAGCCCTTAACCCCAGTGCTCAGAAATTGTCAAAACGTGTTTTTCAGCAGAAATAAACACGTTTTGGCAACTTTGGTCATCACCATGTAACTTATAGGGCAGAAACAGCACACTTTTCAAAACGTGTTTTTCAGCCCGAAATAAACGCGTTTTGTCAGCCCTTGGAATCACAGTGTAACTGCCTAGCTCAGAAGAGCCCACTGAGGCAGCCCTTAACCCCAGTGTGCAGAAATTGTCAAAACGTGTTTTTCAGCAGAAATAAACACGTTTTGGCAACTTTGGTCATCACCATGTAACTTATAGGGCAGAAACAGCACACTTTTCAAAACGTGTTTTTCAGCCCGAAATAAACGCGTTTTGTCAGCCCTTGGAATCACAGTGTAACTGCCTAGCTCAGAAGAGCCCACTGAGGCAGCCCTTAACCCCAGTGCTCAGAAATTGTCAAAACGTGTTTTCCAGCAGAAATAAACACGTTTTGGCAACTTTGGTCACCACCATGTAACTTATAGGGCAGAAACAACACAGTTTTCAAAACGTGTTTTTCAGCCCGAAATAAACGCGTTTTCTCAGCCCTTAGAATCGCAGTGTAACTGCCTGTCCCAGAAGAGCACACAGAGTCAGCCCTTAACCCCAGTGCTCAGAAATTGTCAAAACGTGTTTTTCAGCAGAAATAAACACGTTTTGGCAACTTTGGTCATCACCATGTAACTTATAGGGCAGAAACAGCACACTTTTCAAAACGTGTTTTTCAGCCCGAAATAAACGCGTTTTGT
The DNA here is from genome assembly GCF_055471065.1 of Atractosteus spatula. Taxonomy (NCBI): domain Eukaryota; kingdom Metazoa; phylum Chordata; class Actinopteri; order Semionotiformes; family Lepisosteidae; genus Atractosteus; species Atractosteus spatula. The sequence goes on from NW_028296650.1 coordinate 102,461, forward strand.
CAGCCCTTGGAATCACAGTGTAACTGCCTAGCTCAGAAGAGCCCACTGAGGCAGCCCTTAACCCCAGTATGCAGAAATTGTCAAAACGTGTTTTTCAGCAGAAATAAACACGTTTTGGCAACTTTGGTCACCACCATGTAACTTATAGGGCAAAAACAGCACAGTTTTCAAAACGTGTTTTTCAGCCCGAAATAAACGCGTTTTCTCAGCCCTTAGAATCGCAGTGTAACTGCCTGGCTCAGAAGAGCACACTGAGTCAGCCCTTAACCCCAGTGCTCAGAAATTGTCAAAACGTGTTTTTCAGCAGAAATAAACACGTTTTGGCAACTTTGGTCATCACCATGTAACTTATAGGGCAGAAACAGCACACTTTTCAAAACGTGTTTTTCAGCCCGAAATAAACGCGTTTTGTCAGCCCTTGGAATCACAGTGTAACTGCCTAGCTCAGAAGAGCCCACTGAGGCAGCCCTTAACCCCAGTGCTCAGAAATTGTCAAAACGTGTTTTCCAGCAGAAATAAACACGTTTTGGCAACTTTGGTCACCACCATGTAACTTATAGGGCAGAAACAGCACAGTTTTCAAAACGTGTTTTTCAGCCCGAAATAAACGCGTTTTCTCAGCCCTTAGAATCGCAGTGTAACTGCCTGTCTCAGAAGAGCACACTGAGTCAGCCCTTAACCCCAGTGCTCACAAATTGTCAAAACGTGTTTTTCAGCAGAAATAAACACGTTTTGGCAACTTTGGTCATCACCATGTAACTTATAGGGCAGAAACAGCACACTTTTCAAAACGTGTTTTTCAGCCCGAAATAAACGCGTTTTGTCAGCCCTTGGAATCACAGTGTAACTGCCTAGCTCAGAAGAGTCCACTAAGGCAGCCCTTAACCCCAGTGCTCAGAAATTGTCAAAACGTGTTTTCCAGCAGAAATAAACACGTTTTGGCAACTTTGGTCACCACCATGTAACTTATAGGGCAGAAACAGCACAGTTTTCAAAACGTGTTTTTCAGCTGGAAATAAACGCGTTTTGTCAGCCCTTGGAATCACAGTGTAACTGCCTAGCTCAGAAGAGCCCACTGAGGCAGCCCTTAACCCCAGTGTGCAGAAATTGTCAAAACGTGTTTTTCAGCAGAAATAAACACGTTTTGGCAACTTTGGTCATCACCATGTAACTTATAGGGCAGAAACAGCACACTTTTCAAAACGTGTTTTTTAGCCCGAAATAAACGCGTTTTGTCAGCCCTTGGAATCACAGAGTAACTGCCTAGCTCAGAAGAGCCCACTGAGGCAGCCCTTAACCCCAGTGCTCAGAAATTGTCAAAACGTGTTTTTCAGCAGAAATAAACACGTTTTGGCAACTTTGGTCATCACCATGTAACTTATAGGGCAGAAACAGCACAGTTTTCAAAACGTGTTTTTCAGCCCGAAATAAACGCGTTTTCTCAGCCCTTAGAATCGCAGTGTAACTGCCTGTCCCAGAAGAGCACACAGAGTCAGCCCTTAACCCCAGTGCTCAGAAATTGTCAAAACGTGTTTTTCAGCAGAAATAAACACGTTTTGGCAACTTTGGTCATCACCATGTAACTTATAGGGCAGAAACAGCACACTTTTCAAAACGTGTTTTTCAGCCCGAAATAAACGCGTTTTGTCAGCCCTTGGAATCACAGTGTAACTGCCTAGCTCAGAAGAGCCCACTGAGGCAGCCCTTAACCCCAGTGCTCAGAAATTGTCAAAACGTGTTTTTCAGCAGAAATAAACACGTTTTGGCAACTTTGGTCACCACCATGTAACTTATAGGGCAGAAACAGCACAGTTTTCAAAACGTGTTTTTCAGCCCGAAATAAACGCGTTTTCTCAGCCCTTAGAATCGCAGTGTAACTGCCTGGCTCAGAAGAGCACACTGAGTCAGCCCTTAACCCCAGTGCTCAGAAATTGTCAAAACGTGTTTTTCAGCAGAAATAAACACGTTTTGGCAACTTTGGTCATCACCATGTAACTTATAGGGCAGAAACAGCACACTTTTCAAAACGTGTTTTTCAGCCCGAAATAAACGCGTTTTGTCAGCCTTGGAATCACAGTGTAACTGCCTAGCTCAGAAGAGCCCACTGAGGCAGCCCTTAACCCCAGTGTGCAGAAATTGTCAAAACGTGTTTTTCAGCAGAAATAAACACGTTTTGGCAACTTTGGTCATCACCATGTAACTTATAGGGCAGAAACCGCACACTTTTCAAAACGTGTTTTTCAGCCCGAAATAAACGCGTTTTGTCAGCCCTTGGAATCACAGAGTAACTGCCTAGCTCAGAAGAGCCCACTGAGGCAGCCCTTAACCCCAGTGCTCAGAAATTGTCAAAACGTGTTTTTCAGCAGAAATAAACACGTTTTGGCAACGTTGGTCATCACCATGTAACTTATAGGGCAGAAACAGCACAGTTTTCAAAACGTGTTTTTCAGCCCGAAATAAACGCGTTTTCTCAGCCCTTAGAATCGCAGTGTAACTGCCTGGCTCAGAAGAGCACACTGAGTCAGCCCTTAACCCCAGTGCTCAGAAATTGTCAAAACGTGTTTTTCAGCAGAAATAAACACGTTTTGGCAACTTTGGTCATCACCATGTAACTTATAGGGCAGAAACAGCACAGTTTTCAAAACGTGTTTTTCAGCCAGAAATAAACGCGTTTTGTCAGCCCTTGGAATCACAGTGTAACTGCCTAGCTCAGAAGAGCCCACTGAGGCAGCCCTTAACCCCAGTGTGCAGAAATTGTCAAAACGTGTTTTTCAGCAGAAATAAACACGTTTTGGCAACTTTGGTCATCACCATGTAACTTACAGGGCAGAAACAGCACACTTTTCAAAACGTGTTTTTCAGCCCGAAATAAACGCGTTTTGTCAGCCCTTGGAATCACAGTGTAACTGCCTAGCTCAGAAGAGCCCACTGAGGCAGCCCTTAACCCCAGTATGCAGAAATTGTCAAAACGTGTTTTTCAGCAGAAATAAACACGTTTTGGCAACTTTGGTCACCACCATGTAACTTATAGGGCAAAAACAGCACAGTTTTCAAAACGTGTTTTTCAGCCCGAAATAAACGCGTTTTCTCAGCCCTTAGAATCGCAGTGTAACTGCCTGGCTCAGAAGAGCACACTGAGTCAGCCCTTAACCCCAGTGCTCAGAAATTGTCAAAACGTGTTTTTCAGCAGAAATAAACACGTTTTGGCAACTTTGGTCATCACCATTTAAGTTATAGGGCAGAAACAGCACACTTTTCAAAACGTGTTTTTCAGCCCGAAATAAACGCGTTTTGTCAGCCCTTGGAATCACAGTGTAACTGCCTAGCTCAGAAGAGTCCACTAAGGCAGCCCTTAACCCCAGTGCTCAGAAATTGTCAAAACGTGTTTTCCAGCAGAAATAAACACGTTTTGGCAACTTTGGTCACCACCATGTAACTTATAGGGCAGAAACAGCACAGTTTTCAAAACGTGTTTTTCAGCCGGAAATAAACGCGTTTTGTCAGCCCTTGGAATCACAGTGTAACTGCCTAGCTCAGAAGAGCCCACTGAGGCAGCCCTTAACCCCAGTGTGCAGAAATTGTCAAAACGTGTTTTTCAGCAGAAATAAACACGTTTTGGCAACTTTGGTCATCACCATGTAACTTACAGGGCAGAAACAGCACACTTTTCAAAACGTGTTTTTCAGCCCGAAATAAACGCGTTTTGTCAGCCCTTGGAATCACAGTGTAACTGCCTAGCTCAGAAGAGCCCACTGAGGCAGCCCTTAACCCCAGTATGCAGAAATTGTCAAAACGTGTTTTTCAGCAGAAATAAACACGTTTTGGCAACTTTGGTCACCACCATGTAACTTATAGGGCAAAAACAGCACAGTTTTCAAAACGTGTTTTTCAGCCCGAAATAAACGCGTTTTCTCAGCCCTTAGAATCGCAGTGTAACTGCCTGGCTCAGAAGAGCACACTGAGTCAGCCCTTAACCCCAGTGCTCAGAAATTGTCAAAACGTGTTTTTCAGCAGAAATAAACACGTTTTGGCAACTTTGGTCATCACCATGTAAGTTATAGGGCAGAAACAGCACACTTTTCAAAACGTGTTTTTCAGCCCGAAATAAACGCGTTTTGTCAGCCCTTGGAATCACAGTGTAACTGCCTAGCTCAGAAGAGTCCACTAAGGCAGCCCTTAACCCCAGTGCTCAGAAATTGTCAAAACGTGTTTTCCAGCAGAAATAAACACGTTTTGGCAACTTTGGTCACCACCATGTAACTTATAGGGCAGAAACAGCACAGTTTTCAAAACGTGTTTTTCAGCCTTAAATAAACGCGTTTTGTCAGCCCTTGGAATCACAGTGTAACTGCCTAGCTCAGAAGAGCCCACTGAGGCAGCCCTTAACCCCAGTGTGCAGAAATTGTCAAAACGTGTTTTTCAGCAGAAATAAACACGTTTTGGCAACTTTGGTCATCACCATGTAACTTATAGGGCAGAAACAGCACACTTTTCAAAACGTGTTTTTCAGCCGGAAATAAACGCGTTTTGTCAGCCCTTGGAATCACAGAGTAACTGCCTAGCTCAGAAGAGCCCACTAAGGCAGCCCTTAACCCCAGTGCTCAGAAATTGTCAAAACGTGTTTTCCAGCAGAAATAAACACGTTTTGGCAACTTTGGTCATCACCATGTAACTTATAGGGCAGAAACAGCACAGTTTTCAAAACGTGTTTTTCAGCCGGAAATAAACGCGTTTTGTCAGCCCTTGGAATCACAGTGTAACTGCCTAGCTCAGAAGAGCCCACTGAGGCAGCCCTTAACCCCAGTGTGCAGAAATTGTCAAAACGTGTTTTTCAGCAGAAATAAACACGTTTTGGCAACTTTGGTCATCACCATGTAACTTATAGGGCAGAAACAGCACACTTTTCAAAACGTGTTTTTCAGCCGGAAATAAACGCGTTTTGTCAGCCCTTGGAATCACAGAGTAACTGCCTAGCTCAGAAGAGCCCACTGAGGCAGCCCTTAACCCCAGTGCTCAGAAATTGTCAAAACGTGTTTTTCAGCAGAAATAAACACGTTTTGGCAACTTTGGTCATCACCATGTAACTTATAGGGCAGAAACAGCACAGTTTTCAAAACGTGTTTTTCAGCCCGAAATAAACGCGTTTTGTCAGCCCTTAGAATCGCAGTGTAACTGCCTGTCCCAGAAGAGCACACAGAGTCAGCCCTTAACCCCAGTGCTCAGAAATTGTCAAAACGTGTTTTTCAGCAGAAATAAACACGTTTTGGCAACTTTGGTCATCACCATGTAACTTATAGGGCAGAAACAGCACACTTTTCAAAACGTGTTTTTCAGCCCGAAATAAACGCGTTTTGTCAGCCCTTGGAATCACAGTGTAACTGCCTAGCTCAGAAGAGCCCACTGAGGCAGCCCTTAACCCCAGTGCTCAGAAATTGTCAAAACGTGTTTTTCAGCAGAAATAAACACGTTTTGGCAACTTTGGTCACCACCATGTAACTTATAGGGCAGAAACAGCACAGTTTTCAAAACGTGTTTTTCAGCCCGAAATAAACGCGTTTTCTCAGCCCTTAGAATCGCAGTGTAACTGCCTGGCTCAGAAGAGCACACTGAGTCAGCCCTTAACCCCAGTGCTCAGAAATTGTCAAAACGTGTTTTTCAGCAGAAATAAACACGTTTTGGCAACTTTGGTCATCACCATGTAACTTTTAGGGCAGAAACAGCACACTTTTCAAAACGTGTTTTTCAGCACGAAATAAACGCGTTTTGTCAGCCCTTGGAATCACAGTGTAACTGCCTAGCTCAGAAGAGCCCACTGAGGCAGCCCTTAACCCCAGTGTGCAGAAATTGTCAAAACGTGTTTTTCAGCAGAAATAAACACGTTTTGGCAACTTTGGTCACCACCATGTAACTTATAGGGCAGAAACAGCACAGTTTTCAAAACGTGTTTTTCAGCCCGAAATAAACGCGTTTTCTCAGCCCTTAGAATCGCAGTGTAACTGCCTGTCTCAGAAGAGCACACTGAGTCAGCCCTTAACCCCAGTGCTCAGAAATTGTCAAAACGTGTTTTTCAGCAGAAATAAACACGTTTTGGCAACTTTGGTCATCACCATGTAACTTATAGGGCAGAAACAGCACACTTTTCAAAACGTGTTTTTCAGCCCGAAATAAACGCGTTTTGTCAGCCCTTGGAATCACAGTGTAACTGCCTAGCTCAGAAGAGCCCACTGAGGCAGCCCTTAACCCCAGTGTGCAGAAATTGTCAAAACGTGTTTTTCAGCAGAAATAAACACGTTTTGGCAACTTTGGTCATCACCATGTAACTTATAGGGCAGAAACAGCACACTTTTCAAAACGTGTTTTTCAGCCCGAAATAAACGCGTTTTGTCAGCCTTGGAATCACAGTGTAACTGCCTAGCTCAGAAGAGCCCACTGAGGCAGCCCTTAACCCCAGTGTGCAGAAATTGTCAAAACGTGTTTTTCAGCAGAAATAAACACGTTTTGGCAACTTTGGTCATCACCATGTAACTTATAGGGCAGAAACCGCACACTTTTCAAAACGTGTTTTTCAGCCCGAAATAAACGCATTTTGTCAGCCCTTGGAATCACAGAGTAACTGCCTAGCTCAGAAGAGCCCACTGAGGCAGCCCTTAACCCCAGTGCTCAGAAATTGTCAAAACGTGTTTTTCAGCAGAAATAAACACGTTTTGGCAACGTTGGTCATCACCATGTAACTTATAGGGCAGAAACAGCACAGTTTTCAAAACGTGTTTTTCAGCCCGAAATAAACGCGTTTTCTCAGCCCTTAGAATCGCAGTGTAACTGCCTGGCTCAGAAGAGCACACTGAGTCAGCCCTTAACCCCAGTGCTCAGAAATTGTCAAAACGTGTTTTTCAGCAGAAATAAACACGTTTTGGCAACTTTGGTCATCACCATGTAACTTATAGGGCAGAAACAGCACAGTTTTCAAAACGTGTTTTTCAGCCAGAAATAAACGCGTTTTGTCAGCCCTTGGAATCACAGTGTAACTGCCTAGCTCAGAAGAGCCCACTGAGGCAGCCCTTAACCCCAGTGTGCAGAAATTGTCAAAACGTGTTTTTCAGCAGAAATAAACACGTTTTGGCAACTTTGGTCATCACCATGTAACTTACAGGGCAGAAACAGCACACTTTTCAAAACGTGTTTTTCAGCCCGAAATAAACGCGTTTTGTCAGCCCTTGGAATCACAGTGTAACTGCCTAGCTCAGAAGAGCCCACTGAGGCAGCCCTTAACCCCAGTGCTCAGAAATTGTCAAAACGTGTTTTCCAGCAGAAATAAACACGTTTTGGCAACTTTGGTCACCACCATGTAACTTATAGGGCAGAAACAGCACAGTTTTCAAAACGTGTTTTTCAGCCGGAAATAAACGCGTTTTGTCAGCCCTTGGAATCACAGTGTAACTGCCTAGCTCAGAAGAGCCCACTGAGGCAGCCCTTAACCCCAGTGTGCAGAAATTGTCAAAACGTGTTTTTCAGCAGAAATAAACACGTTTTGGCAACTTTGGTCATCACCATGTAACTTATAGGGCAGAAACAGCACACTTTTCAAAACGTGTTTTTCAGCCCGAAATAAACGCGTTTTGTCAGCCCTTGGAATCACAGAGTAACTGCCTAGCTCAGAAGAGCCCACTGAGGCAGCCCTTAACCCCAGTGCTCAGAAATTGTCAAAACGTGTTTTTCAGCAGAAATAAACACGTTTTGGCAACTTTGGTCATCACCATGTAACTTATAGGGCAGAAACAGCACAGTTTTCAAAACGTGTTTTTCAGCCCGAAATAAACGCGTTTTCTCAGCCCTTAGAATCGCAGTGTAACTGCCTGTCCCAGAAGAGCACACAGAGTCAGCCCTTAACCCCAGTGCTCAGAAATTGTCAAAACGTGTTTTTCAGCAGAAATAAACACGTTTTGGCAACTTTGGTCATCACCATGTAACTTATAGGGCAGAAACAGCACAGTTTTCAAAACGTGTTTTTCAGCCCGAAATAAACGCGTTTTCTCAGCCCTTAGAATCGCAGTGTAACTGCCTGGCTCAGAAGAGCACACTGAGTCAGCCCTTAACCCCAGTGCTCAGAAATTGTCAAAACGTGTTTTTCAGCAGAAATAAACACGTTTTGGCAACTTTGGTCATCACCATGTAACTTTTAGGGCAGAAACAGCACACTTTTCAAAACGTGTTTTTCAGCACGAAATAAACGCGTTTTGTCAGCCCTTGGAATCACAGTGTAACTGCCTAGCTCAGAAGAGCCCACTGAGGCAGCCCTTAACCCCAGTGTGCAGAAATTGTCAAAACGTGTTTTTCAGCAGAAATAAACACGTTTTGGCAACTTTGGTCACCACCATGTAACTTATAGGGCAGAAACAGCACAGTTTTCAAAACGTGTTTTTCAGCCCGAAATAAACGCGTTTTCTCAGCCCTTAGAATCGCAGTGTAACTGCCTGTCTCAGAAGAGCACACTGAGTCAGCCCTTAACCCCAGTGCTCAGAAATTGTCAAAACGTGTTTTTCAGCAGAAATAAACACGTTTTGGCAACTTTGGTCATCACCATGTAACTTATAGGGCAGAAACAGCACACTTTTCAAAACGTGTTTTTCAGCCCGAAATAAACGCGTTTTGTCAGCCCTTGGAATCACAGTGTAACTGCCTAGCTCAGAAGAGCCCACTGAGGCAGCCCTTAACCCCAGTGTGCAGAAATTGTCAAAACGTGTTTTTCAGCAGAAATAAACACGTTTTGGCAACTTTGGTCATCACCATGTAACTTATAGGGCAGAAACAGCACACTTTTCAAAACGTGTTTTTCAGCCCGAAATAAACGCGTTTTGTCAGCCTTGGAATCACAGTGTAACTGCCTAGCTCAGAAGAGCCCACTGAGGCAGCCCTTAACCCCAGTGTGCAGAAATTGTCAAAACGTGTTTTTCAGCAGAAATAAACACGTTTTGGCAACTTTGGTCATCACCATGTAACTTATAGGGCAGAAACCGCACACTTTTCAAAACGTGTTTTTCAGCCCGAAATAAACGCATTTTGTCAGCCCTTGGAATCACAGAGTAACTGCCTAGCTCAGAAGAGCCCACTGAGGCAGCCCTTAACCCCAGTGCTCAGAAATTGTCAAAACGTGTTTTTCAGCAGAAATAAACACGTTTTGGCAACGTTGGTCATCACCATGTAACTTATAGGGCAGAAACAGCACAGTTTTCAAAACGTGTTTTTCAGCCCGAAATAAACGCGTTTTCTCAGCCCTTAGAATCGCAGTGTAACTGCCTGGCTCAGAAGAGCACACTGAGTCAGCCCTTAACCCCAGTGCTCAGAAATTGTCAAAACGTGTTTTTCAGCAGAAATAAACACGTTTTGGCAACTTTGGTCATCACCATGTAACTTATAGGGCAGAAACAGCACAGTTTTCAAAACGTGTTTTTCAGCCAGAAATAAACGCGTTTTGTCAGCCCTTGGAATCACAGTGTAACTGCCTAGCTCAGAAGAGCCCACTGAGGCAGCCCTTAACCCCAGTGTGCAGAAATTGTCAAAACGTGTTTTTCAGCAGAAATAAACACGTTTTGGCAACTTTGGTCATCACCATGTAACTTACAGGGCAGAAACAGCACACTTTTCAAAACGTGTTTTTCAGCCCGAAATAAACGCGTTTTGTCAGCCCTTGGAATCACAGTGTAACTGCCTAGCTCAGAAGAGCCCACTGAGGCAGCCCTTAACCCCAGTGCTCAGAAATTGTCAAAACGTGTTTTCCAGCAGAAATAAACACGTTTTGGCAACTTTGGTCACCACCATGTAACTTATAGGGCAGAAACAGCACAGTTTTCAAAACGTGTTTTTCAGCCGGAAATAAACGCGTTTTGTCAGCCCTTGGAATCACAGTGTAACTGCCTAGCTCAGAAGAGCCCACTGAGGCAGCCCTTAACCCCAGTGTGCAGAAATTGTCAAAACGTGTTTTTCAGCAGAAATAAACACGTTTTGGCAACTTTGGTCATCACCATGTAACTTATAGGGCAGAAACAGCACACTTTTCAAAACGTGTTTTTCAGCCCGAAATAAACGCGTTTTGTCAGCCCTTGGAATCACAGAGTAACTGCCTAGCTCAGAAGAGCCCACTGAGGCAGCCCTTAACCCCAGTGCTCAGAAATTGTCAAAACGTGTTTTTCAGCAGAAATAAACACGTTTTGGCAACTTTGGTCATCACCATGTAACTTATAGGGCAGAAACAGCACAGTTTTCAAAACGTGTTTTTCAGCCCGAAATAAACGCGTTTTCTCAGCCCTTAGAATCGCAGTGTAACTGCCTGTCCCAGAAGAGCACACAGAGTCAGCCCTTAACCCCAGTGCTCAGAAATTGTCAAAACGTGTTTTTCAGCAGAAATAAACACGTTTTGGCAACTTTGGTCATCACCATGTAACTTATAGGGCAGAAACAGCACAGTTTTCAAAACGTGTTTTTCAGCCCGAAATAAACGCGTTTTCTCAGCCCTTAGAATCGCAGTGTAACTGCCTGGCTCAGAAGAGCACACTGAGTCAGCCCTTAACCCCAGTGCTCAGAAATTGTCAAAACGTGTTTTTCAGCAGAAATAAACACGTTTTGGCAACTTTGGTCATCACCATGTAACTTATAGGGCAGAAACAGCACACTTTTCAAAACGTGTTTTTCAGCCCGAAATAAACGCGTTTTGTCAGCCCTTGGAATCACAGTGTAACTGCCTAGCTCAGAAGAGCCCACTGAGGCAGCCCTTAACCCCAGTGCTCAGAAATTGTCAAAACGTGTTTTCCAGCAGAAATAAACACGTTTTGGCAACTTTGGTCACCACCATGTAACTTATAGGGCAGAAACAACACAGTTTTCAAAACGTGTTTTTCAGCCCGAAATAAACGCGTTTTCTCAGCCCTTAGAATCGCAGTGTAACTGCCTGTCCCAGAAGAGCACACAGAGTCAGCCCTTAACCCCAGTGCTCAGAAATTGTCAAAACGTGTTTTTCAGCAGAAATAAACACGTTTTGGCAACTTTGGTCATCACCATGTAACTTATAGGGCAGAAACAGCACACTTTTCAAAACGTGTTTTTCAGCCCGAAATAAACGCGTTTTGTCAGCCCTTGGAATCACAGTGTAACTGCCTAGCTCAGAAGAGCCCACTGAGGCAGCCCTTAACCCCAGTGCTCAGAAATTGTCAAAACGTGTTTTTCAGCAGAAATAAACACGTTTTGGCAACTTTGGTCACCACCATGTAACTTATAGGGCAGAAACAGCACAGTTTTCAAAACGTGTTTTTCAGCCCGAAATAAACGCGTTTTCTCAGCCCTTAGAATCGCAGTGTAACTGCCTGGCTCAGAAGAGCACACTGAGTCAGCCCTTAACCCCAGTGCTCAGAAATTGTCAAAACGTGTTTTTCAGCAGAAATAAACACGTTTTGGCAACTTTGGTCATCACCATGTAACTTATAGGGCAGAAACAGCACACTTTTCAAAACGTGTTTTTCAGCCCGAAATAAACGCGTTTTGTCAGCCCTTGGAATCACAGTGTAACTGCCTAGCTCAGAAGAGCCCACTGAGGCAGCCCTTAACCCCAGTGTGCAGAAATTGTCAAAACGTGTTTTTCAGCAGAAATAAACACGTTTTGGCAACTTTGGTCATCACCATGTAACTTATAGGGCAGAAACAGCACACTTTTCAAAACGTGTTTTTCAGCCCGAAATAAACGCGTTTTGTCAGCCTTGGAATCACAGTGTAACTGCCTAGCTCAGAAGAGCCCACTGAGGCAGCCCTTAACCCCAGTGTGCAGAAATTGTCAAAACGTGTTTTTCAGCAGAAATAAACACGTTTTGGCAACTTTGGTCATCACCATGTAACTTATAGGGCAGAAACAGCACACTTTTCAAAACGTGTTTTTCAGCCCGAAATAAACGCGTTTTGTCAGCCCTTGGAATCACAGAGTAACTGCCTAGCTCAGAAGAGCCCACTGAGGCAGCCCTTAACCCCAGTGCTCAGAAATTGTCAAAACGTGTTTTTCAGCAGAAATAAACACGTTTTGGCAACTTTGGTCATCACCATGTAACTTATAGGGCAGAAACAGCACAGTTTTCAAAACGTGTTTTTCAGCCCGAAATAAACGCGTTTTCTCAGCCCTTAGAATCGCAGTGTAACTGCCTGTCCCAGAAGAGCACACAGAGTCAGCCCTTAACCCCAGTGCTCAGAAATTGTCAAAACGTGTTTTTCAGCAGAAATAAACACGTTTTGGCAACTTTGGTCATCACCATGTAACTTATAGGGCAGAAACAGCACAGTTTTCAAAACGTGTTTTTCAGCCCGAAATAAACGCGTTTTCTCAGCCCTTAGAATCGCAGTGTAACTGCCTGGCTCAGAAGAGCACACTGAGTCAGCCCTTAACCCCAGTGCTCAGAAATTGTCAAAACGTGTTTTTCAGCAGAAATAAACACGTTTTGGCAACTTTGGTCATCACCATGTAACTTATAGGGCAGAAACAGCACACTTTTCAAAACGTGTTTTTCAGCCCGAAATAAACGCGTTTTGTCAGCCCTTGGAATCACAGTGTAACTGCCTAGCTCAGAAGAGCCCACTGAGGCAGCCCTTAACCCCAGTGCTCAGAAATTGTCAAAACGTGTTTTCCAGCAGAAATAAACACGTTTTGGCAACTTTGGTCACCACCATGTAACTTATAGGGCAGAAACAACACAGTTTTCAAAACGTGTTTTTCAGCCCGAAATAAACGCGTTTTCTCAGCCCTTAGAATCGCAGTGTAACTGCCTGTCCCAGAAGAGCACACAGAGTCAGCCCTTAACCCCAGTGCTCAGAAATTGTCAAAACGTGTTTTTCAGCAGAAATAAACACGTTTTGGCAACTTTGGTCATCACCATGTAACTTATAGGGCAGAAACAGCACACTTTTCAAAACGTGTTTTTCAGCCCGAAATAAACGCGTTTTGTCAGCCCTTGGAATCACAGTGTAACTGCCTAGCTCAGAAGAGCCCACTGAGGCAGCCCTTAACCCCAGTGCTCAGAAATTGTCAAAACGTGTTTTTCAGCAGAAATAAACACGTTTTGGCAACTTTGGTCACCACCATGTAACTTATAGGGCAGAAACAGCACAGTTTTCAAAACGTGTTTTTCAGCCCGAAATAAACGCGTTTTCTCAGCCCTTAGAATCGCAGTGTAACTGCCTGGCTCAGAAGAGCACACTGAGTCAGCCCTTAACCCCAGTGCTCAGAAATTGTCAAAACGTGTTTTTCAGCAGAAATAAACACGTTTTGGCAACTTTGGTCATCACCATGTAACTTATAGGGCAGAAACAGCACACTTTTCAAAACGTGTTTTTCAGCCCGAAATAAACGCGTTTTGTCAGCCCTTGGAATCACAGTGTAACTGCCTAGCTCAGAAGAGCCCACTGAGGCAGCCCTTAACCCCAGTGTGCAGAAATTGTCAAAACGTGTTTTTCAGCAGAAATAAACACGTTTTGGCAACTTTGGTCATCACCATGTAACTTATAGGGCAGAAACAGCACACTTTTCAAAACGTGTTTTTCAGCCCGAAATAAACGCGTTTTGTCAGCCTTGGAATCACAGTGTAACTGCCTAGCTCAGAAGAGCCCACTGAGGCAGCCCTTAACCCCAGTGTGCAGAAATTGTCAAAACGTGTTTTTCAGCAGAAATAAACACGTTTTGGCAACTTTGGTCATCACCATGTAACTTATAGGGCAGAAACCGCACACTTTTCAAAACGTGTTTTTCAGCCCGAAATAAACGCGTTTTGTCAGCCCTTGGAATCACAGAGTAACTGCCTAGCTCAGAAGAGCCCACTGAGGCAGCCCTTAACCCCAGTGCTCAGAAATTGTCAAAACGTGTTTTTCAGCAGAAATAAACACGTTTTGGCAACGTTGGTCATCACCATGTAACTTATAGGGCAGAAACAGCACAGTTTTCAAAACGTGTTTTTCAGCCCGAAATAAACGCGTTTTCTCAGCCCTTAGAATCGCAGTGTAACTGCCTGGCTCAGAAGAGCACACTGAGTCAGCCCTTAACCCCAGTGCTCAGAAATTGTCAAAACGTGTTTTTCAGCAGAAATAAACACGTTTTGGCAACTTTGGTCATCACCATGTAACTTATAGGGCAGAAACAGCACAGTTTTCAAAACGTGTTTTTCAGCCAGAAATAAACGCGTTTTGTCAGCCCTTGGAATCACAGTGTAACTGCCTAGCTCAGAAGAGCCCACTGAGGCAGCCCTTAACCCCAGTGTGCAGAAATTGTCAAAACGTGTTTTTCAGCAGAAATAAACACGTTTTGGCAACTTTGGTCATCACCATGTAACTTACAGGGCAGAAACAGCACACTTTTCAAAACGTGTTTTTCAGCCCGAAATAAACGCGTTTTGTCAGCCCTTGGAATCACAGTGTAACTGCCTAGCTCAGAAGAGCCCACTGAGGCAGCCCTTAACCCCAGTATGCAGAAATTGTCAAAACGTGTTTTTCAGCAGAAATAAACACGTTTTGGCAACTTTGGTCACCACCATGTAACTTATAGGGCAAAAACAGCACAGTTTTCAAAACGTGTTTTTCAGCCCGAAATAAACGCGTTTTCTCAGCCCTTAGAATCGCAGTGTAACTGCCTGGCTCAGAAGAGCACACTGAGTCAGCCCTTAACCCCAGTGCTCAGAAATTGTCAAAACGTGTTTTTCAGCAGAAATAAACACGTTTTGGCAACTTTGGTCATCACCATGTAAGTTATAGGGCAGAAACAGCACACTTTTCAAAACGTGTTTTTCAGCCCGAAATAAACGCGTTTTGTCAGCCCTTGGAATCACAGTGTAACTGCCTAGCTCAGAAGAGTCCACTAAGGCAGCCCTTAACCCCAGTGCTCAGAAATTGTCAAAACGTGTTTTCCAGCAGAAATAAACACGTTTTGGCAACTTTGGTCACCACCATGTAACTTATAGGGCAGAAACAGCACAGTTTTCAAAACGTGTTTTTCAGCCGGAAATAAACGCGTTTTGTCAGCCCTTGGAATCACAGTGTAACTGCCTAGCTCAGAAGAGCCCACTGAGGCAGCCCTTAACCCCAGTGTGCAGAAATTGTCAAAACGTGTTTTTCAGCAGAAATAAACACGTTTTGGCAACTTTGGTCATCACCATGTAACTTATAGGGCAGAAACAGCACAATTTTCAAAACGTGTTTTTCAGCCCGAAATAAACGCGTTTTGTCAGCCCTTGGAATCACAGAGTAACTGCCTAGCTCAGAAGAGCCCACTGAGGCAGCCCTTAACCCCAGTGCTCAGAAATTGTCAAAACGTGTTTTTCAGCAGAAATAAACACGTTTTGGCAACTTTGGTCATCACCATGTAACTTATAGGGCAGAAACAGCACAGTTTTCAAAACGTGTTTTTCAGCCCGAAATAAACGCGTTTTCTCAGCCCTTAGAATCGCAGTGTAACTGCCTGTCCCAGAAGAGCACACAGAGTCAGCCCTTAACCCCAGTGCTCAGAAATTGTCAAAACGTGTTTTTCAGCAGAAATAAACACGTTTTGGCAACTTTGGTCATCACCATGTAACTTATAGGGCAGAAACAGCACACTTTTCAAAACGTGTTTTTCAGCCCGAAATAAACGCGTTTTGTCAGCCCTTGGAATCACAGTGTAACTGCCTAGCTCAGAAGAGCCCACTGAGGCAGCCCTTAACCCCAGTGCTCAGAAATTGTCAAAACGTGTTTTTCAGCAGAAATAAACACGTTTTGGCAACTTTGGTCACCACCATGTAACTTATAGGGCAGAAACAGCACAGTTTTCAAAACGTGTTTTTCAGCCCGAAATAAACGCGTTTTCTCAGCCCTTAGAATCGCAGTGTAACTGCCTGGCTCAGAAGAGCACACTGAGTCAGCCCTTAACCCCAGTGCTCAGAAATTGTCAAAACGTGTTTTTCAGCAGAAATAAACACGTTTTGGCAACTTCGGTCATCACCATGTAACTTTTAGGGCAGAAACAGCACACTTTTCAAAACGTGTTTTTCAGCACGAAATAAACGCGTTTTGTCAGCCCTTGGAATCACAGTGTAACTGCCTAGCTCAGAAGAGCCCACTGAGGCAGCCCTTAACCCCAGTGTGCAGAAATTGTCAAAACGTGTTTTTCAGCAGAAATAAACACGTTTTGGCAACTTTGGTCACCACCATGTAACTTATAGGGCAGAAACAGCACAGTTTTCAAAACGTGTTTTTCAGCCCGAAATAAACGCGTTTTCTCAGCCCTTAGAATCGCAGTGTAACTGCCTGTCTCAGAAGAGCACACTGAGTCAGCCCTTAACCCCAGTGCTCAGAAATTGTCAAAACGTGTTTTTCAGCAGAAATAAACACGTTTTGGCAACTTTGGTCATCACCATGTAACTTATAGGGCAGAAACAGCACAGTTTTCAAAACGTGTTTTTCAGCCCGAAATAAACGCGTTCTGTCAGCCCTTGGAATCACAGTGTAACTGCCTAGCTCAGAAGAGCCCACTGAGGCAGCCCTTAACCCCAGTGTGCAGAAATTGTCAAAACGTGTTTTTCAGCAGAAATAAACACGTTTTGGCAACTTTGGTCATCACCATGTAACTTATAGGGCAGAAACAGCACACTTTTCAAAACGTGTTTTTCAGCCCGAAATAAACGCGTTTTGTCAGCCTTGGAATCACAGTGTAACTGCCTAGCTCAGAAGAGCCCACTGAGGCAGCCCTTAACCCCAGTGTGCAGAAATTGTCAAAACGTGTTTTTCAGCAGAAATAAACACGTTTTGGCAACTTTGGTCATCACCATGTAACTTATAGGGCAGAAACCGCACACTTTTCAAAACGTGTTTTTCAGCCCGAAATAAACGCATTTTGTCAGCCCTTGGAATCACAGAGTAACTGCCTAGCTCAGAAGAGCCCACTGAGGCAGCCCTTAACCCCAGTGCTCAGAAATTGTCAAAACGTGTTTTTCAGCAGAAATAAACACGTTTTGGCAACGTTGGTCATCACCATGTAACTTATAGGGCAGAAACAGCACAGTTTTCAAAACGTGTTTTTCAGCCCGAAATAAACGCGTTTTCTCAGCCCTTAGAATCGCAGTGTAACTGCCTGGCTCAGAAGAGCACACTGAGTCAGCCCTTAACCCCAGTGCTCAGAAATTGTCAAAACGTGTTTTTCAGCAGAAATAAACACGTTTTGGCAACTTTGGTCATCACCATGTAACTTATAGGGCAGAAACAGCACAGTTTTCAAAACGTGTTTTTCAGCCAGAAATAAACGCGTTTTGTCAGCCCTTGGAATCACAGTGTAACTGCCTAGCTCAGAAGAGCCCACTGAGGCAGCCCTTAACCCCAGTGTGCAGAAATTGTCAAAACGTGTTTTTCAGCAGAAATAAACACGTTTTGGCAACTTTGGTCATCACCATGTAACTTACAGGGCAGAAACAGCACACTTTTCAAAACGTGTTTTTCAGCCCGAAATAAACGCGTTTTGTCAGCCCTTGGAATCACAGTGTAACTGCCTAGCTCAGAAGAGCCCACTGAGGCAGCCCTTAACCCCAGTGCTCAGAAATTGTCAAAACGTGTTTTCCAGCAGAAATAAACACGTTTTGGCAACTTTGGTCACCACCATGTAACTTATAGGGCAGAAACAGCACAGTTTTCAAAACGTGTTTTTCAGCCCGAAATAAACGCGTTTTCTCAGCCCTTAGAATCGCAGTGTAACTGCCTGGCTCAGAAGACCACACTGAGTCAGCCCTTAACCCCAGTGCTCAGAAATTGTCAAAACGTGTTTTTCAGCAGAAATAAACACGTTTTGGCAACTTTGGTCATCACCATGTAACTTATAGGGCAGAAACAGCACACTTTTCAAAACGTGTTTTTCAGCCCGAAATAAACGCGTTTTGTCAGCCCTTGGAATCACAGAGTAACTGCCTAGCTCAGAAGAGCACACTGAGGCAGCCCTTAACCCCAGTGCTCAGAAATTGTCAAAACGTGTTTTTCAGCAGAAATAAACACGTTTTGGCAACTTTGGTCACCACCATGTAACTTATAGGGCAGAAACAGCACAGTTTTCAAAACGTGTTTTTCAGCCGGAAATAAACGCGTTTTGTCAGCCCTTGGAATCACAGTGTAACTGCCTAGCTCAGAAGAGCCCACTGAGGCAGCCCTTAACCCCAGTGTGCAGAAATTGTCAAAACGTGTTTTTCAGCAGAAATAAACACGTTTTGGCAACTTTGGTCATCACCATGTAACTTATAGGGCAGAAACAGCACACTTTTCAAAACGTGTTTTTCAGCCCGAAATAAACGCGTTTTGTCAGCCCTTGGAATCACAGAGTAACTGCCTAGCTCAGAAGAGCCCACTGAGGCAGCCCTTAACCCCAGTGCTCCGAAATTGTCAAAACGTGTTTTTCAGCAGAAATAAACACGTTTTGGCAACTTTGGTCATCACCATGTAACTTATAGGGCAGAAACAGCACAGTTTTCAAAACGTGTTTTTCAGCCCGAAATAAACGCGTTTTCTCAGCCCTTAGAATCGCAGTGTAACTGCCTGTCCCAGAAGAGCACACAGAGTCAGCCCTTAACCCCAGTGCTCAGAAATTGTCAAAACGTGTTTTTCAGCAGAAATAAACACGTTTTGGCAACTTTGGTCATCACCATGTAACTTATAGGGCAGAAACAGCACAGTTTTCAAAACGTGTTTTTCAGCCCGAAATAAACGCGTTTTCTCAGCCCTTAGAATCGCAGTGTAACTGCCTGGCTCAGAAGAGCACACTGAGTCAGCCCTTAACCCCAGTGCTCAGAAATTGTCAAAACGTGTTTTTCAGCAGAAATAAACACGTTTTGGCAACTTTGGTCATCACCATGTAACTTATAGGGCAGAAACAGCACACTTTTCAAAACGTGTTTTTCAGCCCGAAATAAACGCGTTTTGTCAGCCCTTGGAATCACAGTGTAACTGCCTAGCTCAGAAGAGCCCACTGAGGCAGCCCTTAACCCCAGTGCTCAGAAATTGTCAAAACGTGTTTTCCAGCAGAAATAAACACGTTTTGGCAACTTTGGTCACCACCATGTAACTTATAGGGCAGAAACAACACAGTTTTCAAAACGTGTTTTTCAGCCCGAAATAAACGCGTTTTCTCAGCCCTTAGAATCGCAGTGTAACTGCCTGTCCCAGAAGAGCACACAGAGTCAGCCCTTAACCCCAGTGCTCAGAAATTGTCAAAACGTGTTTTTCAGCAGAAATAAACACGTTTTGGCAACTTTGGTCATCACCATGTAACTTATAGGGCAGAAACAGCACACTTTTCAAAACGTGTTTTTCAGCCCGAAATAAACGCGTTTTGTCAGCCCTTGGAATCACAGTGTAACTGCCTAGCTCAGAAGAGCCCACTGAGGCAGCCCTTAACCCCAGTATGCAGAAATTGTCAAAACGTGTTTTTCAGCAGAAATAAACACGTTTTGGCAACTTTGGTCACCACCATGTAACTTATAGGGCAAAAACAGCACAGTTTTCAAAACGTGTTTTTCAGCCCGAAATAAACGCGTTTTCTCAGCCCTTAGAATCGCAGTGTAACTGCCTGGCTCAGAAGAGCACACTGAGTCAGCCCTTAACCCCAGTGCTCAGAAATTGTCAAAACGTGTTTTTCAGCAGAAATAAACACGTTTTGGCAACTTTGGTCATCACCATGTAACTTATAGGGCAGAAACAGCACACTTTTCAAAACGTGTTTTTCAGCCCGAAATAAACGCGTTTTGTCAGCCCTTGGAATCACAGTGTAACTGCCTAGCTCAGAAGAGCCCACTGAGGCAGCCCTTAACCCCAGTGCTCAGAAATTGTCAAAACGTGTTTTCCAGCAGAAATAAACACGTTTTGGCAACTTTGGTCACCACCATGTAACTTATAGGGCAGAAACAGCACAGTTTTCAAAACGTGTTTTTCAGCCCGAAATAAACGCGTTTTCTCAGCCCTTAGAATCGCAGTGTAACTGCCTGTCTCAGAAGAGCACACTGAGTCAGCCCTTAACCCCAGTGCTCACAAATTGTCAAAACGTGTTTTTCAGCAGAAATAAACACGTTTTGGCAACTTTGGTCACCACCATGTAACTTATAGGGCAGAAACAGCACACTTTTCAAAACGTGTTTTTCAGCCCGAAATAAACGCGTTTTGTCAGCCCTTGGAATCACAGTGTAACTGCCTAGCTCAGAAGAGCCCACTGAGGCAGCCCTTAACCCCAGTGTGCAGAAATTGTCAAAACGTGTTTTTCAGCAGAAATAAACACGTTTTGGCAACTTTGGTCATCACCATGTAACTTATAGGGCAGAAACAGCACACTTTTCAAAACGTGTTTTTCAGCCCGAAATAAACGCGTTTTGTCAGCCTTGGAATCACAGTGTAACTGCCTAGCTCAGAAGAGCCCACTGAGGCAGCCCTTAACCCCAGTGTGCAGAAATTGTCAAAACGTGTTTTTCAGCAGAAATAAACACGTTTTGGCAACTTTGGTCATCACCATGTAACTTATAGGGCAGAAACCGCACACTTTTCAAAACGTGTTTTTCAGCCCGAAATAAACGCGTTTTGTCAGCCTTGGAATCACAGTGTAACTGCCTAGCTCAGAAGAGCCCACTGAGGCAGCCCTTAACCCCAGTGTGCAGAAATTGTCAAAACGTGTTTTTCAGCAGAAATAAACACGTTTTGGCAACTTTGGTCATCACCATGTAACTTATAGGGCAGAAACCGCACACTTTTCAAAACGTGTTTTTCAGCCCGAAATAAACGCGTTTTGTCAGCCCTTGGAATCACAGAGTAACTGCCTAGCTCAGAAGAGCCCACTGAGGCAGCCCTTAACCCCAGTGCTCAGAAATTGTCAAAACGTGTTTTTCAGCAGAAATAAACACGTTTTGGCAACGTTGGTCATCACCATGTAACTTATAGGGCAGAAACAGCACAGTTTTCAAAACGTGTTTTTCAGCCCGAAATAAACGCGTTTTCTCAGCCCTTAGAATCGCAGTGTAACTGCCTGGCTCAGAAGAGCACACTGAGTCAGCCCTTAACCCCAGTGCTCAGAAATTGTCAAAACGTGTTTTTCAGCAGAAATAAACACGTTTTGGCAACTTTGGTCATCACCATGTAACTTATAGGGCAGAAACAGCACAGTTTTCAAAACGTGTTTTTCAGCCAGAAATAAACGCGTTTTGTCAGCCCTTGGAATCACAGTGTAACTGCCTAGCTCAGAAGAGCCCACTGAGGCAGCCCTTAACCCCAGTGTGCAGAAATTGTCAAAACGTGTTTTTCAGCAGAAATAAACACGTTTTGGCAACTTTGGTCATCACCATGTAACTTACAGGGCAGAAACAGCACACTTTTCAAAACGTGTTTTTCAGCCCGAAATAAACGCGTTTTGTCAGCCCTTGGAATCACAGTGTAACTGCCTAGCTCAGAAGAGCCCACTGAGGCAGCCCTTAACCCCAGTATGCAGAAATTGTCAAAACGTGTTTTTCAGCAGAAATAAACACGTTTTGGCAACTTTGGTCACCACCATGTAACTTATAGGGCAAAAACAGCACAGTTTTCAAAACGTGTTTTTCAGCCCGAAATAAACGCGTTTTCTCAGCCCTTAGAATCGCAGTGTAACTGCCTGGCTCAGAAGAGCACACTGAGTCAGCCCTTAACCCCAGTGCTCAGAAATTGTCAAAACGAGTTTTTCAGCAGAAATAAACACGTTTTGGCAACTTTGGTCATCACCATGTAAGTTATAGGGCAGAAACAGCACACTTTTCAAAACGTGTTTTTCAGCCCGAAATAAACGCGTTTTGTCAGCCCTTGGAATCACAGTGTAACTGCCTAGCTCAGAAGAGTCCACTAAGGCAGCCCTTAACCCCAGTGCTCAGAAATTGTCAAAACGTGTTTTCCAGCAGAAATAAACACGTTTTGGCAACTTTGGTCACCACCATGTAACTTATAGGGCAGAAACAGCACAGTTTTCAAAACGTGTTTTTCAGCCGGAAATAAACGCGTTTTGTCAGCCCTTGGAATCACAGTGTAACTGCCTAGCTCAGAAGAGCCCACTGAGGCAGCCCTTAACCCCAGTGTGCAGAAATTGTCAAAACGTGTTTTTCAGCAGAAATAAACACGTTTTGGCAACTTTGGTCATCACCATGTAACTTATAGGGCAGAAACAGCACACTTTTCAAAACGTGTTTTTCAGCCCGAAATAAACGCGTTTTGTCAGCCCTTGGAATCACAGAGTAACTGCCTAGCTCAGAAGAGCCCACTGAGGCAGCCCTTAACCCCAGTGCTCAGAAATTGTCAAAACGTGTTTTTCAGCAGAAATAAACACGTTTTGGCAACTTTGGTCATCACCATGTAACTTATAGGGCAGAAACAGCACAGTTTTCAAAACGTGTTTTTCAGCCCGAAATAAACGCGTTTTCTCAGCCCTTAGAATCGCAGTGTAACTGCCTGTCCCAGAAGAGCACACAGAGTCAGCCCTTAACCCCAGTGCTCAGAAATTGTCAAAACGTGTTTTTCAGCAGAAATAAACACGTTTTGGCAACTTTGGTCATCACCATGTAACTTATAGGGCAGAAACAGCACACTTTTCAAAACGTGTTTTTCAGCCCGAAATAAACGCGTTTTGTCAGCCCTTGGAATCACAGTGTAACTGCCTAGCTCAGAAGAGCCCACTGAGGCAGCCCTTAACCCCAGTGCTCAGAAATTGTCAAAACGTGTTTTTCAGCAGAAATAAACACGTTTTGGCAACTTTGGTCACCACCATGTAACTTATAGGGCAGAAACAGCACAGTTTTCAAAACGTGTTTTTCAGCCCGAAATAAACGCGTTTTCTCAGCCCTTAGAATCGCAGTGTAACTGCCTGGCTCAGAAGAGCACACTGAGTCAGCCCTTAACCCCAGTGCTCAGAAATTGTCAAAACGTGTTTTTCAGCAGAAATAAACACGTTTTGGCAACTTTGGTCATCACCATGTAACTTTTAGGGCAGAAACAGCACACTTTTCAAAACGTGTTTTTCAGCACGAAATAAACGCGTTTTGTCAGCCCTTGGAATCACAGTGTAACTGCCTAGCTCAGAAGAGCCCACTGAGGCAGCCCTTAAACCCAGTGTGCAGAAATTGTCAAACCGTGTTTTTCAGAAGAAATAAACACGTTTTGGCAACTTTGGTCACCACCATGTAACTTATAGGGCAGAAACAGCACAGTTTTCAAAACGTGTTTTTCAGCCCGAAATAAACGCGTTTTCTCAGCCCTTAGAATCGCAGTGTAACTGCCTGTCTCAGAAGAGCACACTGAGTCAGCCCTTAACCCCAGTGCTCAGAAATTGTCAAAACGTGTTTTTCAGCAGGAATAAACACGTTTTGGCAACTTTGGTCATCACCATGTAACTTATAGGGCAGAAACAGCACACTTTTCAAAACGTGTTTTTCAGCCCGAAATAAACGCGTTTTGTCAGCCCTTGGAATCACAGTGTAACTGCCTAGCTCAGAAGAGCCCACTGAGGCAGCCCTTAACCCCAGTGTGCAGAAATTGTCAAAACGTGTTTTTCAGCAGAAATAAACACGTTTTGGCAACTTTGGTCATCACCATGTAACTTATAGGGCAGAAACAGCACACTTTTCAAAACGTGTTTTTCAGCCCGAAATAAACGCGTTTTGTCAGCCTTGGAATCACAGTGTAACTGCCTAGCTCAGAAGAGCCCACTGAGGCAGCCCTTAACCCCAGTGTGCAGAAATTGTCAAAACGTGTTTTTCAGCAGAAATAAACACGTTTTGGCAACTTTGGTCATCACCATGTAACTTATAGGGCAGAAACCGCACACTTTTCAAAACGTGTTTTTCAGCCCGAAATAAACGCGTTTTGTCAGCCCTTGGAATCACAGAGTAACTGCCTAGCTCAGAAGAGCCCACTGAGGCAGCCCTTAACCCCAGTGCTCAGAAATTGTCAAAACGTGTTTTTCAGCAGAAATAAACACGTTTTGGCAACGTTGGTCATCACCATGTAACTTATAGGGCAGAAACAGCACAGTTTTCAAAACGTGTTTTTCAGCCCGAAATAAACGCGTTTTCTCAGCCCTTAGAATCGCAGTGTAACTGCCTGGCTCAGAAGAGCACACTGAGTCAGCCCTTAACCCCAGTGCTCAGAAATTGTCAAAACGTGTTTTTCAGCAGAAATAAACACGTTTTGGCAACTTTGGTCATCACCATGTAACTTATAGGGCAGAAACAGCACAGTTTTCAAAACGTGTTTTTCAGCCAGAAATAAACGCGTTTTGTCAGCCCTTGGAATCACAGTGTAACTGCCTAGCTCAGAAGAGCCCACTGAGGCAGCCCTTAACCCCAGTGTGCAGAAATTGTCAAAACGTGTTTTTCAGCAGAAATAAACACGTTTTGGCAACTTTGGTCATCACCATGTAACTTACAGGGCAGAAACAGCACACTTTTCAAAACGTGTTTTTCAGCCCGAAATAAACGCGTTTTGTCAGCCCTTGGAATCACAGTGTAACTGCCTAGCTCAGAAGAGCCCACTGAGGCAGCCCTTAACCCCAGTGCTCAGAAATTGTCAAAACGTGTTTTCCAGCAGAAATAAACACGTTTTGGCAACTTTGGTCACCACCATGTAACTTATAGGGCAGAAACAGCACAGTTTTCAAAACGTGTTTTTCAGCCCGAAATAAACGCGTTTTCTCAGCCCTTAGAATCGCAGTGTAACTGCCTGGCTCAGAAGACCACACTGAGTCAGCCCTTAACCCCAGTGCTCAGAAATTGTCAAAACGTGTTTTTCAGCAGAAATAAACACGTTTTGGCAACTTTGGTCATCACCATGTAACTTATAGGGCAGAAACAGCACACTTTTCAAAACGTGTTTTTCAGCCCGAAATAAACGCGTTTTGTCAGCCCTTGGAATCACAGAGTAACTGCCTAGCTCAGAAGAGCACACTGAGGCAGCCCTTAACCCCAGTGCTCAGAAATTGTCAAAACGTGTTTTTCAGCAGAAATAAACACGTTTTGGCAACTTTGGTCACCACCATGTAACTTATAGGGCAGAAACAGCACAGTTTTCAAAACGTGTTTTTCAGCCGGAAATAAACGCGTTTTGTCAGCCCTTGGAATCACAGTGTAACTGCCTAGCTCAGAAGAGCCCACTGAGGCAGCCCTTAACCCCAGTGTGCAGAAATTGTCAAAACGTGTTTTTCAGCAGAAATAAACACGTTTTGGCAACTTTGGTCATCACCATGTAACTTATAGGGCAGAAACAGCACACTTTTCAAAACGTGTTTTTCAGCCCGAAATAAACGCGTTTTGTCAGCCCTTGGAATCACAGAGTAACTGCCTAGCTCAGAAGAGCCCACTGAGGCAGCCCTTAACCCCAGTGCTCAGAAATTGTCAAAACGTGTTTTTCAGCAGAAATAAACACGTTTTGGCAACTTTGGTCATCACCATGTAACTTATAGGGCAGAAACAGCACAGTTTTCAAAACGTGTTTTTCAGCCCGAAATAAACGCGTTTTCTCAGCCCTTAGAATCGCAGTGTAACTGCCTGTCCCAGAAGAGCACACAGAGTCAGCCCTTAACCCCAGTGCTCAGAAATTGTCAAAACGTGTTTTTCAGCAGAAATAAACACGTTTTGGCAACTTTGGTCATCACCATGTAACTTATAGGGCAGAAACAGCACAGTTTTCAAAACGTGTTTTTCAGCCCGAAATAAACGCGTTTTCTCAGCCCTTAGAATCGCAGTGTAACTGCCTGGCTCAGAAGAGCACACTGAGTCAGCCCTTAACCCCAGTGCTCAGAAATTGTCAAAACGTGTTTTTCAGCAGAAATAAACACGTTTTGGCAACTTTGGTCATCACCATGTAACTTTTAGGGCAGAAACAGCACACTTTTCAAAACGTGTTTTTCAGCACGAAATAAACGCGTTTTGTCAGCCCTTGGAATCACAGTGTAACTGCCTAGCTCAGAAGAGCCCACTGAGGCAGCCCTTAACCCCAGTGTGCAGAAATTGTCAAAACGTGTTTTTCAGCAGAAATAAACACGTTTTGGCAACTTTGGTCACCACCATGTAACTTATAGGGCAGAAACAGCACAGTTTTCAAAACGTGTTTTTCAGCCCGAAATAAACGCGTTTTCTCAGCCCTTAGAATCGCAGTGTAACTGCCTGTCTCAGAAGAGCACACTGAGTCAGCCCTTAACCCCAGTGCTCAGAAATTGTCAAAACGTGTTTTTCAGCAGAAATAAACACGTTTTGGCAACTTTGGTCATCACCATGTAACTTATAGGGCAGAAACAGCACAGTTTTCAAAACGTGTTTTTCAGCCCGAAATAAACGCGTTTTGTCAGCCCTTGGAATCACAGTGTAACTGCCTAGCTCAGAAGAGCCCACTGAGGCAGCCCTTAACCCCAGTGTGCAGAAATTGTCAAAACGTGTTTTTCAGCAGAAATAAACACGTTTTGGCAACTTTGGTCATCACCATGTAACTTATAGGGCAGAAACAGCACACTTTTCAAAACGTGTTTTTCAGCCCGAAATAAACGCGTTTTGTCAGCCTTGGAATCACAGTGTAACTGCCTAGCTCAGAAGAGCCCACTGAGGCAGCCCTTAACCCCAGTGTGCAGAAATTGTCAAAACGTGTTTTTCAGCAGAAATAAACACGTTTTGGCAACTTTGGTCATCACCATGTAACTTATAGGGCAGAAACCGCACACTTTTCAAAACGTGTTTTTCAGCCCGAAATAAACGCATTTTGTCAGCCCTTGGAATCACAGAGTAACTGCCTAGCTCAGAAGAGCCCACTGAGGCAGCCCTTAACCCCAGTGCTCAGAAATTGTCAAAACGTGTTTTTCAGCAGAAATAAACACGTTTTGGCAACGTTGGTCATCACCATGTAACTTATAGGGCAGAAACAGCACAGTTTTCAAAACGTGTTTTTCAGCCCGAAATAAACGCGTTTTCTCAGCCCTTAGAATCGCAGTGTAACTGCCTGGCTCAGAAGAGCACACTGAGTCAGCCCTTAACCCCAGTGCTCAGAAATTGTCAAAACGTGTTTTTCAGCAGAAATAAACACGTTTTGGCAACTTTGGTCATCACCATGTAACTTATAGGGCAGAAACAGCACAGTTTTCAAAACGTGTTTTTCAGCCAGAAATAAACGCGTTTTGTCAGCCCTTGGAATCACAGTGTAACTGCCTAGCTCAGAAGAGCCCACTGAGGCAGCCCTTAACCCCAGTGTGCAGAAATTGTCAAAACGTGTTTTTCAGCAGAAATAAACACGTTTTGGCAACTTTGGTCATCACCATGTAACTTACAGGGCAGAAACAGCACACTTTTCAAAACGTGTTTTTCAGCCCGAAATAAACGCGTTTTGTCAGCCCTTGGAATCACAGTGTAACTGCCTAGCTCAGAAGAGCCCACTGAGGCAGCCCTTAACCCCAGTGCTCAGAAATTGTCAAAACGTGTTTTCCAGCAGAAATAAACACGTTTTGGCAACTTTGGTCACCACCATGTAACTTATAGGGCAGAAACAGCACAGTTTTCAAAACGTGTTTTTCAGCCCGAAATAAACGCGTTTTCTCAGCCCTTAGAATCGCAGTGTAACTGCCTGGCTCAGAAGACCACACTGAGTCAGCCCTTAACCCCAGTGCTCAGAAATTGTCAAAACGTGTTTTTCAGCAGAAATAAACACGTTTTGGCAACTTTGGTCATCACCATGCAACTTATAGGGCAGAAACAGCACACTTTTCAAAACGTGTTTTTCAGCCCGAAATAAACGCGTTTTGTCAGCCCTTGGAATCACAGAGTAACTGCCTAGCTCAGAAGAGCACACTGAGGCAGCCCTTAACCCCAGTGCTCAGAAATTGTCAAAACGTGTTTTTCAGCAGAAATAAACACGTTTTGGCAACTTTGGTCACCACCATGTAACTTATAGGGCAGAAACAGCACAGTTTTCAAAACGTGTTTTTCAGCCGGAAATAAACGCGTTTTGTCAGCCCTTGGAATCACAGTGTAACTGCCTAGCTCAGAAGAGCCCACTGAGGCAGCCCTTAACCCCAGTGTGCAGAAATTGTCAAAACGTGTTTTTCAGCAGAAATAAACACGTTTTGGCAACTTTGGTCATCACCATGTAACTTATAGGGCAGAAACAGCACACTTTTCAAAACGTGTTTTTCAGCCCGAAATAAACGCGTTTTGTCAGCCCTTGGAATCACAGAGTAACTGCCTAGCTCAGAAGAGCCCACTGAGGCAGCCCTTAACCCCAGTGCTCAGAAATTGTCAAAACGTGTTTTTCAGCAGAAATAAACACGTTTTGGCAACTTTGGTCATCACCATGTAACTTATAGGGCAGAAACAGCACAGTTTTCAAAACGTGTTTTTCAGCCCGAAATAAACGCGTTTTCTCAGCCCTTAGAATCGCAGTGTAACTGCCTGTCCCAGAAGAGCACACAGAGTCAGCCCTTAACCCCAGTGCTCAGAAATTGTCAAAACGTGTTTTTCAGCAGAAATAAACACGTTTTGGCAACTTTGGTCATCACCATGTAACTTATAGGGCAGAAACAGCACAGTTTTCAAAACGTGTTTTTCAGCCCGAAATAAACGCGTTTTCTCAGCCCTTAGAATCGCAGTGTAACTGCCTGGCTCAGAAGAGCACACTGAGTCAGCCCTTAACCCCAGTGCTCAGAAATTGTCAAAACGTGTTTTTCAGCAGAAATAAACACGTTTTGGCAACTTTGGTCATCACCATGTAACTTATAGGGCAGAAACAGCACACTTTTCAAAACGTGTTTTTCAGCCCGAAATAAACGCGTTTTGTCAGCCCTTGGAATCACAGTGTAACTGCCTAGCTCAGAAGAGCCCACTGAGGCAGCCCTTAACCCCAGTGCTCAGAAATTGTCAAAACGTGTTTTCCAGCAGAAATAAACACGTTTTGGCAACTTTGGTCACCACCATGTAACTTATAGGGCAGAAACAACACAGTTTTCAAAACGTGTTTTTCAGCCCGAAATAAACGCGTTTTCTCAGCCCTTAGAATCGCAGTGTAACTGCCTGTCCCAGAAGAGCACACAGAGTCAGCCCTTAACCCCAGTGCTCAGAAATTGTCAAAACGTGTTTTTCAGCAGAAATAAACACGTTTTGGCAACTTTGGTCATCACCATGTAACTTATAGGGCAGAAACAGCACACTTTTCAAAACGTGTTTTTCAGCCCGAAATAAACGCGTTTTGTCAGCCCTTGGAATCACAGTGTAACTGCCTAGCTCAGAAGAGCCCACTGAGGCAGCCCTTAACCCCAGTATGCAGAAATTGTCAAAACGTGTTTTTCAGCAGAAATAAACACGTTTTGGCAACTTTGGTCACCACCATGTAACTTATAGGGCAAAAACAGCACAGTTTTCAAAACGTGTTTTTCAGCCCGAAATAAACGCGTTTTCTCAGCCCTTAGAATCGCAGTGTAACTGCCTGGCTCAGAAGAGCACACTGAGTCAGCCCTTAACCCCAGTGCTCAGAAATTGTCAAAACGTGTTTTTCAGCAGAAATAAACACGTTTTGGCAACTTTGGTCATCACCATGTAACTTATAGGGCAGAAACAGCACACTTTTCAAAACGTGTTTTTCAGCCCGAAATAAACGCGTTTTGTCAGCCCTTGGAATCACAGTGTAACTGCCTAGCTCAGAAGAGCCCACTGAGGCAGCCCTTAACCCCAGTGCTCAGAAATTGTCAAAACGTGTTTTCCAGCAGAAATAAACACGTTTTGGCAACTTTGGTCACCACCATGTAACTTATAGGGCAGAAACAGCACAGTTTTCAAAACGTGTTTTTCAGCCCGAAATAAACGCGTTTTCTCAGCCCTTAGAATCGCAGTGTAACTGCCTGTCTCAGAAGAGCACACTGAGTCAGCCCTTAACCCCAGTGCTCACAAATTGTCAAAACGTGTTTTTCAGCAGAAATAAACACGTTTTGGCAACTTTGGTCACCACCATGTAACTTATAGGGCAGAAACAGCACACTTTTCAAAACGTGTTTTTCAGCCCGAAATAAACGCGTTTTGTCAGCCCTTGGAATCACAGTGTAACTGCCTAGCTCAGAAGAGCCCACTGAGGCAGCCCTTAACCCCAGTGTGCAGAAATTGTCAAAACGTGTTTTTCAGCAGAAATAAACACGTTTTGGCAACTTTGGTCATCACCATGTAACTTATAGGGCAGAAACAGCACACTTTTCAAAACGTGTTTTTCAGCCCGAAATAAACGCGTTTTGTCAGCCTTGGAATCACAGTGTAACTGCCTAGCTCAGAAGAGCCCACTGAGGCAGCCCTTAACCCCAGTGTGCAGAAATTGTCAAAACGTGTTTTTCAGCAGAAATAAACACGTTTTGGCAACTTTGGTCATCACCATGTAACTTATAGGGCAGAAACCGCACACTTTTCAAAACGTGTTTTTCAGCCCGAAATAAACGCGTTTTGTCAGCCTTGGAATCACAGTGTAACTGCCTAGCTCAGAAGAGCCCACTGAGGCAGCCCTTAACCCCAGTGTGCAGAAATTGTCAAAACGTGTTTTTCAGCAGAAATAAACACGTTTTGGCAACTTTGGTCATCACCATGTAACTTATAGGGCAGAAACAGCACACTTTTCAAAACGTGTTTTTCAGCCCGAAATAAACGCGTTTTGTCAGCCCTTGGAATCACAGAGTAACTGCCTAGCTCAGAAGAGCCCACTGAGGCAGCCCTTAACCCCAGTGCTCAGAAATTGTCAAAACGTGTTTTTCAGCAGAAATAAACACGTTTTGGCAACGTTGGTCATCACCATGTAACTTATAGGGCAGAAACAGCACAGTTTTCAAAACGTGTTTTTCAGCCCGAAATAAACGCGTTTTCTCAGCCCTTAGAATCGCAGTGTAACTGCCTGGCTCAGAAGAGCACACTGAGTCAGCCCTTAACCCCAGTGCTCAGAAATTGTCAAAACGTGTTTTTCAGCAGAAATAAACACGTTTTGGCAACTTTGGTCATCACCATGTAACTTATAGGGCAGAAACAGCACAGTTTTCAAAACGTGTTTTTCAGCCAGAAATAAACGCGTTTTGTCAGCCCTTGGAATCACAGTGTAACTGCCTAGCTCAGAAGAGCCCACTGAGGCAGCCCTTAACCCCAGTGTGCAGAAATTGTCAAAACGTGTTTTTCAGCAGAAATAAACACGTTTTGGCAACTTTGGTCATCACCATGTAACTTACAGGGCAGAAACAGCACACTTTTCAAAACGTGTTTTTCAGCCCGAAATAAACGCGTTTTGTCAGCCCTTGGAATCACAGTGTAACTGCCTAGCTCAGAAGAGCCCACTGAGGCAGCCCTTAACCCCAGTATGCAGAAATTGTCAAAACGTGTTTTTCAGCAGAAATAAACACGTTTTGGCAACTTTGGTCACCACCATGTAACTTATAGGGCAAAAACAGCACAGTTTTCAAAACGTGTTTTTCAGCCCGAAATAAACGCGTTTTCTCAGCCCTTAGAATCGCAGTGTAACTGCCTGGCTCAGAAGAGCACACTGAGTCAGCCCTTAACCCCAGTGCTCAGAAATTGTCAAAACGTGTTTTTCAGCAGAAATAAACACGTTTTGGCAACTTTGGTCATCACCATGTAAGTTATAGGGCAGAAACAGCACACTTTTCAAAACGTGTTTTTCAGCCCGAAATAAACGCGTTTTGTCAGCCCTTGGAATCACAGTGTAACTGCCTAGCTCAGAAGAGTCCACTAAGGCAGCCCTTAACCCCAGTGCTCAGAAATTGTCAAAACGTGTTTTCCAGCAGAAATAAACACGTTTTGGCAACTTTGGTCACCACCATGTAACTTATAGGGCAGAAACAGCACAGTTTTCAAAACGTGTTTTTCAGCCGGAAATAAACGCGTTTTGTCAGCCCTTGGAATCACAGTGTAACTGCCTAGCTCAGAAGAGCCCACTGAGGCAGCCCTTAACCCCAGTGTGCAGAAATTGTCAAAACGTGTTTTTCAGCAGAAATAAACACGTTTTGGCAACTTTGGTCATCACCATGTAACTTATAGGGCAGAAACAGCACACTTTTCAAAACGTGTTTTTCAGCCCGAAATAAACGCGTTTTGTCAGCCCTTGGAATCACAGAGTAACTGCCTAGCTCAGAAGAGCCCACTGAGGCAGCCCTTAACCCCAGTGCTCAGAAATTGTCAAAACGTGTTTTTCAGCAGAAATAAACACGTTTTGGCAACTTTGGTCATCACCATGTAACTTATAGGGCAGAAACAGCACAGTTTTCAAAACGTGTTTTTCAGCCCGAAATAAACGCGTTTTCTCAGCCCTTAGAATCGCAGTGTAACTGCCTGTCCCAGAAGAGCACACAGAGTCAGCCCTTAACCCCAGTGCTCAGAAATTGTCAAAACGTGTTTTTCAGCAGAAATAAACACGTTTTGGCAACTTTGGTCATCACCATGTAACTTATAGGGCAGAAACAGCACACTTTTCAAAACGTGTTTTTCAGCCCGAAATAAACGCGTTTTGTCAGCCCTTGGAATCACAGTGTAACTGCCTAGCTCAGAAGAGCCCACTGAGGCAGCCCTTAACCCCAGTGCTCAGAAATTGTCAAAACGTGTTTTTCAGCAGAAATAAACACGTTTTGGCAACTTTGGTCACCACCATGTAACTTATAGGGCAGAAACAGCACAGTTTTCAAAACGTGTTTTTCAGCCCGAAATAAACGCGTTTTCTCAGCCCTTAGAATCGCAGTGTAACTGCCTGGCTCAGAAGAGCACACTGAGTCAGCCCTTAACCCCAGTGCTCAGAAATTGTCAAAACGTGTTTTTCAGCAGAAATAAACACGTTTTGGCAACTTTGGTCATCACCATGTAACTTTTAGGGCAGAAACAGCACACTTTTCAAAACGTGTTTTTCAGCACGAAATAAACGCGTTTTGTCAGCCCTTGGAATCACAGTGTAACTGCCTAGCTCAGAAGAGCCCACTGAGGCAGCCCTTAAACCCAGTGTGCAGAAATTGTCAAACCGTGTTTTTCAGAAGAAATAAACACGTTTTGGCAACTTTGGTCACCACCATGTAACTTATAGGGCAGAAACAGCACAGTTTTCAAAACGTGTTTTTCAGCCCGAAATAAACGCGTTTTCTCAGCCCTTAGAATCGCAGTGTAACTGCCTGTCTCAGAAGAGCACACTGAGTCAGCCCTTAACCCCAGTGCTCAGAAATTGTCAAAACGTGTTTTTCAGCAGGAATAAACACGTTTTGGCAACTTTGGTCATCACCATGTAACTTATAGGGCAGAAACAGCACACTTTTCAAAACGTGTTTTTCAGCCCGAAATAAACGCGTTTTGTCAGCCCTTGGAATCACAGTGTAACTGCCTAGCTCAGAAGAGCCCACTGAGGCAGCCCTTAACCCCAGTGTGCAGAAATTGTCAAAACGTGTTTTTCAGCAGAAATAAACACGTTTTGGCAACTTTGGTCATCACCATGTAACTTATAGGGCAGAAACAGCACACTTTTCAAAACGTGTTTTTCAGCCCGAAATAAACGCGTTTTGTCAGCCTTGGAATCACAGTGTAACTGCCTAGCTCAGAAGAGCCCACTGAGGCAGCCCTTAACCCCAGTGTGCAGAAATTGTCAAAACGTGTTTTTCAGCAGAAATAAACACGTTTTGGCAACTTTGGTCATCACCATGTAACTTACAGGGCAGAAACAGCACACTTTTCAAAACGTGTTTTTCAGCCCGAAATAAACGCGTTTTGTCAGCCCTTGGAATCACAGTGTAACTGCCTAGCTCAGAAGAGCCCACTGAGGCAGCCCTTAACCCCAGTGCTCAGAAATTGTCAAAACGTGTTTTCCAGCAGAAATAAACACGTTTTGGCAACTTTGGTCACCACCATGTAACTTATAGGGCAGAAACAGCACAGTTTTCAAAACGTGTTTTTCAGCCCGAAATAAACGCGTTTTCTCAGCCCTTAGAATCGCAGTGTAACTGCCTGGCTCAGAAGACCACACTGAGTCAGCCCTTAACCCCAGTGCTCAGAAATTGTCAAAACGTGTTTTTCAGCAGAAATAAACACGTTTTGGCAACTTTGGTCATCACCATGTAACTTATAGGGCAGAAACAGCACACTTTTCAAAACGTGTTTTTCAGCCCGAAATAAACGCGTTTTGTCAGCCCTTGGAATCACAGAGTAACTGCCTAGCTCAGAAGAGCACACTGAGGCAGCCCTTAACCCCAGTGCTCAGAAATTGTCAAAACGTGTTTTTCAGCAGAAATAAACACGTTTTGGCAACTTTGGTCACCACCATGTAACTTATAGGGCAGAAACAGCACAGTTTTCAAAACGTGTTTTTCAGCCGGAAATAAACGCGTTTTGTCAGCCCTTGGAATCACAGTGTAACTGCCTAGCTCAGAAGAGCCCACTGAGGCAGCCCTTAACCCCAGTGTGCAGAAATTGTCAAAACGTGTTTTTCAGCAGAAATAAACACGTTTTGGCAACTTTGGTCATCACCATGTAACTTATAGGGCAGAAACAGCACACTTTTCAAAACGTGTTTTTCAGCCCGAAATAAACGCGTTTTGTCAGCCCTTGGAATCACAGAGTAACTGCCTAGCTCAGAAGAGCCCACTGAGGCAGCCCTTAACCCCAGTGCTCAGAAATTGTCAAAACGTGTTTTTCAGCAGAAATAAACACGTTTTGGCAACTTTGGTCATCACCATGTAACTTATAGGGCAGAAACAGCACAGTTTTCAAAACGTGTTTTTCAGCCCGAAATAAACGCGTTTTCTCAGCCCTTAGAATCGCAGTGTAACTGCCTGTCCCAGAAGAGCACACAGAGTCAGCCCTTAACCCCAGTGCTCAGAAATTGTCAAAACGTGTTTTTCAGCAGAAATAAACACGTTTTGGCAACTTTGGTCATCACCATGTAACTTATAGGGCAGAAACAGCACAGTTTTCAAAACGTGTTTTTCAGCCCGAAATAAACGCGTTTTCTCAGCCCTTAGAATCGCAGTGTAACTGCCTGGCTCAGAAGAGCACACTGAGTCAGCCCTTAACCCCAGTGCTCAGAAATTGTCAAAACGTGTTTTTCAGCAGAAATAAACACGTTTTGGCAACTTTGGTCATCACCATGTAACTTATAGGGCAGAAACAGCACACTTTTCAAAACGTGTTTTTCAGCCCGAAATAAACGCGTTTTGTCAGCCCTTGGAATCACAGTGTAACTGCCTAGCTCAGAAGAGCCCACTGAGGCAGCCCTTAACCCCAGTGCTCAGAAATTGTCAAAACGTGTTTTCCAGCAGAAATAAACACGTTTTGGCAACTTTGGTCACCACCATGTAACTTATAGGGCAGAAACAACACAGTTTTCAAAACGTGTTTTTCAGCCCGAAATAAACGCGTTTTCTCAGCCCTTAGAATCGCAGTGTAACTGCCTGTCCCAGAAGAGCACACAGAGTCAGCCCTTAACCCCAGTGCTCAGAAATTGTCAAAACGTGTTTTTCAGCAGAAATAAACACGTTTTGGCAACTTTGGTCATCACCATGTAACTTATAGGGCAGAAACAGCACACTTTTCAAAACGTGTTTTTCAGCCCGAAATAAACGCGTTTTGTCAGCCCTTGGAATCACAGTGTAACTGCCTAGCTCAGAAGAGCCCACTGAGGCAGCCCTTAACCCCAGTATGCAGAAATTGTCAAAACGTGTTTTTCAGCAGAAATAAACACGTTTTGGCAACTTTGGTCACCACCATGTAACTTATAGGGCAAAAACAGCACAGTTTTCAAAACGTGTTTTTCAGCCCGAAATAAACGCGTTTTCTCAGCCCTTAGAATCGCAGTGTAACTGCCTGGCTCAGAAGAGCACACTGAGTCAGCCCTTAACCCCAGTGCTCAGAAATTGTCAAAACGTGTTTTTCAGCAGAAATAAACACGTTTTGGCAACTTTGGTCATCACCATGTAACTTATAGGGCAGAAACAGCACACTTTTCAAAACGTGTTTTTCAGCCCGAAATAAACGCGTTTTGTCAGCCCTTGGAATCACAGTGTAACTGCCTAGCTCAGTAGAGCCCACTGAGGCAGCCCTTAACCCCAGTGCTCAGAAATTGTCAAAACGTGTTTTCCAGCAGAAATAAACACGTTTTGGCAACTTTGGTCACCACCATGTAACTTATAGGGCAGAAACAGCACAGTTTTCAAAACGTGTTTTTCAGCCCGAAATAAACGCGTTTTCTCAGCCCTTAGAATCGCAGTGTAACTGCCTGGCTCAGAAGAGCACACTGAGTCAGCCCTTAACCCCAGTGCTCACAAATTGTCAAAACGTGTTTTTCAGCAGAAATAAACACGTTTTGGCAACTTTGGTCACCACCATGTAACTTATAGGGCAGAAACAGCACACTTTTCAAAACGTGTTTTTCAGCCCGAAATAAACGCGTTTTGTCAGCCCTTGGAATCACAGTGTAACTGCCTAGCTCAGAAGAGCCCACTGAGGCAGCCCTTAACCCCAGTGTGCAGAAATTGTCAAAACGTGTTTTTCAGCAGAAATAAACACGTTTTGGCAACTTTGGTCATCACCATGTAACTTATAGGGCAGAAACAGCACACTTTTCAAAACGTGTTTTTCAGCCCGAAATAAACGCGTTTTGTCAGCCTTGGAATCACAGTGTAACTGCCTAGCTCAGAAGAGCCCACTGAGGCAGCCCTTAACCCCAGTGTGCAGAAATTGTCAAAACGTGTTTTTCAGCAGAAATAAACACGTTTTGGCAACTTTGGTCATCACCATGTAACTTATAGGGCAGAAACCGCACACTTTTCAAAACGTGTTTTTCAGCCCGAAATAAACGCGTTTTGTCAGCCCTTGGAATCACAGAGTAACTGCCTAGCTCAGAAGAGCCCACTGAGGCAGCCCTTAACCCCAGTGCTCAGAAATTGTCAAAACGTGTTTTTCAGCAGAAATAAACACGTTTTGGCAACGTTGGTCATCACCATGTAACTTATAGGGCAGAAACAGCACAGTTTTCAAAACGTGTTTTTCAGCCCGAAATAAACGCGTTTTCTCAGCCCTTAGAATCGCAGTGTAACTGCCTGGCTCAGAAGAGCACACTGAGTCAGCCCTTAACCCCAGTGCTCAGAAATTGTCAAAACGTGTTTTTCAGCAGAAATAAACACGTTTTGGCAACTTTGGTCATCACCATGTAACTTATAGGGCAGAAACAGCACAGTTTTCAAAACGTGTTTTTCAGCCAGAAATAAACGCGTTTTGTCAGCCCTTGGAATCACAGTGTAACTGCCTAGCTCAGAAGAGCCCACTGAGGCAGCCCTTAACCCCAGTGTGCAGAAATTGTCAAAACGTGTTTTTCAGCAGAAATAAACACGTTTTGGCAACTTTGGTCATCACCATGTAACTTACAGGGCAGAAACAGCACACTTTTCAAAACGTGTTTTTCAGCCCGAAATAAACGCGTTTTGTCAGCCCTTGGAATCACAGTGTAACTGCCTAGCTCAGAAGAGCCCACTGAGGCAGCCCTTAACCCCAGTGCTCAGAAATTGTCAAAACGTGTTTTCCAGCAGAAATAAACACGTTTTGGCAACTTTGGTCACCACCATGTAACTTATAGGGCAGAAACAGCACAGTTTTCAAAACGTGTTTTTCAGCCCGAAATAAACGCGTTTTCTCAGCCCTTAGAATCGCAGTGTAACTGCCTGGCTCAGAAGACCACACTGAGTCAGCCCTTAACCCCAGTGCTCAGAAATTGTCAAAACGTGTTTTTCAGCAGAAATAAACACGTTTTGGCAACTTTGGTCATCACCATGTAACTTATAGGGCAGAAACAGCACACTTTTCAAAACGTGTTTTTCAGCCCGAAATAAACGCGTTTTGTCAGCCCTTGGAATCACAGAGTAACTGCCTAGCTCAGAAGAGCACACTGAGGCAGCCCTTAACCCCAGTGCTCAGAAATTGTCAAAACGTGTTTTTCAGCAGAAATAAACACGTTTTGGCAACTTTGGTCACCACCATGTAACTTATAGGGCAGAAACAGCACAGTTTTCAAAACGTGTTTTTCAGCCGGAAATAAACGCGTTTTGTCAGCCCTTGGAATCACAGTGTAACTGCCTAGCTCAGAAGAGCCCACTGAGGCAGCCCTTAACCCCAGTGTGCAGAAATTGTCAAAACGTGTTTTTCAGCAGAAATAAACACGTTTTGGCAACTTTGGTCATCACCATGTAACTTATAGGGCAGAAACAGCACACTTTTCAAAACGTGTTTTTCAGCCCGAAATAAACGCGTTTTGTCAGCCCTTGGAATCACAGAGTAACTGCCTAGCTCAGAAGAGCCCACTGAGGCAGCCCTTAACCCCAGTGCTCAGAAATTGTCAAAACGTGTTTTTCAGCAGAAATAAACACGTTTTGGCAACTTTGGTCATCACCATGTAACTTATAGGGCAGAAACAGCACAGTTTTCAAAACGTGTTTTTCAGCCCGAAATAAACGCGTTTTCTCAGCCCTTAGAATCGCAGTGTAACTGCCTGTCCCAGAAGAGCACACAGAGTCAGCCCTTAACCCCAGTGCTCAGAAATTGTCAAAACGTGTTTTTCAGCAGAAATAAACACGTTTTGGCAACTTTGGTCATCACCATGTAACTTATAGGGCAGAAACAGCACAGTTTTCAAAACGTGTTTTTCAGCCCGAAATAAACGCGTTTTCTCAGCCCTTAGAATCGCAGTGTAACTGCCTGGCTCAGAAGAGCACACTGAGTCAGCCCTTAACCCCAGTGCTCAGAAATTGTCAAAACGTGTTTTTCAGCAGAAATAAACACGTTTTGGCAACTTTGGTCATCACCATGTAACTTATAGGGCAGAAACAGCACACTTTTCAAAACGTGTTTTTCAGCCCGAAATAAACGCGTTTTGTCAGCCCTTGGAATCACAGTGTAACTGCCTAGCTCAGAAGAGCCCACTGAGGCAGCCCTTAACCCCAGTGCTCAGAAATTGTCAAAACGTGTTTTCCAGCAGAAATAAACACGTTTTGGCAACTTTGGTCACCACCATGTAACTTATAGGGCAGAAACAACACAGTTTTCAAAACGTGTTTTTCAGCCCGAAATAAACGCGTTTTCTCAGCCCTTAGAATCGCAGTGTAACTGCCTGTCCCAGAAGAGCACACAGAGTCAGCCCTTAACCCCAGTGCTCAGAAATTGTCAAAACGTGTTTTTCAGCAGAAATAAACACGTTTTGGCAACTTTGGTCATCACCATGTAACTTATAGGGCAGAAACAGCACACTTTTCAAAACGTGTTTTTCAGCCCGAAATAAACGCGTTTTGTCAGCCCTTGGAATCACAGTGTAACTGCCTAGCTCAGAAGAGCCCACTGAGGCAGCCCTTAACCCCAGTATGCAGAAATTGTCAAAACGTGTTTTTCAGCAGAAATAAACACGTTTTGGCAACTTTGGTCACCACCATGTAACTTATAGGGCAAAAACAGCACAGTTTTCAAAACGTGTTTTTCAGCCCGAAATAAACGCGTTTTCTCAGCCCTTAGAATCGCAGTGTAACTGCCTGGCTCAGAAGAGCACACTGAGTCAGCCCTTAACCCCAGTGCTCAGAAATTGTCAAAACGTGTTTTTCAGCAGAAATAAACACGTTTTGGCAACTTTGGTCATCACCATGTAACTTATAGGGCAGAAACAGCACACTTTTCAAAACGTGTTTTTCAGCCCGAAATAAACGCGTTTTGTCAGCCCTTGGAATCACAGTGTAACTGCCTAGCTCAGAAGAGCCCACTGAGGCAGCCCTTAA
Organism: Atractosteus spatula; assembly: GCF_055471065.1. Classification (NCBI taxonomy): domain Eukaryota; kingdom Metazoa; phylum Chordata; class Actinopteri; order Semionotiformes; family Lepisosteidae; genus Atractosteus; species Atractosteus spatula. The sequence continues at coordinate 142,266 of NW_028296650.1, forward strand.
CCCCAGTGCTCAGAAATTGTCAAAACTTGTTTTCCAGCAGAAATAAACACGTTTTGGCAACTTTGGTCACCACCATGTAACTTATAGGGCAGAAACAGCACAGTTTTCAAAACGTGTTTTTCAGCCCGAAATAAACGCGTTTTCTCAGCCCTTAGAATCGCAGTGTAACTGCCTGTCTCAGAAGAGCACACTGAGTCAGCCCTTAACCCCAGTGCTCACAAATTGTCAAAACGTGTTTTTCAGCAGAAATAAACACGTTTTGGCAACTTTGGTCACCACCATGTAACTTATAGGGCAGAAACAGCACACTTTTCAAAACGTGTTTTTCAGCCCGAAATAAACGCGTTTTGTCAGCCCTTGGAATCACAGTGTAACTGCCTAGCTCAGAAGAGCCCACTGAGGCAGCCCTTAACCCCAGTGTGCAGAAATTGTCAAAACGTGTTTTTCAGCAGAAATAAACACGTTTTGGCAACTTTGGTCATCACCATGTAACTTATAGGGCAGAAACAGCACACTTTTCAAAACGTGTTTTTCAGCCCGAAATAAACGCGTTTTGTCAGCCTTGGAATCACAGTGTAACTGCCTAGCTCAGAAGAGCCCACTGAGGCAGCCCTTAACCCCAGTGTGCAGAAATTGTCAAAACGTGTTTTTCAGCAGAAATAAACACGTTTTGGCAACTTTGGTCATCACCATGTAACTTATAGGGCAGAAACCGCACACTTTTCAAAACGTGTTTTTCAGCCCGAAATAAACGCGTTTTGTAAGCCCTTGGAATCACAGAGTAACTGCCTAGCTCAGAAGAGCCCACTGAGGCAGCCCTTAACCCCAGTGCTCAGAAATTGTCAAAACGTGTTTTTCAGCAGAAATAAACACGTTTTGGCAACCTTGGTCATCACCATGTAACTTATAGGGCAGAAACAGCACAGTTTTCAAAACGTGTTTTTCAGCCAGAAATAAACGCGTTTTGTCAGCCCTTGGAATCACAGTGTAACTGCCTAGCTCAGAAGAGCCCACTGAGGCAGCCCTTAACCCCAGTGTGCAGAAATTGTCAAAACGTGTTTTTCAGCAGAAATAAACACGTTTTGGCAACTTTGGTCACCACCATGTAACTTATAGGGCAGAAACAGCACAGTTTTCAAAACGTGTTTTTCAGCCCGAAATAAACGCGTTTTCTCAGCCCTTAGAATCGCAGTGTAACTGCCTGTCTCAGAAGAGCACACTGAGTCAGCCCTTAACCCCAGTGCTCAGAAATTGTCAAAACGTGTTTTTCAGCAGAAATAAACACGTTTTGGCAACTTTGGTCATCACCATGTAACTTATAGGGCAGAAACAGCACACTTTTCAAAACGTGTTTTTCAGCCCGAAATAAACGCGTTTTGTCAGCCCTTGGAATCACAGTGTAACTGCCTAGCTCAGAAGAGCCCACTGAGGCAGCCCTTAACCCCAGTGTGCAGAAATTGTCAAAACGTGTTTTTCAGCAGAAATAAACACGTTTTGGCAACTTTGGTCATCACCATGTAACTTCTAGGGCAGAAACAGCACACTTTTCAAAACGTGTTTTTCAGCCCGAAATAAACGCGTTTTGTCAGCCTTGGAATCACAGTGTAACTGCCTAGCTCAGAAGAGCCCACTGAGGCAGCCCTTAACCCCAGTGTGCAGAAATTGTCAAAACGTGTTTTTCAGCAGAAATAAACACGTTTTGGCAACTTTGGTCATCACCATGTAACTTATAGGGCAGAAACCGCACACTTTTCAAAACGTGTTTTTCAGCCCGAAATAAACGCGTTTTGTCAGCCCTTGGAATCACAGAGTAACTGCCTAGCTCAGAAGAGCCCACTGAGGCAGCCCTTAACCCCAGTGCTCAGAAATTGTCAAAACGTGTTTTTCAGCAGAAATAAACACGTTTTGGCAACGTTGGTCATCACCATGTAACTTATAGGGCAGAAACAGCACAGTTTTCAAAACGTGTTTTTCAGCCCGAAATAAACGCGTTTTCTCAGCCCTTAGAATCGCAGTGTAACTGCCTGGCTCAGAAGAGCACACTGAGTCAGCCCTTAACCCCAGTGCTCAGAAATTGTCAAAACGTGTTTTTCAGCAGAAATAAACACGTTTTGGCAACTTTGGTCATCACCATGTAACTTATAGGGCAGAAACAGCACAGTTTTCAAAACGTGTTTTTCAGCCAGAAATAAACGCGTTTTGTCAGCCCTTGGAATCACAGTGTAACTGCCTAGCTCAGAAGAGCCCACTGAGGCAGCCCTTAACCCCAGTGTGCAGAAATTGTCAAAACGTGTTTTTCAGCAGAAATAAACACGTTTTGGCAACTTTGGTCATCACCATGTAACTTACAGGGCAGAAACAGCACACTTTTCAAAACGTGTTTTTCAGCCCGAAATAAACGCGTTTTGTCAGCCCTTGGAATCACAGTGTAACTGCCTAGCTCAGAAGAGCCCACTGAGGCAGCCCTTAACCCCAGTATGCAGAAATTGTCAAAACGTGTTTTTCAGCAGAAATAAACACGTTTTGGCAACTTTGGTCACCACCATGTAACTTATAGGGCAAAAACAGCACAGTTTTCAAAACGTGTTTTTCAGCCCGAAATAAACGCGTTTTCTCAGCCCTTAGAATCGCAGTGTAACTGCCTGGCTCAGAAGAGCACACTGAGTCAGCCCTTAACCCCAGTGCTCAGAAATTGTCAAAACGTGTTTTTCAGCAGAAATAAACACGTTTTGGCAACTTTGGTCATCACCATGTAAGTTATAGGGCAGAAACAGCACACTTTTCAAAACGTGTTTTTCAGCCCGAAATAAACGCGTTTTGTCAGCCCTTGGAATCACAGTGTAACTGCCTAGCTCAGAAGAGTCCACTAAGGCAGCCCTTAACCCCAGTGCTCAGAAATTGTCAAAACGTGTTTTCCAGCAGAAATAAACACGTTTTGGCAACTTTGGTCACCACCATGTAACTTATAGGGCAGAAACAGCACAGTTTTCAAAACGTGTTTTTCAGCCGGAAATAAACGCGTTTTGTCAGCCCTTGGAATCACAGTGTAACTGCCTAGCTCAGAAGAGCCCACTGAGGCAGCCCTTAACCCCAGTGCTCAGAAATTGTCAAAACGTGTTTTCCAGCAGAAATAAACACGTTTTGGCAACTTTGGTCATCACCATGTAACTTATAGGGCAGAAACAGCACACTTTTCAAAACGTGTTTTTCAGCCCGAAATAAACGCGTTTTGTCAGCCCTTGGAATCACAGAGTAACTGCCTAGCTCAGAAGAGCACACTGAGGCAGCCCTTAACCCCAGTGCTCAGAAATTGTCAAAACGTGTTTTTCAGCAGAAATAAACACGTTTTGGCAACTTTGGTCACCACCATGTAACTTATAGGGCAGAAACAGCACAGTTTTCAAAACGTGTTTTTCAGCCGGAAATAAACGCGTTTTGTCAGCCCTTGGAATCACAGTGTAACTGCCTAGCTCAGAAGAGCCCACTGAGGCAGCCCTTAACCCCAGTGTGCAGAAATTGTCAAAACGTGTTTTTCAGCAGAAATAAACACGTTTTGGCAACTTTGGTCATCACCATGTAACTTATAGGGCAGAAACAGCACACTTTTCAAAACGTGTTTTTCAGCCCGAAATAAACGCGTTTTGTCAGCCCTTGGAATCACAGAGTAACTGCCTAGCTCAGAAGAGCCCACTGAGGCAGCCCTTAACCCCAGTGCTCAGAAATTGTCAAAACGTGTTTTTCAGCAGAAATAAACACGTTTTGGCAACTTTGGTCATCACCATGTAACTTATAGGGCAGAAACAGCACAGTTTTCAAAACGTGTTTTTCAGCCCGAAATAAACGCGTTTTCTCAGCCCTTAGAATCGCAGTGTAACTGCCTGTCCCAGAAGAGCACACAGAGTCAGCCCTTAACCCCAGTGCTCAGAAATTGTCAAAACGTGTTTTTCAGCAGAAATAAACACGTTTTGGCAACTTTGGTCATCACCATGTAACTTATAGGGCAGAAACAGCACAGTTTTCAAAACGTGTTTTTCAGCCCGAAATAAACGCGTTTTCTCAGCCCTTAGAATCGCAGTGTAACTGCCTGGCTCAGAAGAGCACACTGAGTCAGCCCTTAACCCCAGTGCTCAGAAATTGTCAAAACGTGTTTTTCAGCAGAAATAAACACGTTTTGGCAACTTTGGTCATCACCATGTAACTTATAGGGCAGAAACAGCACACTTTTCAAAACGTGTTTTTCAGCCCGAAATAAACGCGTTTTGTCAGCCCTTGGAATCACAGTGTAACTGCCTAGCTCAGAAGAGCCCACTGAGGCAGCCCTTAACCCCAGTGCTCAGAAATTGTCAAAACGTGTTTTCCAGCAGAAATAAACACGTTTTGGCAACTTTGGTCACCACCATGTAACTTATAGGGCAGAAACAACACAGTTTTCAAAACGTGTTTTTCAGCCCGAAATAAACGCGTTTTCTCAGCCCTTAGAATCGCAGTGTAACTGCCTGTCCCAGAAGAGCACACAGAGTCAGCCCTTAACCCCAGTGCTCAGAAATTGTCAAAACGTGTTTTTCAGCAGAAATAAACACGTTTTGGCAACTTTGGTCATCACCATGTAACTTATAGGGCAGAAACAGCACACTTTTCAAAACGTGTTTTTCAGCCCGAAATAAACGCGTTTTGTCAGCCCTTGGAATCACAGTGTAACTGCCTAGCTCAGAAGAGCCCACTGAGGCAGCCCTTAACCCCAGTATGCAGAAATTGTCAAAACGTGTTTTTCAGCAGAAATAAACACGTTTTGGCAACTTTGGTCACCACCATGTAACTTATAGGGCAAAAACAGCACAGTTTTCAAAACGTGTTTTTCAGCCCGAAATAAACGCGTTTTCTCAGCCCTTAGAATCGCAGTGTAACTGCCTGGCTCAGAAGAGCACACTGAGTCAGCCCTTAACCCCAGTGCTCAGAAATTGTCAAAACGTGTTTTTCAGCAGAAATAAACACGTTTTGGCAACTTTGGTCATCACCATGTAACTTATAGGGCAGAAACAGCACACTTTTCAAAACGTGTTTTTCAGCCCGAAATAAACGCGTTTTGTCAGCCCTTGGAATCACAGTGTAACTGCCTGTCTCAGAAGAGCACACTGAGTCAGCCCTTAACCCCAGTGCTCACAAATTGTCAAAACGTGTTTTTCAGCAGAAATAAACACGTTTTGGCAACTTTGGTCACCACCATGTAACTTATAGGGCAGAAACAGCACAGTTTTCAAAACGTGTTTTTCAGCCCGAAATAAACGCGTTTTGTCAGCCCTTGGAATCACAGTGTAACTGCCTAGCTCAGAAGAGCCCACTGAGGCAGCCCTTAACCCCAGTGTGCAGAAATTGTCAAAACGTGTTTTTCAGCAGAAATAAACACGTTTTGGCAACTTTGGTCATCACCATGTAACTTATAGGGCAGAAACAGCACACTTTTCAAAACGTGTTTTTCAGCCCGAAATAAACGCGTTTTGTCAGCCTTGGAATCACAGTGTAACTGCCTAGCTCAGAAGAGCCCACTGAGGCAGCCCTTAACCCCAGTGTGCAGAAATTGTCAAAACGTGTTTTTCAGCAGAAATAAACACGTTTTGGCAACTTTGGTCATCACCATGTAACTTATAGGGCAGAAACCGCACACTTTTCAAAACGTGTTTTTCAGCCCGAAATAAACGCGTTTTGTAAGCCCTTGGAATCACAGAGTAACTGCCTAGCTCAGAAGAGCCCACTGAGGCAGCCCTTAACCCCAGTGCTCAGAAATTGTCAAAACGTGTTTTTCAGCAGAAATAAACACGTTTTGGCAACTTTGGTCATCACCATGTAACTTATAGGGCAGAAACAGCACAGTTTTCAAAACGTGTTTTTCAGCCAGAAATAAACGCGTTTTGTCAGCCCTTGGAATCACAGTGTAACTGCCTAGCTCAGAAGAGCCCACTGAGGCAGCCCTTAACCCCAGTGTGCAGAAATTGTCAAAACGTGTTTTTCAGCAGAAATAAACACGTTTTGGCAACTTTGGTCACCACCATGTAACTTATAGGGCAGAAACAGCACAGTTTTCAAAACGTGTTTTTCAGCCCGAAATAAACGCGTTTTCTCAGCCCTTAGAATCGCAGTGTAACTGCCTGTCTCAGAAGAGCACACTGAGTCAGCCCTTAACCCCAGTGCTCAGAAATTGTCAAAACGTGTTTTTCAGCAGAAATAAACACGTTTTGGCAACTTTGGTCATCACCATGTAACTTATAGGGCAGAAACAGCACACTTTTCAAAACGTGTTTTTCAGCCCGAAATAAACGCGTTTTGTCAGCCCTTGGAATCACAGTGTAACTGCCTAGCTCAGAAGAGCCCACTGAGGCAGCCCTTAACCCCAGTGTGCAGAAATTGTCAAAACGTGTTTTTCAGCAGAAATAAACACGTTTTGGCAACTTTGGTCATCACCATGTAACTTCTAGGGCAGAAACAGCACACTTTTCAAAACGTGTTTTTCAGCCCGAAATAAACGCGTTTTGTCAGCCTTGGAATCACAGTGTAACTGCCTAGCTCAGAAGAGCCCACTGAGGCAGCCCTTAACCCCAGTGTGCAGAAATTGTCAAAACGTGTTTTTCAGCAGAAATAAACACGTTTTGGCAACTTTGGTCATCACCATGTAACTTATAGGGCAGAAACCGCACACTTTTCAAAACGTGTTTTTCAGCCCGAAATAAACGCGTTTTGTCAGCCCTTGGAATCACAGAGTAACTGCCTAGCTCAGAAGAGCCCACTGAGGCAGCCCTTAACCCCAGTGCTCAGAAATTGTCAAAACGTGTTTTTCAGCAGAAATAAACACGTTTTGGCAACGTTGGTCATCACCATGTAACTTATAGGGCAGAAACAGCACAGTTTTCAAAACGTGTTTTTCAGCCCGAAATAAACGCGTTTTCTCAGCCCTTAGAATCGCAGTGTAACTGCCTGGCTCAGAAGAGCACACTGAGTCAGCCCTTAACCCCAGTGCTCAGAAATTGTCAAAACGTGTTTTTCAGCAGAAATAAACACGTTTTGGCAACTTTGGTCATCACCATGTAACTTATAGGGCAGAAACAGCACAGTTTTCAAAACGTGTTTTTCAGCCAGAAATAAACGCGTTTTGTCAGCCCTTGGAATCACAGTGTAACTGCCTAGCTCAGAAGAGCCCACTGAGGCAGCCCTTAACCCCAGTGTGCAGAAATTGTCAAAACGTGTTTTTCAGCAGAAATAAACACGTTTTGGCAACTTTGGTCATCACCATGTAACTTACAGGGCAGAAACAGCACACTTTTCAAAACGTGTTTTTCAGCCCGAAATAAACGCGTTTTGTCAGCCCTTGGAATCACAGTGTAACTGCCTAGCTCAGAAGAGCCCACTGAGGCAGCCCTTAACCCCAGTATGCAGAAATTGTCAAAACGTGTTTTTCAGCAGAAATAAACACGTTTTGGCAACTTTGGTCACCACCATGTAACTTATAGGGCAAAAACAGCACAGTTTTCAAAACGTGTTTTTCAGCCCGAAATAAACGCGTTTTCTCAGCCCTTAGAATCGCAGTGTAACTGCCTGGCTCAGAAGAGCACACTGAGTCAGCCCTTAACCCCAGTGCTCAGAAATTGTCAAAACGTGTTTTTCAGCAGAAATAAACACGTTTTGGCAACTTTGGTCATCACCATGTAAGTTATAGGGCAGAAACAGCACACTTTTCAAAACGTGTTTTTCAGCCCGAAATAAACGCGTTTTGTCAGCCCTTGGAATCACAGTGTAACTGCCTAGCTCAGAAGAGTCCACTAAGGCAGCCCTTAACCCCAGTGCTCAGAAATTGTCAAAACGTGTTTTCCAGCAGAAATAAACACGTTTTGGCAACTTTGGTCACCACCATGTAACTTATAGGGCAGAAACAGCACAGTTTTCAAAACGTGTTTTTCAGCCGGAAATAAACGCGTTTTGTCAGCCCTTGGAATCACAGTGTAACTGCCTAGCTCAGAAGAGCCCACTGAGGCAGCCCTTAACCCCAGTGTGCAGAAATTGTCAAAACGTGTTTTTCAGCAGAAATAAACACGTTTTGGCAACTTTGGTCATCACCATGTAACTTATAGGGCAGAAACAGCACACTTTTCAAAACGTGTTTTTCAGCCCGAAATAAACGCGTTTTGTCAGCCCTTGGAATCACAGAGTAACTGCCTAGCTCAGAAGAGCCCACTGAGGCAGCCCTTAACCCCAGTGCTCAGAAATTGTCAAAACGTGTTTTTCAGCAGAAATAAACACGTTTTGGCAACTTTGGTCATCACCATGTAACTTATAGGGCAGAAACAGCACAGTTTTCAAAACGTGTTTTTCAGCCCGAAATAAACGCGTTTTCTCAGCCCTTAGAATCGCAGTGTAACTGCCTGTCCCAGAAGAGCACACAGAGTCAGCCCTTAACCCCAGTGCTCAGAAATTGTCAAAACGTGTTTTTCAGCAGAAATAAACACGTTTTGGCAACTTTGGTCATCACCATGTAACTTTTAGGGCAGAAACAGCACACTTTTCAAAACGTGTTTTTCAGCACGAAATAAACGCGTTTTGTCAGCCCTTGGAATCACAGTGTAACTGCCTAGCTCAGAAGAGCCCACTGAGGCAGCCCTTAAACCCAGTGTGCAGAAATTGTCAAACCGTGTTTTTCAGAAGAAATAAACACGTTTTGGCAACTTTGGTCACCACCATGTAACTTATAGGGCAGAAACAGCACAGTTTTCAAAACGTGTTTTTCAGCCCGAAATAAACGCGTTTTCTCAGCCCTTAGAATCGCAGTGTAACTGCCTGTCTCAGAAGAGCACACTGAGTCAGCCCTTAACCCCAGTGCTCAGAAATTGTCAAAACGTGTTTTTCAGCAGGAATAAACACGTTTTGGCAACTTTGGTCATCACCATGTAACTTATAGGGCAGAAACAGCACACTTTTCAAAACGTGTTTTTCAGCCCGAAATAAACGCGTTTTGTCAGCCCTTGGAATCACAGTGTAACTGCCTAGCTCAGAAGAGCCCACTGAGGCAGCCCTTAACCCCAGTGTGCAGAAATTGTCAAAACGTGTTTTTCAGCAGAAATAAACACGTTTTGGCAACTTTGGTCATCACCATGTAACTTATAGGGCAGAAACCGCACACTTTTCAAAACGTGTTTTTCAGCCCGAAATAAACGCGTTTTGTCAGCCCTTGGAATCACAGAGTAACTGCCTAGCTCAGAAGAGCCCACTGAGGCAGCCCTTAACCCCAGTGCTCAGAAATTGTCAAAACGTGTTTTTCAGCAGAAATAAACACGTTTTGGCAACGTTGGTCATCACCATGTAACTTATAGGGCAGAAACAGCACAGTTTTCAAAACGTGTTTTTCAGCCCGAAATAAACGCGTTTTCTCAGCCCTTAGAATCGCAGTGTAACTGCCTGGCTCAGAAGAGCACACTGAGTCAGCCCTTAACCCCAGTGCTCAGAAATTGTCAAAACGTGTTTTTCAGCAGAAATAAACACGTTTTGGCAACTTTGGTCATCACCATGTAACTTATAGGGCAGAAACAGCACAGTTTTCAAAACGTGTTTTTCAGCCAGAAATAAACGCGTTTTGTCAGCCCTTGGAATCACAGTGTAACTGCCTAGCTCAGAAGAGCCCACTGAGGCATCCCTTAACCCCAGTGTGCAGAAATTGTCAAAACGTGTTTTTCAGCAGAAATAAACACGTTTTGGCAACTTTGGTCATCACCATGTAACTTACAGGGCAGAAACAGCACACTTTTCAAAACGTGTTTTTCAGCCCGAAATAAACGCGTTTTGTCAGCCCTTGGAATCACAGTGTAACTGCCTAGCTCAGAAGAGCCCACTGAGGCAGCCCTTAACCCCAGTGCTCAGAAATTGTCAAAACGTGTTTTCCAGCAGAAATAAACACGTTTTGGCAACTTTGGTCACCACCATGTAACTTATAGGGCAGAAACAGCACAGTTTTCAAAACGTGTTTTTCAGCCCGAAATAAACGCGTTTTCTCAGCCCTTAGAATCGCAGTGTAACTGCCTGGCTCAGAAGACCACACTGAGTCAGCCCTTAACCCCAGTGCTCAGAAATTGTCAAAACGTGTTTTTCAGCAGAAATAAACACGTTTTGGCAACTTTGGTCATCACCATGTAACTTATAGGGCAGAAACAGCACACTTTTCAAAACGTGTTTTTCAGCCCGAAATAAACGCGTTTTGTCAGCCCTTGGAATCACAGAGTAACTGCCTAGCTCAGAAGAGCACACTGAGGCAGCCCTTAACCCCAGTGCTCAGAAATTGTCAAAACGTGTTTTTCAGCAGAAATAAACACGTTTTGGCAACTTTGGTCACCACCATGTAACTTATAGGGCAGAAACAGCACAGTTTTCAAAACGTGTTTTTCAGCCGGAAATAAACGCGTTTTGTCAGCCCTTGGAATCACAGTGTAACTGCCTAGCTCAGAAGAGCCCACTGAGGCAGCCCTTAACCCCAGTGTGCAGAAATTGTCAAAACGTGTTTTTCAGCAGAAATAAACACGTTTTGGCAACTTTGGTCATCACCATGTAACTTATAGGGCAGAAACAGCACACTTTTCAAAACGTGTTTTTCAGCCCGAAATAAACGCGTTTTGTCAGCCCTTGGAATCACAGAGTAACTGCCTAGCTCAGAAGAGCCCACTGAGGCAGCCCTTAACCCCAGTGCTCAGAAATTGTCAAAACGTGTTTTTCAGCAGAAATAAACACGTTTTGGCAACTTTGGTCATCACCATGTAACTTATAGGGCAGAAACAGCACAGTTTTCAAAACGTGTTTTTCAGCCCGAAATAAACGCGTTTTCTCAGCCCTTAGAATCGCAGTGTAACTGCCTGGCTCAGAAGAGCACACTGAGTCAGCCCTTAACCCCAGTGCTCAGAAATTGTCAAAACGTGTTTTTCAGCAGAAATAAACACGTTTTGGCAACTTTGGTCATCACCATGTAACTTATAGGGCAGAAACAGCACAGTTTTCAAAACGTGTTTTTCAGCCCGAAATAAACGCGTTTTCTCAGCCCTTAGAATCGCAGTGTAACTGCCTGGCTCAGAAGAGCACACTGAGTCAGCCCTTAACCCCAGTGCTCAGAAATTGTCAAAACGTGTTTTTCAGCAGAAATAAACACGTTTTGGCAACTTTGGTCATCACCATGTAACTTATAGGGCAGAAACAGCACAGTTTTCAAAACGTGTTTTTCAGCCCGAAATAAACGCGTTTTGTCAGCCCTTGGAATCACAGTGTAACTGCCTAGCTCAGAAGAGCCCACTGAGGCAGCCCTTCACCCCAGTGCTCAGAAATTGTCAAAACGTGTTTTCCAGCAGAAATAAACACGTTTTGGCAACTTTGGTCACCACCATGTAACTTATAGGGCAGAAACAACACAGTTTTCAAAACGTGTTTTTCAGCCCGAAATAAACGCGTTTTCTCAGCCCTTAGAATCGCAGTGTAACTGCCTGTCTCAGAAGAGCACACTGAGTCAGCCCTTAACCCCAGTGCTCAGAAATTGTCAAAACGTGTTTTTCAGCAGAAATAAACACGTTTTGGCAACTTTGGTCATCACCATGTAACTTATAGGGCAGAAACAGCACACTTTTCAAAACGTGTTTTTCAGCCCGAAATAAACGCGTTTTGTCAGCCCTTGGAATCACAGTGTAACTGCCTAGCTCAGAAGAGCCCACTGAGGCAGCCCTTAACCCCAGTGTGCAGAAATTGTCAAAACGTGTTTTTCAGCAGAAATAAACACGTTTTGGCAACTTTGGTCATCACCATGTAACTTATAGGGCAGAAACAGCACACTTTTCAAAACGTGTTTTTCAGCCCGAAATAAACGCGTTTTGTCAGCCCTTGGAATCACAGTGTAACTGCCTGTCTCAGAAGAGCAGACTGAGGCAGCCCTTAACCCCAGTGCTCAGAAATTGTCAAAACGTGTTTTTCAGCAGAAATAAACACGTTTTGGCAACTTTGGTCATCACCATGTAACTTATAGGGCAGAAACAGCACAGTTTTCAAAACGTGTTTTTCAGCCCGAAATAAACGCGTTTTCTCAGCCCTTAGAATCGCAGTGTAACTGCCTGTCCCAGAAGAGCACACAGAGTCAGCCCTTAACCCCAGTGCTCAGAAATTGTCAAAACGTGTTTTTCAGCAGAAATAAACACGTTTTGGCAACTTTGGTCATCACCATGTAACTTATAGGGCAGAAACAGCACACTTTTCAAAACGTGTTTTTCAGCCCGAAATAAACGCGTTTTGTCAGCCCTTGGAATCACAGTGTAACTGCCTAGCTCAGAAGAGCCCACTGAGGCAGCCCTTAACCCCAGTGCTCAGAAATTGTCAAAACGTGTTTTTCAGCAGAAATAAACACGTTTTGGCAACTTTGGTCACCACCATGTAACTTATAGGGCAGAAACAGCACAGTTTTCAAAACGTGTTTTTCAGCCCGAAATAAACGCGTTTTCTCAGCCCTTAGAATCGCAGTGTAACTGCCTGGCTCAGAAGAGCACACTGAGTCAGCCCTTAACCCCAGTGCTCAGAAATTGTCAAAACGTGTTTTTCAGCAGAAATAAACACGTTTTGGCAACTTTGGTCATCACCATGTAACTTTTAGGGCAGAAACAGCACACTTTTCAAAACGTGTTTTTCAGCACGAAATAAACGCGTTTTGTCAGCCCTTGGAATCACAGTGTAACTGCCTAGCTCAGAAGAGCCCACTGAGGCAGCCCTTAAACCCAGTGTGCAGAAATTGTCAAACCGTGTTTTTCAGAAGAAATAAACACGTTTTGGCAACTTTGGTCACCACCATGTAACTTATAGGGCAGAAACAGCACAGTTTTCAAAACGTGTTTTTCAGCCCGAAATAAACGCGTTTTCTCAGCCCTTAGAATCGCAGTGTAACTGCCTGTCTCAGAAGAGCACACTGAGTCAGCCCTTAACCCCAGTGCTCAGAAATTGTCAAAACGTGTTTTTCAGCAGGAATAAACACGTTTTGGCAACTTTGGTCATCACCATGTAACTTATAGGGCAGAAACAGCACACTTTTCAAAACGTGTTTTTCAGCCCGAAATAAACGCGTTTTGTCAGCCCTTGGAATCACAGTGTAACTGCCTAGCTCAGAAGAGCCCACTGAGGCAGCCCTTAACCCCAGTGTGCAGAAATTGTCAAAACGTGTTTTTCAGCAGAAATAAACACGTTTTGGCAACTTTGGTCATCACCATGTAACTTATAGGGCAGAAACAGCACACTTTTCAAAACGTGTTTTTCAGCCCGAAATAAACGCGTTTTGTCAGCCTTGGAATCACAGTGTAACTGCCTAGCTCAGAAGAGCCCACTGAGGCAGCCCTTAACCCCAGTGTGCAGAAATTGTCAAAACGTGTTTTTCAGCAGAAATAAACACGTTTTGGCAACTTTGGTCATCACCATGTAACTTATAGGGCAGAAACCGCACACTTTTCAAAACGTGTTTTTCAGCCCGAAATAAACGCGTTTTGTCAGCCCTTGGAATCACAGAGTAACTGCCTAGCTCAGAAGAGCCCACTGAGGCAGCCCTTAACCCCAGTGCTCAGAAATTGTCAAAACGTGTTTTTCAGCAGAAATAAACACGTTTTGGCAACGTTGGTCATCACCATGTAACTTATAGGGCAGAAACAGCACAGTTTTCAAAACGTGTTTTTCAGCCCGAAATAAACGCGTTTTCTCAGCCCTTAGAATCGCAGTGTAACTGCCTGGCTCAGAAGAGCACACTGAGTCAGCCCTTAACCCCAGTGCTCAGAAATTGTCAAAACGTGTTTTTCAGCAGAAATAAACACGTTTTGGCAACTTTGGTCATCACCATGTAACTTATAGGGCAGAAACAGCACAGTTTTCAAAACGTGTTTTTCAGCCAGAAATAAACGCGTTTTGTCAGCCCTTGGAATCACAGTGTAACTGCCTAGCTCAGAAGAGCCCACTGAGGCATCCCTTAACCCCAGTGTGCAGAAATTGTCAAAACGTGTTTTTCAGCAGAAATAAACACGTTTTGGCAACTTTGGTCATCACCATGTAACTTACAGGGCAGAAACAGCACACTTTTCAAAACGTGTTTTTCAGCCCGAAATAAACGCGTTTTGTCAGCCCTTGGAATCACAGTGTAACTGCCTAGCTCAGAAGAGCCCACTGAGGCAGCCCTTAACCCCAGTGCTCAGAAATTGTCAAAACGTGTTTTCCAGCAGAAATAAACACGTTTTGGCAACTTTGGTCACCACCATGTAACTTATAGGGCAGAAACAGCACAGTTTTCAAAACGTGTTTTTCAGCCCGAAATAAACGCGTTTTCTCAGCCCTTAGAATCGCAGTGTAACTGCCTGGCTCAGAAGACCACACTGAGTCAGCCCTTAACCCCAGTGCTCAGAAATTGTCAAAACGTGTTTTTCAGCAGAAATAAACACGTTTTGGCAACTTTGGTCATCACCATGTAACTTATAGGGCAGAAACAGCACACTTTTCAAAACGTGTTTTTCAGCCCGAAATAAACGCGTTTTGTCAGCCCTTGGAATCACAGAGTAACTGCCTAGCTCAGAAGAGCACACTGAGGCAGCCCTTAACCCCAGTGCTCAGAAATTGTCAAAACGTGTTTTTCAGCAGAAATAAACACGTTTTGGCAACTTTGGTCACCACCATGTAACTTATAGGGCAGAAACAGCACAGTTTTCAAAACGTGTTTTTCAGCCGGAAATAAACGCGTTTTGTCAGCCCTTGGAATCACAGTGTAACTGCCTAGCTCAGAAGAGCCCACTGAGGCAGCCCTTAACCCCAGTGTGCAGAAATTGTCAAAACGTGTTTTTCAGCAGAAATAAACACGTTTTGGCAACTTTGGTCATCACCATGTAACTTATAGGGCAGAAACAGCACACTTTTCAAAACGTGTTTTTCAGCCCGAAATAAACGCGTTTTGTCAGCCCTTGGAATCACAGAGTAACTGCCTAGCTCAGAAGAGCCCACTGAGGCAGCCCTTAACCCCAGTGCTCAGAAATTGTCAAAACGTGTTTTTCAGCAGAAATAAACACGTTTTGGCAACTTTGGTCATCACCATGTAACTTATAGGGCAGAAACAGCACAGTTTTCAAAACGTGTTTTTCAGCCCGAAATAAACGCGTTTTCTCAGCCCTTAGAATCGCAGTGTAACTGCCTGGCTCAGAAGAGCACACTGAGTCAGCCCTTAACCCCAGTGCTCAGAAATTGTCAAAACGTGTTTTTCAGCAGAAATAAACACGTTTTGGCAACTTTGGTCATCACCATGTAACTTATAGGGCAGAAACAGCACAGTTTTCAAAACGTGTTTTTCAGCCCGAAATAAACGCGTTTTCTCAGCCCTTAGAATCGCAGTGTAACTGCCTGGCTCAGAAGAGCACACTGAGTCAGCCCTTAACCCCAGTGCTCAGAAATTGTCAAAACGTGTTTTTCAGCAGAAATAAACACGTTTTGGCAACTTTGGTCATCACCATGTAACTTATAGGGCAGAAACAGCACACTTTTCAAAACGTGTTTTTCAGCCCGAAATAAACGCGTTTTGTCAGCCCTTGGAATCACAGTGTAACTGCCTAGCTCAGAAGAGCCCACTGAGGCAGCCCTTCACCCCAGTGCTCAGAAATTGTCAAAACGTGTTTTCCAGCAGAAATAAACACGTTTTGGCAACTTTGGTC
Source organism: Atractosteus spatula (assembly GCF_055471065.1). Classification (NCBI taxonomy): domain Eukaryota; kingdom Metazoa; phylum Chordata; class Actinopteri; order Semionotiformes; family Lepisosteidae; genus Atractosteus; species Atractosteus spatula. Next base: position 157,985 of record NW_028296650.1, read on the forward strand.
ACCACCATGTAACTTATAGGGCAGAAACAACACAGTTTTCAAAACGTGTTTTTCAGCCCGAAATAAACGCGTTTTCTCAGCCCTTAGAATCGCAGTGTAACTGCCTGTCTCAGAAGAGCACACTGAGTCAGCCCTTAACCCCAGTGCTCAGAAATTGTCAAAACGTGTTTTTCAGCAGAAATAAACACGTTTTGGCAACTTTGGTCATCACCATGTAACTTATAGGGCAGAAACAGCACACTTTTCAAAACGTGTTTTTCAGCCCGAAATAAACGCGTTTTGTCAGCCCTTGGAATCACAGTGTAACTGCCTAGCTCAGAAGAGCCCACTGAGGCAGCCCTTAACCCCAGTGTGCAGAAATTGTCAAAACGTGTTTTTCAGCAGAAATAAACACGTTTTGGCAACTTTGGTCATCACCATGTAACTTATAGGGCAGAAACAGCACACTTTTCAAAACGTGTTTTTCAGCCCGAAATAAACGCGTTTTGTCAGCCCTTGGAATCACAGTGTAACTGCCTGTCTCAGAAGAGCAGACTGAGGCAGCCCTTAACCCCAGTGCTCAGAAATTGTCAAAACGTGTTTTTCAGCAGAAATAAACACGTTTTGGCAACTTTGGTCATCACCATGTAACTTATAGGGCAGAAACAGCACAGTTTTCAAAACGTGTTTTTCAGCCCGAAATAAACGCGTTTTCTCAGCCCTTAGAATCGCAGTGTAACTGCCTGTCCCAGAAGAGCACACAGAGTCAGCCCTTAACCCCAGTGCTCAGAAATTGTCAAAACGTGTTTTTCAGCAGAAATAAACACGTTTTGGCAACTTTGGTCATCACCATGTAACTTATAGGGCAGAAACAGCACACTTTTCAAAACGTGTTTTTCAGCCCGAAATAAACGCGTTTTGTCAGCCCTTGGAATCACAGTGTAACTGCCTAGCTCAGAAGAGCCCACTGAGGCAGCCCTTAACCCCAGTGTGCAGAAATTGTCAAAACGTGTTTTTCAGCAGAAATAAACACGTTTTGGCAACTTTGGTCACCACCATGTAACTTATAGGGCAGAAACAGCACAGTTTTCAAAACGTGTTTTTCAGCCCGAAATAAACGCGTTTTCTCAGCCCTTAGAATCGCAGTGTAACTGCCTGTCTCAGAAGAGCACACTGAGTCAGCCCTTAACCCCAGTGCTCAGAAATTGTCAAAACGTGTTTTTCAGCAGAAATAAACACGTTTTGGCAACTTTGGTCATCACCATGTAACTTATAGGGCAGAAACAGCACACTTTTCAAAACGTGTTTTTCAGCCCGAAATAAACGCGTTTTGTCAGCCCTTGGAATCACAGTGTAACTGCCTAGCTCAGAAGAGCCCACTGAGGCAGCCCTTAACCCCAGTGTGCAGAAATTGTCAAAACGTGTTTTTCAGCAGAAATAAACACGTTTTGGCAACTTTGGTCATCACCATGTAACTTATAGGGCAGAAACAGCACACTTTTCAAAACGTGTTTTTCAGCCCGAAATAAACGCGTTTTGTCAGCCTTGGAATCACAGTGTAACTGCCTAGCTCAGAAGAGCCCACTGAGGCAGCCCTTAACCCCAGTGTGAAGAAATTGTCAAAACGTGTTTTTCAGCAGAAATAAACACGTTTTGGCAACTTTGGTCATCACCATGTAACTTATAGGGCAGAAACCGCACACTTTTCAAACCGTGTTTTTCAGCCCGAAATTAACGCGTTTTGTCAGCCCTTGGAATCACAGAGTAACTGCCTAGCTCAGAAGAGCCCACTGAGGCAGCCCTTAACCCCAGTGCTCAGAAATTGTCAAAACGTGTTTTTCAGCAGAAATAAACACGTTTTGGCAACGTTGGTCATCACCATGTAACTTATAGGGCAGAAACAGCAGAGTTTTCAAAACGTGTTTTTCAGCCCGAAATAAACGCGTTTTCTCAGCCCTTAGAATCGCAGTGTAACTGCCTGGCTCAGAAGAGCACACTGAGTCAGCCCTTAACCCCAGTGCTCAGAAATTGTCAAAACGTGTTTTTCAGCAGAAATAAACACGTTTTGGCAACTTTGGTCATCACCATGTAACTTATAGGGCAGAAACAGCACAGTTTTCAAAACGTGTTTTTCAGCCAGAAATAAACGCGTTTTGTCAGCCCTTGGAATCACAGTGTAACTGCCTAGCTCAGAAGAGCCCACTGAGGCAGCCCTTAACCCCAGTGTGCAGAAATTGTCAAAACGTGTTTTTCAGCAGAAATAAACACGTTTTGGCAACTTTGGTCATCACCATGTAACTTACAGGGCAGAAACAGCACACTTTTCAAAACGTGTTTTTCAGCCCGAAATAAACGCGTTTTGTCAGCCCTTGGAATCACAGAGTAACTGCCTAGCTCAGAAGAGCCCACTGAGGCAGCCCTTAACCCCAGTGCTCAGAAATTGTCAAAACGTGTTTTTCAGCAGAAATAAACACGTTTTGGCAACTTTGGTCATCACCATGTAACTTATAGGGCAGAAACAGCACAGTTTTCAAAACGTGTTTTTCAGCCCGAAATAAACGCGTTTTCTCAGCCCTTAGAATCGCAGTGTAACTGCCTGTCCCAGAAGAGCACACAGAGTCAGCCCTTAACCCCAGTGCTCAGAAATTGTCAAAACGTGTTTTTCAGCAGAAATAAACACGTTTTGGCAACTTTGGTCATCACCATGTAACTTATAGGGCAGAAACAGCACACTTTTCAAAACGTGTTTTTCAGCCCGAAATAAACGCGTTTTGTCAGCCCTTGGAATCACAGAGTAACTGCCTAGCTCAGAAGAGCACACTGAGGCAGCCCTTAACCCCAGTGCTCAGAAATTGTCAAAACGTGTTTTTCAGCAGAAATAAACACGTTTTGGCAACTTTGGTCACCACCATGTAACTTATAGGGCAGAAACAGCACAGTTTTCAAAACGTGTTTTTCAGCCGGAAATAAACGCGTTTTGTCAGCCCTTGGAATCACAGTGTAACTGCCTAGCTCAGAAGAGCCCACTGAGGCAGCCCTTAACCCCAGTGTGCAGAAATTGTCAAAACGTGTTTTTCAGCAGAAATAAACACGTTTTGGCAACTTTGGTCATCACCATGTAACTTATAGGGCAGAAACAGCACACTTTTCAAAACGTGTTTTTCAGCCCGAAATAAACGCGTTTTGTCAGCCCTTGGAATCACAGAGTAACTGCCTAGCTCAGAAGAGCCCACTGAGGCAGCCCTTAACCCCAGTGCTCAGAAATTGTCAAAACGTGTTTTTCAGCAGAAATAAACACGTTTTGGCAACTTTGGTCATCACCATGTAACTTATAGGGCAGAAACAGCACAGTTTTCAAAACGTGTTTTTCAGCCCGAAATAAACGCGTTTTCTCAGCCCTTAGAATCGCAGTGTAACTGCCTGGCTCAGAAGAGCACACTGAGTCAGCCCTTAACCCCAGTGCTCAGAAATTGTCAAAACGTGTTTTTCAGCAGAAATAAACACGTTTTGGCAACTTTGGTCATCACCATGTAACTTATAGGGCAGAAACAGCACAGTTTTCAAAACGTGTTTTTCAGCCCGAAATAAACTCGTTTTCTCAGCCCTTAGAATCGCAGTGTAACTGCCTGGCTCAGAAGAGCACACTGAGTCAGCCCTTAACCCCAGTGCTCAGAAATTGTCAAAACGTGTTTTTCAGCAGAAATAAACACGTTTTGGCAACTTTGGTCATCACCATGTAACTTATAGGGCAGAAACAGCACACTTTTCAAAACGTGTTTTTCAGCCCGAAATAAACGCGTTTTGTCAGCCCTTGGAATCACAGTGTAACTGCCTGTCCCAGAAGAGCACACAGAGTCAGCCCTTAACCCCAGTGCTCAGAAATTGTCAAAACGTGTTTTTCAGCAGAAATAAACACGTTTTGGCAACTTTGGTCACCACCATGTAACTTATAGGGCAAAAACAGCACAGTTTTCAAAACGTGTTTTTCAGCCCGAAATAAACGCGTTTTCTCAGCCCTTAGAATCGCAGTGTAACTACCTGGCTCAGAAGAGCACACTGAGTCAGCCCTTAACCCCAGTGCTCAGAAATTGTCAAAACGTGTTTTTCAGCAGAAATAAACACGTTTTGGCAACTTTGGTCATCACCATGTAACTTATAGGGCAGAAACAGCACACTTTTCAAAACGTGTTTTTCAGCCCGAAATAAACGCGTTTTGTCAGCCCTTGGAATCACAGTGTAACTGCCTAGCTCAGAAGAGCCCACTGAGGCAGCCCTTAACCCCAGTGCTCAGAAATTGTCAAAACGTGTTTTCCAGCAGAAATAAACACGTTTTGGCAACTTTGGTCACCACCATGTAACTTATAGGGCAGAAACAGCACAGTTTTCAAAACGTGTTTTTCAGCACGAAATAAACGCGTTTTCTCAGCCCTTAGAATCGCAGTGTAACTGCCTGTCTCAGAAGAGCACACTGAGTCAGCCCTTAACCCCAGTGCTCACAAATTGTCAAAACGTGTTTTTCAGCAGAAATAAACACGTTTTGGCAACTTTGGTCACCACCATGTAACTTATAGGGCAGAAACAGCACACTTTTCAAAACGTGTTTTTCAGCCCGAAATAAACGCGTTTTGTCAGCCCTTGGAATCACAGTGTAACTGCCTAGCTCAGAAGAGCCCACTGAGGCAGCCCTTAACCCCAGTGTGCAGAAATTGTCAAAACGTGTTTTTCAGCAGAAATAAACACGTTTTGGCAACTTTGGTCATCACCATGTAACTTATAGGGCAGAAACAGCACACTTTTCAAAACGTGTTTTTCAGCCCGAAATAAACGCGTTTTGTCAGCCTTGGAATCACAGTGTAACTGCCTAGCTCAGAAGAGCCCACTGAGGCAGCCCTTAACCCCAGTGTGCAGAAATTGTCAAAACGTGTTTTTCAGCAGAAATAAACACGTTTTGGCAACTTTGGTCATCACCATGTAACTTATAGGGCAGAAACCGCACACTTTTCAAAACGTGTTTTTCAGCCCGAAATAAACGCGTTTTGTAAGCCCTTGGAATCACAGTGTAACTGCCTAGCTCAGAAGAGCCCACTGAGGCAGCCCTTAACCCCAGTGCTCAGAAATTGTCAAAACGTGTTTTCCAGCAGAAATAAACACGTTTTGGCAACTTTGGTCACCACCATGTAACTTATAGGGCAGAAACAGCACAGTTTTCAAAACGTGTTTTTCAGCACGAAATAAACGCGTTTTCTCAGCCCTTAGAATCGCAGTGTAACTGCCTGGCTCAGAAGACCACACTGAGTCAGCCCTTAACCCCAGTGCTCAGAAATTGTCAAAACGTGTTTTTCAGCAGAAATAAACACGTTTTGGCAACTTTGGTCATCACCATGTAACTTATAGGGCAGAAACAGCACACTTTTCAAAACGTGTTTTTCAGCCCGAAATAAACGCGTTTTGTCAGCCCTTGGAATCACAGAGTAACTGCCTAGCTCAGAAGAGCACACTGAGGCAGCCCTTAACCCCAGTGCTCAGAAATTGTCAAAACGTGTTTTTCAGCAGAAATAAACACGTTTTGGCAACTTTGGTCACCACCATGTAACTTATAGGGCAGAAACAGCACAGTTTTCAAAACGTGTTTTTCAGCCGGAAATAAACGCGTTTTGTCAGCCCTTGGAATCACAGTGTAACTGCCTAGCTCAGAAGAGCCCACTGAGGCAGCCCTTAACCCCAGTGTGCAGAAATTGTCAAAACGTGTTTTTCAGCAGAAATAAACACGTTTTGGCAACTTTGGTCATCACCATGTAACTTATAGGGCAGAAACAGCACACTTTTCAAAACGTGTTTTTCAGCCCGAAATAAACGCGTTTTGTCAGCCCTTGGAATCACAGAGTAACTGCCTAGCTCAGAAGAGCCCACTGAGGCAGCCCTTAACCCCAGTGCTCAGAAATTGTCAAAACGTGTTTTTCAGCAGAAATAAACACGTTTTGGCAACTTTGGTCATCACCATGTAACTTATAGGGCAGAAACAGCACAGTTTTCAAAACGTGTTTTTCAGCCCGAAATAAACGCGTTTTCTCAGCCCTTAGAATCGCAGTGTAACTGCCTGGCTCAGAAGAGCACACTGAGTCAGCCCTTAACCCCAGTGCTCAGAAATTGTCAAAACGTGTTTTTCAGCAGAAATAAACACGTTTTGGCAACTTTGGTCATCACCATGTAACTTATAGGGCAGAAACAGCACAGTTTTCAAAACGTGTTTTTCAGCCCGAAATAAACGCGTTTTCTCAGCCCTTAGAATCGCAGTGTAACTGCCTGGCTCAGAAGAGCACACTGAGTCAGCCCTTAACCCCAGTGCTCAGAAATTGTCAAAACGTGTTTTTCAGCAGAAATAAACACGTTTTGGCAACTTTGGTCATCACCATGTAACTTATAGGGCAGAAACAGCACACTTTTCAAAACGTGTTTTTCAGCCCGAAATAAACGCGTTTTGTCAGCCCTTGGAATCACAGTGTAACTGCCTAGCTCAGAAGAGCCCACTGAGGCAGCCCTTCACCCCAGTGCTCAGAAATTGTCAAAACGTGTTTTCCAGCAGAAATAAACACGTTTTGGCAACTTTGGTCACCACCATGTAACTTATAGGGCAGAAACAACACAGTTTTCAAAACGTGTTTTTCAGCCCGAAATAAACGCGTTTTCTCAGCCCTTAGAATCGCAGTGTAACTGCCTGTCTCAGAAGAGCACACTGAGTCAGCCCTTAACCCCAGTGCTCAGAAATTGTCAAAACGTGTTTTTCAGCAGAAATAAACACGTTTTGGCAACTTTGGTCATCACCATGTAACTTATAGGGCAGAAACAGCACACTTTTCAAAACGTGTTTTTCAGCCCGAAATAAACGCGTTTTGTCAGCCCTTGGAATCACAGTGTAACTGCCTAGCTCAGAAGAGCCCACTGAGGCAGCCCTTAACCCCAGTGTGCAGAAATTGTCAAAACGTGTTTTTCAGCAGAAATAAACACGTTTTGGCAACTTTGGTCATCACCATGTAACTTATAGGGCAGAAACAGCACACTTTTCAAAACGTGTTTTTCAGCCCGAAATAAACGCGTTTTGTCAGCCCTTGGAATCACAGTGTAACTGCCTGTCTCAGAAGAGCAGACTGAGGCAGCCCCTAACCCCAGTGCTCAGAAATTGTCAAAACGTGTTTTTCAGCAGAAATAAACACGTTTTGGCAACTTTGGTCATCACCATGTAACTTATAGGGCAGAAACAGCACAGTTTTCAAAACGTGTTTTTCAGCCCGAAATAAACGCGTTTTCTCAGCCCTTAGAATCGCAGTGTAACTGCCTGTCCCAGAAGAGCACACAGAGTCAGCCCTTAACCCCAGTGCTCAGAAATTGTCAAAACGTGTTTTTCAGCAGAAATAAACACGTTTTGGCAACTTTGGTCATCACCATGTAACTTATAGGGCAGAAACAGCACACTTTTCAAAACGTGTTTTTCAGCCCGAAATAAACGCGTTTTGTCAGCCCTTGGAATCACAGTGTAACTGCCTAGCTCAGAAGAGCCCACTGAGGCAGCCCTTAACCCCAGTGCTCAGAAATTGTCAAAACGTGTTTTTCAGCAGAAATAAACACGTTTTGGCAACTTTGGTCACCACCATGTAACTTATAGGGCAGAAACAGCACAGTTTTCAAAACGTGTTTTTCAGCCCGAAATAAACGCGTTTTCTCAGCCCTTAGAATCGCAGTGTAACTGCCTGGCTCAGAAGAGCACACTGAGTCAGCCCTTAACCCCAGTGCTCAGAAATTGTCAAAACGTGTTTTTCAGCAGAAATAAACACGTTTTGGCAACTTTGGTCATCACCATGTAACTTTTAGGGCAGAAACAGCACACTTTTCAAACCGTGTTTTTCAGCACGAAATAAACGCGTTTTGTCAGCCCATGGAATCACAGTGTAACTGCCTAGCTCAGAAGAGCCCACTGAGGCAGCCCTTAACCCCAGTGTGCAGAAATTGTCAAAACGTGTTTTTCAGCAGAAATAAACACGTTTTGGCAACTTTGGTCACCACCATGTAACTTATAGGGCAGAAACAGCACAGTTTTCAAAACGTGTTTTTCAGCCCGAAATAAACGCGTTTTCTCAGCCCTTAGAATCGCAGTGTAACTGCCTGTCTCAGAAGAGCACACTGAGTCAGCCCTTAACCCCAGTGCTCAGAAATTGTCAAAACGTGTTTTTCAGCAGAAATAAACACGTTTTGGCAACTTTGGTCATCACCATGTAACTTATAGGGCAGAAACAGCACACTTTTCAAAACGTGTTTTTCAGCCCGAAATAAACGCGTTTTGTCAGCCCTTGGAATCACAGTGTAACTGCCTAGCTCAGAAGAGCCCACTGAGGCAGCCCTTAACCCCAGTGTGCAGAAATTGTCAAAACGTGTTTTTCAGCAGAAATAAACACGTTTTGGCAACTTTGGTCATCACCATGTAACTTATAGGGCAGAAACAGCACACTTTTCAAAACGTGTTTTTCAGCCCGAAATAAACGCGTTTTGTCAGCCTTGGAATCACAGTGTAACTGCCTAGCTCAGAAGAGCCCACTGAGGCAGCCCTTAACCCCAGTGTGCAGAAATTGTCAAAACGTGTTTTTCAGCAGAAATAAACACGTTTTGGCAACTTTGGTCATCACCATGTAACTTATAGGGCAGAAACCGCACACTTTTCAAAACGTGTTTTTCAGCCCGAAATTAACGCGTTTTGTCAGCCCTTGGAATCACAGAGTAACTGCCTAGCTCAGAAGAGCCCACTGAGGCAGCCCTTAACCCCAGTGCTCAGAAATTGTCAAAACGTGTTTTTCAGCAGAAATAAACACGTTTTGGCAACGTTGGTCATCACCATGTAACTTATAGGGCAGAAACAGCACAGTTTTCAAAACGTGTTTTTCAGCCCGAAATAAACGCGTTTTCTCAGCCCTTAGAATCGCAGTGTAACTGCCTGGCTCAGAAGAGCACACTGAGTCAGCCCTTAACCCCAGTGCTCAGAAATTGTCAAAACGTGTTTTTCAGCAGAAATAAACACGTTTTGGCAACTTTGGTCATCACCATGTAACTTATAGGGCAGAAACAGCACAGTTTTCAAAACGTGTTTTTCAGCCAGAAATAAACGCGTTTTGTCAGCCCTTGGAATCACAGTGTAACTGCCTAGCTCAGAAGAGCCCACTGAGGCAGCCCTTAACCCCAGTGTGCAGAAATTGTCAAAACGTGTTTTTCAGCAGAAATAAACACGTTTTGGCAACTTTGGTCATCACCATGTAACTTACAGGGCAGAAACAGCACACTTTTCAAAACGTGTTTTTCAGCCCGAAATAAACGCGTTTTGTCAGCCCTTGGAATCACAGAGTAACTGCCTAGCTCAGAAGAGCCCACTGAGGCAGCCCTTAACCCCAGTGCTCAGAAATTGTCAAAACGTGTTTTTCAGCAGAAATAAACACGTTTTGGCAACTTTGGTCATCACCATGTAACTTATAGGGCAGAAACAGCACAGTTTTCAAAACGTGTTTTTCAGCCCGAAATAAACGCGTTTTCTCAGCCCTTAGAATCGCAGTGTAACTGCCTGTCCCAGAAGAGCACACAGAGTCAGCCCTTAACCCCAGTGCTCAGAAATTGTCAAAACGTGTTTTTCAGCAGAAATAAACACGTTTTGGCAACTTTGGTCATCACCATGTAACTTATAGGGCAGAAACAGCACACTTTTCAAAACGTGTTTTTCAGCCCGAAATAAACGCGTTTTGTCAGCCCTTGGAATCACAGTGTAACTGCCTAGCTCAGAAGAGCCCACTGAGGCAGCCCTTAACCCCAGTGCTCAGAAATTGTCAAAACGTGTTTTTCAGCAGAAATAAACACGTTTTGGCAACTTTGGTCACCACCATGTAACTTATAGGGCAGAAACAGCACAGTTTTCAAAACGTGTTTTTCAGCCCGAAATAAACGCGTTTTCTCAGCCCTTAGAATCGCAGTGTAACTGCCTGGCTCAGAAGAGCACACTGAGTCAGCCCTTAACCCCAGTGCTCAGAAATTGTCAAAACGTGTTTTTCAGCAGAAATAAACACGTTTTGGCAACTTTGGTCATCACCATGTAACTTATAGGGCAGAAACAGCACACTTTTCAAAACGTGTTTTTCAGCCCGAAATAAACGCGTTTTGTCAGCCCTTGGAATCACAGTGTAACTGCCTAGCTCAGAAGAGCCCACTGAGGCAGCCCTTAACCCCAGTGCTCAGAAATTGTCAAAACGTGTTTTCCAGCAGAAATAAACACGTTTTGGCAACTTTGGTCACCACCATGTAACTTATAGGGCAGAAACAGCACAGTTTTCAAAACGTGTTTTTCAGCCCGAAATAAACGCGTTTTCTCAGCCCTTAGAATCGCAGTGTAACTGCCTGTCTCAGAAGAGCACACTGAGTCAGCCCTTAACCCCAGTGCTCACAAATTGTCAAAACGTGTTTTTCAGCAGAAATAAACACGTTTTGGCAACTTTGGTCACCACCATGTAACTTATAGGGCAGAAACAGCACAGTTTTCAAAACGTGTTTTTCAGCCCGAAATAAACGCGTTTTCTCAGCCCTTAGAATCGCAGTGTAACTGCCTGTCTCAGAAGAGCACACTGAGTCAGCCCTTAACCCCAGTGCTCAGAAATTGTCAAAACGTGTTTTTCAGCAGAAATAAACACGTTTTGGCAACTTTGGTCATCACCATGTAACTTATAGGGCAGAAACAGCACACTTTTCAAAACGTGTTTTTCAGCCCGAAATAAACGCGTTTTGTCAGCCCTTGGAATCACAGTGTAACTGCCTAGCTCAGAAGAGCCCACTGAGGCAGCCCTTAACCCCAGTGTGCAGAAATTGTCAAAACGTGTTTTTCAGCAGAAATAAACACGTTTTGGCAACTTTGGTCATCACCATGTAACTTATAGGGCAGAAACAGCACACTTTTCAAAACGTGTTTTTCAGCCCGAAATAAACGCGTTTTGTCAGCCCTTGGAATCACAGTGTAACTGCCTAGCTCAGAAGAGTCCACTAAGGCAGCCCTTAACCCCAGTGCTCAGAAATTGTCAAAACGTGTTTTCCAGCAGAAATAAACACGTTTTGGCAACTTTGGTCACCACCATGTAACTTATAGGGCAGAAACAGCACAGTTTTCAAAACGTGTTTTTCAGCCGGAAATAAACGCGTTTTGTCAGCACTTGGAATCACAGTGTAACTGCCTAGCTCAGAAGAGCCCACTGAGGCAGCCCTTAACCCCAGTGTGCAGAAATTGTCAAAACGTGTTTTTCAGCAGAAATAAACACGTTTTGGCAACTTTGGTCATCACCATGTAACTTATAGGGCAGAAACAGCACACTTTTCAAAACGTGTTTTTCAGCCCGAAATAAACGCGTTTTGTCAGCCCTTGGAATCACAGAGTAACTGCCTAGCTCAGAAGAGCCCACTGAGGCAGCCCTTAACCCCAGTGCTCAGAAATTGTCAAAACGTGTTTTTCAGCAGAAATAAACACGTTTTGGCAACTTTGGTCATCACCATGTAACTTATAGGGCAGAAACAGCACAGTTTTCAAAACGTGTTTTTCAGCCCGAAATAAACGCGTTTTCTCAGCCCTTAGAATCGCAGTGTAACTGCCTGTCCCAGAAGAGCACACAGAGTCAGCCCTTAACCCCAGTGCTCAGAAATTGTCAAAACGTGTTTTTCAGCAGAAATAAACACGTTTTGGCAACTTTGGTCATCACCATGTAACTTATAGGGCAGAAACAGCACACTTTTCAAAACGTGTTTTTCAGCCCGAAATAAACGCGTTTTGTCAGCCCTTGGAATCACAGTGTAACTGCCTAGCTCAGAAGAGCCCACTGAGGCAGCCCTTAACCCCAGTGCTCAGAAATTGTCAAAACGTGTTTTTCAGCAGAAATAAACACGTTTTGGCAACTTTGGTCACCACCATGTAACTTATAGGGCAGAAACAGCACAGTTTTCAAAACGTGTTTTTCAGCCCGAAATAAACGCGTTTTCTCAGCCCTTAGAATCGCAGTGTAACTGCCTGGCTCAGAAGAGCACACTGAGTCAGCCCTTAACCCCAGTGCTCAGAAATTGTCAAAACGTGTTTTTCAGCAGAAATAAACACGTTTTGGCAACTTTGGTCATCACCATGTAACTTTTAGGGCAGAAACAGCACACTTTTCAAAACGTGTTTTTCAGCACGAAATAAACGCGTTTTGTCAGCCCTTGGAATCACAGTGTAACTGCCTAGCTCAGAAGAGCCCACTGAGGCAGCCCTTAACCCCAGTGTGCAGAAATTGTCAAAACGTGTTTTTCAGCAGAAATAAACACGTTTTGGCAACTTTGGTCACCACCATGTAACTTATAGGGCAGAAACAGCACAGTTTTCAAAACGTGTTTTTCAGCCCGAAATAAACGCGTTTTCTCAGCCCTTAGAATCGCAGTGTAACTGCCTGTCTCAGAAGAGCACACTGAGTCAGCCCTTAACCCCAGTGCTCAGAAATTGTCAAAACGTGTTTTTCAGCAGAAATAAACACGTTTTGGCAACTTTGGTCATCACCATGTAACTTATAGGGCAGAAACAGCACACTTTTCAAAACGTGTTTTTCAGCCCGAAATAAACGCGTTTTGTCAGCCCTTGGAATCACAGTGTAACTGCCTAGCTCAGAAGAGCCCACTGAGGCAGCCCTTAACCCCAGTGTGCAGAAATTGTCAAAACGTGTTTTTCAGCAGAAATAAACACGTTTTGGCAACTTTGGTCATCACCATGTAACTTATAGGGCAGAAACAGCACACTTTTCAAAACGTGTTTTTCAGCCCGAAATAAACGCGTTTTGTCAGCCTTGGAATCACAGTGTAACTGCCTAGCTCAGAAGAGCCCACTGAGGCAGCCCTTAACCCCAGTGTGCAGAAATTGTCAAAACGTGTTTTTCAGCAGAAATAAACACGTTTTGGCAACTTTGGTCATCACCATGTAACTTATAGGGCAGAAACCGCACACTTTTCAAAACGTGTTTTTCAGCCCGAAATAAACGCGTTTTGTCAGCCCTTGGAATCACAGAGTAACTGCCTAGCTCAGAAGAGCCCACTGAGGCAGCCCTTAACCCCAGTGCTCAGAAATTGTCAAAACGTGTTTTTCAGCAGAAATAAACACGTTTTGGCAACGTTGGTCATCACCATGTAACTTATAGGGCAGAAACAGCACAGTTTTCAAAACGTGTTTTTCAGCCCGAAATAAACGCGTTTTCTCAGCCCTTAGAATCGCAGTGTAACTGCCTGGCTCAGAAGAGCACACTGAGTCAGCCCTTAACCCCAGTGCTCAGAAATTGTCAAAACGTGTTTTTCAGCAGAAATAAACACGTTTTGGCAACTTTGGTCATCACCATGTAACTTATAGGGCAGAAACAGCACAGTTTTCAAAACGTGTTTTTCAGCCAGAAATAAACGCGTTTTGTCAGCCCTTGGAATCACAGTGTAACTGCCTAGCTCAGAAGAGCCCACTGAGGCAGCCCTTAACCCCAGTGTGCAGAAATTGTCAAAACGTGTTTTTCAGCAGAAATAAACACGTTTTGGCAACTTTGGTCATCACCATGTAACTTACAGGGCAGAAACAGCACACTTTTCAAAACGTGTTTTTCAGCCCGAAATAAACGCGTTTTGTCAGCCCTTGGAATCACAGTGTAACTGCCTAGCTCAGAAGAGCCCACTGAGGCAGCCCTTAACCCCAGTGCTCAGAAATTGTCAAAACGTGTTTTCCAGCAGAAATAAACACGTTTTGGCAACTTTGGTCACCACCATGTAACTTATAGGGCAGAAACAGCACAGTTTTCAAAACGTGTTTTTCAGCCCGAAATAAACGCGTTTTCTCAGCCCTTAGAATCGCAGTGTAACTGCCTGGCTCAGAAGACCACACTGAGTCAGCCCTTAACCCCAGTGCTCAGAAATTGTCAAAACGTGTTTTTCAGCAGAAATAAACACGTTTTGGCAACTTTGGTCATCACCATGTAACTTATAGGGCAGAAACAGCACACTTTTCAAAACGTGTTTTTCAGCCCGAAATAAACGCGTTTTGTCAGCCCTTGGAATCACAGAGTAACTGCCTAGCTCAGAAGAGCACACTGAGGCAGCCCTTAACCCCAGTGCTCAGAAATTGTCAAAACGTGTTTTTCAGCAGAAATAAACACGTTTTGGCAACTTTGGTCACCACCATGTAACTTATAGGGCAGAAACAGCACAGTTTTCAAAACGTGTTTTTCAGCCGGAAATAAACGCGTTTTGTCAGCCCTTGGAATCACAGTGTAACTGCCTAGCTCAGAAGAGCCCACTGAGGCAGCCCTTAACCCCAGTGTGCAGAAATTGTCAAAACGTGTTTTTCAGCAGAAATAAACACGTTTTGGCAACTTTGGTCATCACCATGTAACTTATAGGGCAGAAACAGCACACTTTTCAAAACGTGTTTTTCAGCCCGAAATAAACGCGTTTTGTCAGCCCTTGGAATCACAGAGTAACTGCCTAGCTCAGAAGAGCCCACTGAGGCAGCCCTTAACCCCAGTGCTCAGAAATTGTCAAAACGTGTTTTTCAGCAGAAATAAACACGTTTTGGCAACTTTGGTCATCACCATGTAACTTATAGGGCAGAAACAGCACAGTTTTCAAAACGTGTTTTTCAGCCCGAAATAAACGTGTTTTCTCAGCCCTTAGAATCGCAGTGTAACTGCCTGGCTCAGAAGAGCACACTGAGTCAGCCCTTAACCCCAGTGCTCAGAAATTGTCAAAACGTGTTTTTCAGCAGAAATAAACACGTTTTGGCAACTTTGGTCATCACCATGTAACTTATAGGGCAGAAACAGCACAGTTTTCAAAACGTGTTTTTCAGCCCGAAATAAACGCGTTTTCTCAGCCCTTAGAATCGCAGTGTAACTGCCTGGCTCAGAAGAGCACACTGAGTCAGCCCTTAACCCCAGTGCTCAGAAATTGTCAAAACGTGTTTTTCAGCAGAAATAAACACGTTTTGGCAACTTTGGTCATCACCATGTAACTTATAGGGCAGAAACAGCACACTTTTCAAAACGTGTTTTTCAGCCCGAAATAAACGCGTTTTGTCAGCCCTTGGAATCACAGTGTAACTGCCTAGCTCAGAAGAGCCCACTGAGGCAGCCCTTAACCCCAGTGTGCAGAAATTGTCAAAACGTGTTTTTCAGCAGAAATAAACACGTTTTGGCAACTTTGGTCATCACCATGTAACTTATAGGGCAGAAACAGCACACTTTTCAAAACGTGTTTTTCAGCCCGAAATAAACGCGTTTTGTCAGCCCTTGGAATCACAGTGTAACTGCCTAGCTCAGAAGAGTCCACTAAGGCAGCCCTTAACCCCAGTGCTCAGAAATTGTCAAAACGTGTTTTCCAGCAGAAATAAACACGTTTTGGCAACTTTGGTCACCACCATGTAACTTATAGGGCAGAAACAGCACAGTTTTCAAAACGTGTTTTTCAGCCGGAAATAAACGCGTTTTGTCAGCCCTTGGAATCACAGTGTAACTGCCTAGCTCAGAAGAGCCCACTGAGGCAGCCCTTAACCCCAGTGTGCAGAAATTGTCAAAACGTGTTTTTCAGCAGAAATAAACACGTTTTGGCAACTTTGGTCATCACCATGTAACTTATAGGGCAGAAACAGCACACTTTTCAAAACGTGTTTTTCAGCCCGAAATAAACGCGTTTTGTCAGCCCTTGGAATCACAGAGTAACTGCCTAGCTCAGAAGAGCCCACTGAGGCAGCCCTTAACCCCAGTGCTCAGAAATTGTCAAAACGTGTTTTTCAGCAGAAATAAACACGTTTTGGCAACTTTGGTCATCACCATGTAACTTATAGGGCAGAAACAGCACACTTTTCAAAACGTGTTTTTCAGCCCGAAATAAACGCGTTTTGTCAGCCCTTGGAATCACAGTGTAACTGCCTAGCTCAGAAGATCCCACTGAGGCAGCCCTTAACCCCAGTATGCAGAAATTGTCAAAACGTGTTTTTCAGCAGAAATAAACACGTTTTGGCAACTTTGGTCACCACCATGTAACTTATAGGGCAAAAACAGCACAGTTTTCAAAACGTGTTTTTCAGCCCGAAATAAACGCGTTTTCTCAGCCCTTAGAATCGCAGTGTAACTGCCTGGCTCAGAAGAGCACACTGAGTCAGCCCTTAACCCCAGTGCTCAGAAATTGTCAAAACGTGTTTTTCAGCAGAAATAAACACGTTTTGGCAACTTTGGTCATCACCATGTAACTTATAGGGCAGAAACAGCACACTTTTCAAAACGTGTTTTTCAGCCCGAAATAAACGCGTTTTGTCAGCCCTTGGAATCACAGTGTAACTGCCTAGCTCAGAAGAGCCCACTGAGGCAGCCCTTAACCCCAGTGCTCAGAAATTGTCAAAACGTGTTTTCCAGCAGAAATAAACACGTTTTGGCAACTTTGGTCACCACCATGTAACTTATAGGGCAGAAACAGCACAGTTTTCAAAACGTGTTTTTCAGCCCGAAATAAACGCGTTTTCTCAGCCCTTAGAATCGCAGTGTAACTGCCTGTCTCAGAAGAGCACACTGAGTCAGCCCTTAACCCCAGTGCTCACAAATTGTCAAAACGTGTTTTTCAGCAGAAATAAACACGTTTTGGCAACTTTGGTCACCACCATGTAACTTATAGGGCAGAAACAGCACAGTTTTCAAAACGTGTTTTTCAGCCCGAAATAAACGCGTTTTCTCAGCCCTTAGAATCGCAGTGTAACTGCCTGTCTCAGAAGAGCACACTGAGTCAGCCCTTAACCCCAGTGCTCAGAAATTGTCAAAACGTGTTTTTCAGCAGAAATAAACACGTTTTGGCAACTTTGGTCATCACCATGTAACTTATAGGGCAGAAACAGCACACTTTTCAAAACGTGTTTTTCAGCCCGAAATAAACGCGTTTTGTCAGCCCTTGGAATCACAGTGTAACTGCCTAGCTCAGAAGAGCCCACTGAGGCAGCCCTTAACCCCAGTGTGCAGAAATTGTCAAAACGTGTTTTTCAGCAGAAATAAACACGTTTTGGCAACTTTGGTCATCACCATGTAACTTATAGGGCAGAAACAGCACACTTTTCAAAACGTGTTTTTCAGCCCGAAATAAACGCGTTTTGTCAGCCCTTGGAATCACAGTGTAACTGCCTAGCTCAGAAGAGTCCACTAAGGCAGCCCTTAACCCCAGTGCTCAGAAATTGTCAAAACGTGTTTTCCAGCAGAAATAAACACGTTTTGGCAACTTTGGTCACCACCATGTAACTTATAGGGCAGAAACAGCACAGTTTTCAAAACGTGTTTTTCAGCCGGAAATAAACGCGTTTTGTCAGCCCTTGGAATCACAGTGTAACTGCCTAGCTCAGAAGAGCCCACTGAGGCAGCCCTTAACCCCAGTGTGCAGAAATTGTCAAAACGTGTTTTTCAGCAGAAATAAACACGTTTTGGCAACTTTGGTCATCACCATGTAACTTATAGGGCAGAAACAGCACACTTTTCAAAACGTGTTTTTCAGACCGAAATAAACGCGTTTTGTCAGCCCTTGGAATCACAGAGTAACTGCCTAGCTCAGAAGAGCCCACTGAGGCAGCCCTTAACCCCAGTGCTCAGAAATTGTCAAAACGTGTTTTTCAGCAGAAATAAACACGTTTTGGCAACTTTGGTCATCACCATGTAACTTATAGGGCAGAAACAGCACAGTTTTCAAAACGTGTTTTTCAGCCCGAAATAAACGCGTTTTCTCAGCCCTTAGAATCGCAGTGTAACTGCCTGTCCCAGAAGAGCACACAGAGTCAGCCCTTAACCCCAGTGCTCAGAAATTGTCAAAACGTGTTTTTCAGCAGAAATAAACACGTTTTGGCAACTTTGGTCATCACCATGTAACTTATAGGGCAGAAACAGCACACTTTTCAAAACGTGTTTTTCAGCCCGAAATAAACGCGTTTTGTCAGCCCTTAGAATCGCAGTGTAACTGCCTGGCTCAGAAGAGCACACTGAGTCAGCCCTTAACCCCAGTGCTCAGAAATTGTCAAAACGTGTTTTTCAGCAGAAATAAACACGTTTTGGCAACTTTGGTCATCACCATGTAACTTTTAGGGCAGAAACAGCACACTTTTCAAAACGTGTTTTTCAGCACGAAATAAACGCGTTTTGTCAGCCCTTGGAATCACAGTGTAACTGCCTAGCTCAGAAGAGCCCACTGAGGCAGCCCTTAACCCCAGTGTGCAGAAATTGTCAAAACTTGTTTTTCAGCAGAAATAAACACGTTTTGGCAACTTTGGTCACCACCATGTAACTTATAGGGCAGAAACAGCCCAGTTTTCAAAACGTGTTTTTCAGCCCGAAATAAACGCGTTTTCTCAGCCCTTAGAATCGCAGTGTAACTGCCTGTCTCAGAAGAGCAAACTGAGTCAGCCCTTAACCCCAGTGCTCAGAAATTGTCAAAACGTGTTTTTCAGCAGAAATAAACACGTTTTGGCAACTTTGGTCATCACCATGTAACTTATAGGGCAGAAACAGCACACTTTTCAAAACGTGTTTTTCAGCCCGAAATAAACGCGTTTTGTCAGCCCTTGGAATCACAGAGTAACTGCCTAGCTCAGAAGAGCCCACTGAGGCAGCCCTTAACCCCAGTGCTCAGAAATTGTCAAAACGTGTTTTTCAGCAGAAATAAACACGTTTTGGCAACGTTGGTCATCACCATGTAACTTATAGGGCAGAAACAGCACAGTTTTCAAAACGTGTTTTTCAGCCCGAAATAAACGCGTTTTCTCAGCCCTTAGAATCGCAGTGTAACTGCCTGGCTCAGAAGAGCACACTGAGTCAGCCCTTAACCCCAGTGCTCAGAAATTGTCAAAACGTGTTTTTCAGCAGAAATAAACACGTTTTGGCAACTTTGGTCATCACCATGTAACTTATAGGGCAGAAACAGCACAGTTTTCAAAACGTGTTTTTCAGCCAGAAATAAACGCGTTTTGTCATCCCTTGGAATCACAGTGTAACTGCCTAGCTCAGAAGAGCCCACTGAGGCAGCCCTTAACCCCAGTGTGCAGAAATTGTCAAAACGTGTTTTTCAGCAGAAATAAACACGTTTTGGCAACTTTGGTCATCACCATGTAACTTACAGGGCAGAAACAGCACACTTTTCAAAACGTGTTTTTCAGCCCGAAATAAACGCGTTTTGTCAGCCCTTGGAATCACAGTGTAACTGCCTAGCTCAGAAGAGCCCACTGAGGCAGCCCTTAACCCCAGTGCTCAGAAATTGTCAAAACGTGTTTTCCAGCAGAAATAAACACGTTTTGGCAACTTTGGTCACCACCATGTAACTTATAGGGCAGAAACAGCACAGTTTTCAAAACGTGTTTTTCAGCCCGAAATAAACGCGTTTTCTCAGCCCTTAGAATCGCAGTGTAACTGCCTGGCTCAGAAGAGCACACTGAGTCAGCCCTTAACCCCAGTGCTCAGAAATTGTCAAAACGTGTTTTTCAGCAGAAATAAACACGTTTTGGCAACTTTGGTCATCACCATGTAACTTATAGGGCAGAAACAGCACAGTTTTCAAAACGTGTTTTTCAGCCAGAAATAAACGCGTTTTGTCAGCCCTTGGAATCACAGTGTAACTGCCTAGCTCAGAAGAGCCCACTGAGGCAGCCCTTAACTCCAGTGTGCAGAAATTGTCAAAACGTGTTTTTCAGCAGAAATAAAGACGTTTTGGCAACTTTGGTCATCACCATGTAACTTACAGGGCAGAAACAGCACACTTTTCAAAACGTGTTTTTCAGCCCGAAATAAACGCGTTTTGTCAGCCCTTGGAATCACAGTGTAACTGCCTAGCTCAGAAGAGCCCACTGAGGCAGCCCTTAACCCCAGTGCTCAGAAATTGTCAAAACGTGTTTTCCAGCAGAAATAAACACGTTTTGGCAACTTTGGTCACCACCATGTAACTTATAGGGCAGAAACAGCACAGTTTTCAAAACGTGTTTTTCAGCCCGAAATAAACGCGTTTTCTCAGCCCTTAGAATCGCAGTGTAACTGCCTGGCTCAGAAGACCACACTGAGTCAGCCCTTAACCCCAGTGCTCAGAAATTGTCAAAACGTGTTTTTCAGCAGAAATAAACACGTTTTGGCAACTTTGGTCATCACCATGTAACTTATAGGGCAGAAACAGCACACTTTTCAAAACGTGTTTTTCAGCCCGAAATAAACGCGTTTTGTCAGCCCTTGGAATCACAGAGTAACTGCCTAGCTCAGAAGAGCACACTGAGGCAGCCCTTAACCCCAGTGCTCAGAAATTGTCAAAACGTGTTTTTCAGCAGAAATAAACACGTTTTGGCAACTTTGGTCACCACCATGTAACTTATAGGGCAGAAACAGCACAGTTTTCAAAACGTGTTTTTCAGCCGGAAATAAACGCGTTTTGTCAGCCCTTGGAATCACAGTGTAACTGCCTAGCTCAGAAGAGCCCACTGAGGCAGCCCTTAACCCCAGTGTGCAGAAATTGTCAAAACGTGTTTTTCAGCAGAAATAAACACGTTTTGGCAACTTTGGTCATCACCATGTAACTTATAGGGCAGAAACAGCACACTTTTCAAAACGTGTTTTTCAGCCCGAAATAAACGCGTTTTGTCAGCCCTTGGAATCACAGAGTAACTGCCTAGCTCAGAAGAGCCCACTGAGGCAGCCCTTAACCCCAGTGCTCAGAAATTGTCAAAACGTGTTTTTCAGCAGAAATAAACACGTTTTGGCAACTTTGGTCATCACCATGTAACTTATAGGGCAGAAACAGCACACTTTTCAAAACGTGTTTTTCAGCCCGAAATAAACGCGTTTTGTCAGCCCTTGGAATCACAGAGTAACTGCCTGGCTCAGAAGAGCCCACTGAGTCAGCCCTTAACCCCAGTGCTCAGAAATTGTCAAAACGTGTTTTTCAGCAGAAATAAACACGTTTTGGCAACTTTGGTCATCACCATGTAACTTATAGGGCAGAAACAGCACACTTTTCAAAACGTGTTTTTCAGCCCGAAATAAACGCGTTTTGTCAGCCCTTGGAATCACAGTGTAACTGCCTAGCTCAGAAGAGCCCACTGAGGCAGCCCTTAACCCCAGTGCTCAGAAATTGTCAAAACGTGTTTTTCAGCAGAAATAAACACGTTTTGGCAACTTTGGTCATCACCATGTAACTTATAGGGCAGAAACAGCACAGTTTTCAAAACGTGTTTTTCAGCCCGAAATAAACGCGTTTTCTCAGCCCTTAGAATCGCAGTGTAACTGCCTGTCCCAGAAGAGCACACAGAGTCAGCCCTTAACCCCAGTGCTCAGAAATTGTCAAAACGTGTTTTTCAGCAGAAATAAACACGTTTTGGCAACTTTGGTCATCACCATGTAACTTATAGGGCAGAAACAGCACACTTTTCAAAACGTGTTTTTCAGCCCGAAATAAACGCGTTTTGTCAGCCCTTGGAATCACAGTGTAACTGCCTAGCTCAGAAGAGCCCACTGAGGCAGCCCTTAACCCCAGTGCTCAGAAATTGTCAAAACGTGTTTTTCAGCAGAAATAAACACGTTTTGGCAACTTTGGTCACCACCATGTAACTTATAGGGCAGAAACAGCACAGTTTTCAAAACGTGTTTTTCAGCCCGAAATAAACGCGTTTTCTCAGCCCTTAGAATCGCAGTGTAACTGCCTGGCTCAGAAGAGCACACTGAGTCAGCCCTTAACCCCAGTGCTCAGAAATTGTCAGAACGTGTTTTTCAGCAGAAATAAACACGTTTTGGCAACTTTGGTCATCACCATGTAACTTATAGGGCAGAAACAGCACACTTTTCAAAACGTGTTTTTCAGCCCGAAATAAACGCGTTTTGTCAGCCCTTGGAATGACAGTGTAACTGCCTAGCTCAGAAGAGCCCACTGAGGCAGCCCTTAACCCCAGTGCTCAGAAATTGTCAAAACGTGTTTTCCAGCAGAAATAAACACGTTTTGGCAACTTTGGTCACCACCATGTAACTTATAGGGCAGAAACAGCACAGTTTTCAAAACGTGTTTTTCAGCCCGAAATAAACGCGTTTTCTCAGCCCTTAGAATCGCAGTGTAACTGCCTGTCTCAGAAGAGCACACTGAGTCAGCCCTTAACCCCAGTGCTCACAAATTGTCAAAACGTGTTTTCAGCAGAAATAAACACGTTTTGGCAACTTTGGTCACCACCATGTAACTTATAGGGCAGAAACAGCACAGTTTTCAAAACGTGTTTTTCAGCCCGAAATAAACGCGTTTTCTCAGCCCTTAGAATCGCAGTGTAACTGCCTGTCTCAGAAGAGCACACTGAGTCAGCCCTTAACCCCAGTGCTCAGAAATTGTCAAAACGTGTTTTTCAGCAGAAATAAACACGTTTTGGCAACTTTGGTCATCACCATGTAACTTATAGGGCAGAAACAGCACACTTTTCAAAACGTGTTTTTCAGCCCGAAATAAACGCGTTTTGTCAGCCCTTGGAATCACAGTGTAACTGCCTAGCTCAGAAGAGCCCACTGAGGCAGCCCTTAACCCCAGTGTGCAGAAATTGTCAAAACGTGTTTTTCAGCAGAAATAAACACGTTTTGGCAACTTTGGTCATCACCATGTAACTTATAGGGCAGAAACAGCACACTTTTCAAAACGTGTTTTTCAGCCCGAAATAAACGCGTTTTGTCAGCCCTTGGAATCACAGTGTAACTGCCTAGCTCAGAAGAGTCCACTAAGGCAGCCCTTAACCCCAGTGCTCAGAAATTGTCAAAACGTGTTTTCCAGCAGAAATAAACACGTTTTGGCAACTTTGGTCACCACCATGTAACTTATAGGGCAGAAACAGCACAGTTTTCAAAACGTGTTTTTCAGCCGGAAATAAACGCGTTTTGTCAGCCCTTGGAATCACAGTGTAACTGCCTAGCTCAGAAGAGCCCACTGAGGCAGCCCTTAACCCCAGTGTGCAGAAATTGTCAAAACGTGTTTTTCAGCAGAAATAAACACGTTTTGGCAACTTTGGTCATCACCATGTAACTTATAGGGCAGAAACAGCACACTTTTCAAAACGTGTTTTTCAGCCCGAAATAAACGCGTTTTGTCAGCCCTTGGAATCACAGAGTAACTGCCTAGCTCAGAAGAGCCCACTGAGGCAGCCCTTAACCCCAGTGCTCAGAAATTGTCAAAACGTGTTTTTCAGCAGAAATAAACACGTTTTGGCAACTTTGGTCATCACCATGTAACTTATAGGGCAGAAACAGCACACTTTTCAAAACGTGTTTTTCAGCCCGAAATAAACGCGTTTTGTCAGCCCTTGGAATCACAGTGTAACTGCCTAGCTCAGAAGATCCCACTGAGGCAGCCCTTAACCCCAGTATGCAGAAATTGTCAAAACGTGTTTTTCAGCAGAAATAAACACGTTTTGGCAACTTTGGTCACCACCATGTAACTTATAGGGCAAAAACAGCACAGTTTTCAAAACGTGTTTTTCAGCCCGAAATAAACGCGTTTTCTCAGCCCTTAGAATCGCAGTGTAACTGCCTGGCTCAGAAGAGCACACTGAGTCAGCCCTTAACCCCAGTGCTCAGAAATTGTCAAAACGTGTTTTTCAGCAGAAATAAACACGTTTTGGCAACTTTGGTCATCACCATGTAACTTATAGGGCAGAAACAGCACACTTTTCAAAACGTGTTTTTCAGCCCGAAATAAACGCGTTTTGTCAGCCCTTGGAATCACAGTGTAACTGCCTAGCTCAGAAGAGCCCACTGAGGCAGCCCTTAACCCCAGTGCTCAGAAATTGTCAAAACGTGTTTTCCAGCAGAAATAAACACGTTTTGGCAACTTTGGTCACCACCATGTAACTTATAGGGCAGAAACAGCACAGTTTTCAAAACGTGTTTTTCAGCCCGAAATAAACGCGTTTTCTCAGCCCTTAGAATCGCAGTGTAACTGCCTGTCTCAGAAGAGCACACTGAGTCAGCCCTTAACCCCAGTGCTCACAAATTGTCAAAACGTGTTTTTCAGCAGAAATAAACACGTTTTGGCAACTTTGGTCACCACCATGTAACTTATAGGGCAGAAACAGCACAGTTTTCAAAACGTGTTTTTCAGCCCGAAATAAACGCGTTTTCTCAGCCCTTAGAATCGCAGTGTAACTGCCTGTCTCAGAAGAGCACACTGAGTCAGCCCTTAACCCCAGTGCTCAGAAATTGTCAAAACGTGTTTTTCAGCAGAAATAAACACGTTTTGGCAACTTTGGTCATCACCATGTAACTTATAGGGCAGAAACAGCACACTTTTCAAAACGTGTTTTTCAGCCCGAAATAAACGCGTTTTGTCAGCCCTTGGAATCACAGTGTAACTGCCTAGCTCAGAAGAGCCCACTGAGGCAGCCCTTAACCCCAGTGTGCAGAAATTGTCAAAACGTGTTTTTCAGCAGAAATAAACACGTTTTGGCAACTTTGGTCATCACCATGTAACTTATAGGGCAGAAACAGCACACTTTTCAAAACGTGTTTTTCAGCCCGAAATAAACGCGTTTTGTCAGCCCTTGGAATCACAGTGTAACTGCCTAGCTCAGAAGAGTCCACTAAGGCAGCCCTTAACCCCAGTGCTCAGAAATTGTCAAAACGTGTTTTCCAGCAGAAATAAACACGTTTTGGCAACTTTGGTCACCACCATGTAACTTATAGGGCAGAAACAGCACAGTTTTCAAAACGTGTTTTTCAGCCGGAAATAAACGCGTTTTGTCAGCCCTTGGAATCACAGTGTAACTGCCTAGCTCAGAAGAGCCCACTGAGGCAGCCCTTAACCCCAGTGTGCAGAAATTGTCAAAACGTGTTTTTCAGCAGAAATAAACACGTTTTGGCAACTTTGGTCATCACCATGTAACTTATAGGGCAGAAACAGCACACTTTTCAAAACGTGTTTTTCAGCCCGAAATAAACGCGTTTTGTCAGCCCTTGGAATCACAGAGTAACTGCCTAGCTCAGAAGAGCCCACTGAGGCAGCCCTTAACCCCAGTGCTCAGAAATTGTCAAAACGTGTTTTTCAGCAGAAATAAACACGTTTTGGCAACTTTGGTCATCACCATGTAACTTATAGGGCAGAAACAGCACACTTTTCAAAACGTGTTTTTCAGCCCGAAATAAACGCGTTTTGTCAGCCCTTGGAATCACAGTGTAACTGCCTAGCTCAGAAGATCCCACTGAGGCAGCCCTTAACCCCAGTATGCAGAAATTGTCAAAACGTGTTTTTCAGCAGAAATAAACACGTTTTGGCAACTTTGGTCACCACCATGTAACTTATAGGGCAAAAACAGCACAGTTTTCAAAACGTGTTTTTCAGCCCGAAATAAACGCGTTTTCTCAGCCCTTAGAATCGCAGTGTAACTGCCTGGCTCAGAAGAGCACACTGAGTCAGCCCTTAACCCCAGTGCTCAGAAATTGTCAAAACGTGTTTTTCAGCAGAAATAAACACGTTTTGGCAACTTTGGTCATCACCATGTAACTTATAGGGCAGAAACAGCACACTTTTCAAAACGTGTTTTTCAGCCCGAAATAAACGCGTTTTGTCAGCCCTTGGAATCACAGTGTAACTGCCTAGCTCAGAAGAGCCCACTGAGGCAGCCCTTAACCCCAGTGCTCAGAAATTGTCAAAACGTGTTTTCCAGCAGAAATAAACACGTTTTGGCAACTTTGGTCACCACCATGTAACTTATAGGGCAGAAACAGCACAGTTTTCAAAACGTGTTTTTCAGCCCGAAATAAACGCGTTTTCTCAGCCCTTAGAATCGCAGTGTAACTGCCTGTCTCAGAAGAGCACACTGAGTCAGCCCTTAACCCCAGTGCTCACAAATTGTCAAAACGTGTTTTTCAGCAGAAATAAACACGTTTTGGCAACTTTGGTCACCACCATGTAACTTATAGGGCAGAAACAGCACAGTTTTCAAAACGTGTTTTTCAGCCCGAAATAAACGCGTTTTCTCAGCCCTTAGAATCGCAGTGTAACTGCCTGTCTCAGAAGAGCACACTGAGTCAGCCCTTAACCCCAGTGCTCAGAAAATGTCAAAACGTGTTTTTCAGCAGAAATAAACACGTTTTGGCAACTTTGGTCATCACCATGTAACTTATAGGGCAGAAACAGCACACTTTTCAAAACGTGTTTTTCAGCCCGAAATAAACGCGTTTTGTCAGCCCTTGGAATCACAGTGTAACTGCCTAGCTCAGAAGAGCCCACTGAGGCAGCCCTTAACCCCAGTGTGCAGAAATTGTCAAAACGTGTTTTTCAGCAGAAATAAACACGTTTTGGCAACTTTGGTCATCACCATGTAACTTATAGGGCAGAAACAGCACACTTTTCAAAACGTGTTTTTCAGCCCGAAATAAACGCGTTTTGTCAGCCCTTGGAATCACAGTGTAACTGCCTAGCTCAGAAGAGTCCACTAAGGCAGCCCTTAACCCCAGTGCTCAGAAATTGTCAAAACGTGTTTTCCAGCAGAAATAAACACGTTTTGGCAACTTTGGTCACCACCATGTAACTTATAGGGCAGAAACAGCACAGTTTTCAAAACGTGTTTTTCAGCCGGAAATAAACGCGTTTTGTCAGCCCTTGGAATCACAGTGTAACTGCCTAGCTCAGAAGAGCCCACTGAGGCAGCCCTTAACCCCAGTGTGCAGAAATTGTCAAAACGTGTTTTTCAGCAGAAATAAACACGTTTTGGCAACTTTGGTCATCACCATGTAACTTATAGGGCAGAAACAGCACACTTTTCAAAACGTGTTTTTCAGACCGAAATAAACGCGTTTTGTCAGCCCTTGGAATCACAGAGTAACTGCCTAGCTCAGAAGAGCCCACTGAGGCAGCCCTTAACCCCAGTGCTCAGAAATTGTCAAAACGTGTTTTTCAGCAGAAATAAACACGTTTTGGCAACTTTGGTCATCACCATGTAACTTATAGGGCAGAAACAGCACAGTTTTCAAAACGTGTTTTTCAGCCCGAAATAAACGCGTTTTCTCAGCCCTTAGAATCGCAGTGTAACTGCCTGTCCCAGAAGAGCACACAGAGTCAGCCCTTAACCCCAGTGCTCAGAAATTGTCAAAACGTGTTTTTCAGCAGAAATAAACACGTTTTGGCAACTTTGGTCATCACCATGTAACTTATAGGGCAGAAACAGCACACTTTTCAAAACGTGTTTTTCAGCCCGAAATAAACGCGTTTTGTCAGCCCTTGGAATCACAGTGTAACTGCCTAGCTCAGAAGAGCCCACTGAGGCAGCCCTTAACCCCAGTGCTCAGAAATTGTCAAAACGTGTTTTTCAGCAGAAATAAACACGTTTTGGCAACTTTGGTCACCACCATGTAACTTATAGGGCAGAAACAGCACAGTTTTCAAAACGTGTTTTTCAGCCCGAAATAAACGCGTTTTCTCAGCCCTTAGAATCGCAGTGTAACTGCCTGGCTCAGAAGAGCACACTGAGTCAGCCCTTAACCCCAGTGCTCAGAAATTGTCAAAACGTGTTTTTCAGCAGAAATAAACACGTTTTGGCAACTTTGGTCATCACCATGTAACTTTTAGGGCAGAAACAGCACACTTTTCAAAACGTGTTTTTCAGCACGAAATAAACGCGTTTTGTCAGCCCTTGGAATCACAGTGTAACTGCCTAGCTCAGAAGAGCCCACTGAGGCAGCCCTTAACCCCAGTGTGCAGAAATTGTCAAAACGTGTTTTTCAGCAGAAATAAACACGTTTTGGCAACTTTGGTCACCACCATGTAACTTATAGGGCAGAAACAGCACAGTTTTCAAAACGTGTTTTTCAGCCCGAAATAAACGCGTTTTCTCAGCCCTTAGAATCGCAGTGTAACTGCCTGTCTCAGAAGAGCAAACTGAGTCAGCCCTTAACCCCAGTGCTCAGAAATTGTCAAAACGTGTTTTTCAGCAGAAATAAACACGTTTTGGCAACTTTGGTCATCACCATGTAACTTATAGGGCAGAAACAGCACACTTTTCAAAACGTGTTTTTCAGCCCGAAATAAACGCGTTTTGTCAGCCCTTGGAATCACAGAGTAACTGCCTAGCTCAGAAGAGCCCACTGAGGCAGCCCTTAACCCCAGTGCTCAGAAATTGTCAAAACGTGTTTTTCAGCAGAAATAAACACGTTTTGGCAACGTTGGTCATCACCATGTAACTTATAGGGCAGAAACAGCACAGTTTTCAAAACGTGTTTTTCAGCCCGAAATAAACGCGTTTTCTCAGCCCTTAGAATCGCAGTGTAACTGCCTGGCTCAGAAGAGCACACTGAGTCAGCCCTTAACCCCAGTGCTCAGAAATTGTCAAAACGTGTTTTTCAGCAGAAATAAACACGTTTTGGCAACTTTGGTCATCACCATGTAACTTATAGGGCAGAAACAGCACAGTTTTCAAAACGTGTTTTTCAGCCAGAAATAAACGCGTTTTGTCAGCCCTTGGAATCACAGTGTAACTGCCTAGCTCAGAAGAGCCCACTGAGGCAGCCCTTAACCCCAGTGTGCAGAAATTGTCAAAACGTGTTTTTCAGCAGAAATAAACACGTTTTGGCAACTTTGGTCATCACCATGTAACTTACAGGGCAGAAACAGCACACTTTTCAAAACGTGTTTTTCAGCCCGAAATAAACGCGTTTTGTCAGCCCTTGGAATCACAGTGTAACTGCCTAGCTCAGAAGAGCCCACTGAGGCAGCCCTTAACCCCAGTGCTCAGAAATTGTCAAAACGTGTTTTCCAGCAGAAATAAACACGTTTTGGCAACTTTGGTCACCACCATGTAACTTATAGGGCAGAAACAGCACAGTTTTCAAAACGTGTTTTTCAGCCCGAAATAAACGCGTTTTCTCAGCCCTTAGAATCGCAGTGTAACTGCCTGGCTCAGAAGACCACACTGAGTCAGCCCTTAACCCCAGTGCTCAGAAATTGTCAAAACGTGTTTTTCAGCAGAAATAAACACGTTTTGGCAACTTTGGTCATCACCATGTAACTTATAGGGCAGAAACAGCACACTTTTCAAAACGTGTTTTTCAGCCCGAAATAAACGCGTTTTGTCAGCCCTTGGAATCACAGTGTAACTGCCTAGCTCAGAAGAGCCCACTGAGGCAGCCCTTAACCCCAGTGCTCAGAAATTGTCAAAACGTGTTTTCCAGCAGAAATAAACACGTTTTGGCAACTTTGGTCACCACCATGTAACTTATAGGGCAGAAACAACACAGTTTTCAAAACGTGTTTTTCAGCCCGAAATAAACGCGTTTTCTCAGCCCTTAGAATCGCAGTGTAACTGCCTGTCCCAGAAGAGCACACAGAGTCAGCCCTTAACCCCAGTGCTCAGAAATTGTCAAAACGTGTTTTTCAGCAGAAATAAACACGTTTTGGCAACTTTGGTCATCACCATGTAACTTATAGGGCAGAAACAGCACACTTTTCAAAACGTGTTTTTCAGCCCGAAATAAACGCGTTTTGTCAGCCCTTGGAATCACAGTGTAACTGCCTAGCTCAGAAGAGCCCACTGAGGCAGCCCTTAACCCCAGTATGCAGAAATTGTCAAAACGTGTTTTTCAGCAGAAATAAACACGTTTTGGCAACTTTGGTCACCACCATGTAACTTATAGGGCAAAAACAGCACAGTTTTCAAAACGTGTTTTTCAGCCCGAAATAAACGCGTTTTCTCAGCCCTTAGAATCGCAGTGTAACTGCCTGGCTCAGAAGAGCACACTGAGTCAGCCCTTAACCCCAGTGCTCAGAAATTGTCAAAACGTGTTTTTCAGCAGAAATAAACACGTTTTGGCAACTTTGGTCATCACCATGTAACTTATAGGGCAGAAACAGCACACTTTTCAAAACGTGTTTTTCAGCCCGAAATAAACGCGTTTTGTCAGCCCTTGGAATCACAGTGTAACTGCCTAGCTCAGAAGAGCCCACTGAGGCAGCCCTTAACCCCAGTGCTCAGAAATTGTCAAAACGTGTTTTTCAGCAGAAATAAACACGTTTTGGCAACTTTGGTCACCACCATGTAACTTATAGGGCAGAAACAGCACAGTTTTCAAAACGTGTTTTTCAGCCCGAAATAAACGCGTTTTCTCAGCCCTTAGAATCGCAGTGTAACTGCCTGTCTCAGAAGAGCACACTGAGTCAGCCCTTAACCCCAGTGCTCAGAAATTGTCAAAACGTGTTTTTCAGCAGAAATAAACACGTTTTGGCAACTTTGGTCATCACCATGTAACTTATAGGGCAGAAACAGCACAGTTTTCAAAACGTGTTTTTCAGCCAGAAATAAACGCGTTTTGTCAGCCCTTGGAATCACAGTGTAACTGCCTAGCTCAGAAGAGCCCACTGAGGCAGCCCTTAACCCCAGTGTGCAGAAATTGTCAAAACGTGTTTTTCAGCAGAAATAAACACGTTTTGGCAACTTTGGTCATCACCATGTAACTTACAGGGCAGAAACAGCACACTTTTCAAAACGTGTTTTTCAGCCCGAAATAAACGCGTTTTGTCAGCCCTTGGAATCACAGTGTAACTGCCTAGCTCAGAAGAGCCCACTGAGGCAGCCCTTAACCCCAGTGCTCAGAAATTGTCAAAACGTGTTTTCCAGCAGAAATAAACACGTTTTGGCAACTTTGGTCACCACCATGTAACTTATAGGGCAGAAACAGCACAGTTTTCAAAACGTGTTTTTCAGCCCGAAATAAACGCGTTTTCTCAGCCCTTAGAATCGCAGTGTAACTGCCTGGCTCAGAAGACCACACTGAGTCAGCCCTTAACCCCAGTGCTCAGAAATTGTCAAAACGTGTTTTTCAGCAGAAATAAACACGTTTTGGCAACTTTGGTCATCACCATGTAACTTATAGGGCAGAAACAGCACACTTTTCAAAACGTGTTTTTCAGCCCGAAATAAACGCGTTTTGTCAGCCCTTGGAATCACAGTGTAACTGCCTAGCTCAGAAGAGCCCACTGAGGCAGCCCTTAACCCCAGTGCTCAGAAATTGTCAAAACGTGTTTTCCAGCAGAAATAAACACGTTTTGGCAACTTTGGTCACCACCATGTAACTTATAGGGCAGAAACAACACAGTTTTCAAAACGTGTTTTTCAGCCCGAAATAAACGCGTTTTCTCAGCCCTTAGAATCGCAGTGTAACTGCCTGTCCCAGAAGAGCACACAGAGTCAGCCCTTAACCCCAGTGCTCAGAAATTGTCAAAACGTGTTTTTCAGCAGAAATAAACACGTTTTGGCAACTTTGGTCATCACCATGTAACTTATAGGGCAGAAACAGCACACTTTTCAAAACGTGTTTTTCAGCCCGAAATAAACGCGTTTTGTCAGCCCTTGGAATCACAGTGTAACTGCCTAGCTCAGAAGAGCCCACTGAGGCAGCCCTTAACCCCAGTATGCAGAAATTGTCAAAACGTGTTTTTCAGCAGAAATAAACACGTTTTGGCAACTTTGGTCACCACCATGTAACTTATAGGGCAAAAACAGCACAGTTTTCAAAACGTGTTTTTCAGCCCGAAATAAACGCGTTTTCTCAGCCCTTAGAATCGCAGTGTAACTGCCTGGCTCAGAAGAGCACACTGAGTCAGCCCTTAACCCCAGTGCTCAGAAATTGTCAAAACGTGTTTTTCAGCAGAAATAAACACGTTTTGGCAACTTTGGTCATCACCATGTAACTTATAGGGCAGAAACAGCACACTTTTCAAAACGTGTTTTTCAGCCCGAAATAAACGCGTTTTGTCAGCCCTTGGAATCACAGTGTAACTGCCTAGCTCAGAAGAGCCCACTGAGGCAGCCCTTAACCCCAGTGCTCAGAAATTGTCAAAACGTGTTTTCCAGCAGAAATAAACACGTTTTGGCAACTTTGGTCACCACCATGTAACTTATAGGGCAGAAACAGCACAGTTTTCAAAACGTGTTTTTCAGCCCGAAATAAACGCGTTTTCTCAGCCCTTAGAATCGCAGTGTAACTGCCTGTCTCAGAAGAGCACACTGAGTCAGCCCTTAACCCCAGTGCTCACTAATTGTCAAAACGTGTTTTTCAGCAGAAATAAACACGTTTTGGCAACTTTGGTCACCACCATGTAACTTATAGGGCAGAAACAGCACAGTTTTCAAAACGTGTTTTTCAGCCCGAAATAAACGCGTTTTCTCAGCCCTTAGAATCGCAGTGTAACTGCCTGTCTCAGAAGAGCACACTGAGTCAGCCCTTAACCCCAGTGCTCAGAAATTGTCAAAACGTGTTTTTCAGCAGAAATAAACACGTTTTGGCAACTTTGGTCATCACCATGTAACTTATAGGGCAGAAACAGCACACTTTTCAAAACGTGTTTTTCAGCCCGAAATAAACGCGTTTTGTCAGCCCTTGGAATCACAGTGTAACTGCCTAGCTCAGAAGAGCCCACTGAGGCAGCCCTTAACCCCAGTGTGCAGAAATTGTCAAAACGTGTTTTTCAGCAGAAATAAACACGTTTTGGCAACTTTGGTCATCACCATGTAACTTATAGGGCAGAAACAGCACACTTTTCAAAACGTGTTTTTCAGCCCGAAATAAACGCGTTTTGTCAGCCCTTGGAATCACAGTGTAACTGCCTAGCTCAGAAGAGTCCACTAAGGCAGCCCTTAACCCCAGTGCTCAGAAATTGTCAAAACGTGTTTTCCAGCAGAAATAAACACGTTTTGGCAACTTTGGTCACCACCATGTAACTTATAGGGCAGAAACAGCACAGTTTTCAAAACGTGTTTTTCAGCCGGAAATAAACGCGTTTTGTCAGCCCTTGGAATCACAGTGTAACTGCCTAGCTCAGAAGAGCCCACTGAGGCAGCCCTTAACCCCAGTGTGCAGAAATTGTCAAAACGTGTTTTTCAGCAGAAATAAACACGTTTTGGCAACTTTGGTCATCACCATGTAACTTATAGGGCAGAAACAGCACACTTTTCAAAACGTGTTTTTCAGCCCGAAATAAACGCGTTTTGTCAGCCCTTGGAATCACAGAGTAACTGCCTAGCTCAGAAGAGCCCACTGAGGCAGCCCTTAACCCCAGTGCTCAGAAATTGTCAAAACGTGTTTTTCAGCAGAAATAAACACGTTTTGGCAACTTTGGTCACCACCATGTAACTTATAGGGCAGAAACAGCACAGTTTTCAAAACGTGTTTTTCAGCCCGAAATAAACGCGTTTTCTCAGCCCTTAGAATCGCAGTGTAACTGCCTGGCTCAGAAGAGCACACTGAGTCAGCCCTTAACCCCAGTGCTCAGAAATTGTCAAAACGTGTTTTTCAGCAGAAATAAACACGTTTTGGCAACTTTGGTCATCACCATGTAACTTTTAGGGCAGAAACAGCACACTTTTCAAAACGTGTTTTTCAGCACGAAATAAACGCGTTTTGTCAGCCCTTGGAATCACAGTGTAACTGCCTAGCTCAGAAGAGCCCACTGAGGCAGCCCTTAACCCCAGTGTGCAGAAATTGTCAAAACGTGTTTTTCAGCAGAAATAAACACGTTTTGGCAACTTTGGTCACCACCATGTAACTTATAGGGCAGAAACAGCACAGTTTTCAAAACGTGTTTTTCAGCCTGAAATAAACGCGTTTTCTCAGCCCTTAGAATCGCAGTGTAACTGCCTGGCTCAGAAGACCACACTGAGTCAGCCCTTAACCCCAGTGCTCAGAAATTGTCAAAACGTGTTTTTCAGCAGAAATAAACACGTTTTGGCAACTTTGGTCATCACCATGTAACTTATAGGGCAGAAACAGCACACTTTTCAAAACGTGTTTTTCAGCCCGAAATAAACGCGTTTTGTCAGCCCTTGGAATCACAGAGTAACTGCCTAGCTCAGAAGAGCACACTGAGGCAGCCCTTAACCCCAGTGCTCAGAAATTGTCAAAACGTGTTTTTCAGCAGAAATAAACACGTTTTGGCAACTTTGGTCACCACCATGTAACTTATAGGGCAGAAACAGCACAGTTTTCAAAACGTGTTTTTCAGCCGGAAATAAACGCGTTTTGTCAGCCCTTGGAATCACAGTGTAACTGCCTAGCTCAGAAGAGCCCACTGAGGCAGCCCTTAACCCCAGTGTGCAGAAATTGTCAAAACGTGTTTTTCAGCAGAAATAAACACGTTTTGGCAACTTTGGTCATCACCATGTAACTTATAGGGCAGAAACAGCACACTTTTCAAAACGTGTTTTTCAGCCCGAAATAAACGCGTTTTGTCAGCCCTTGGAATCACAGAGTAACTGCCTAGCTCAGAAGAGCCCACTGAGGCAGCCCTTAACCCCAGTGCTCAGAAATTGTCAAAACGTGTTTTTCAGCAGAAATAAACACGTTTTGGCAACTTTGGTCATCACCATGTAACTTATAGGGCAGAAACAGCACAGTTTTCAAAACGTGTTTTTCAGCCCGAAATAAACGCGTTTTCTCAGCCCTTAGAATCGCAGTGTAACTGCCTGGCTCAGAAGAGCACACTGAGTCAGCCCTTAACCCCAGTGCTCAGAAATTGTCAAAACGTGTTTTTCAGCAGAAATAAACACGTTTTGGCAACTTTGGTCATCACCATGTAACTTATAGGGCAGAAACAGCACAGTTTTCAAAACGTGTTTTTCAGCCCGAAATAAACGCGTTTTCTCAGCCCTTAGAATCGCAGTGTAACTGCCTGGCTCAGAAGAGCACACTGAGTCAGCCCTTAACCCCAGTGCTCAGAAATTGTCAAAACGTGTTTTTCAGCAGAAATAAACACGTTTTGGCAACTTTGGTCATCACCATGTAACTTATAGGGCAGAAACAGCACACTTTTCAAAACGTGTTTTTCAGCCCGAAATAAACGCGTTTTGTCAGCCCTTGGAATCACAGTGTAACTGCCTAGCTCAGAAGAGCCCACTGAGGCAGCCCTTAACCCCAGTATGCAGAAATTGTCAAAACGTGTTTTTCAGCAGAAATAAACACGTTTTGGCAACTTTGGTCACCACCATGTAACTTATAGGGCAAAAACAGCACAGTTTTCAAAACGTGTTTTTCAGCCCGAAATAAACGCGTTTTCTCAGCCCTTAGAATCGCAGTGTAACTGCCTGGCTCAGAAGAGCACACTGAGTCAGCCCTTAACCCCAGTGCTCAGAAATTGTCAAAACGTGTTTTTCAGCAGAAATAAACACGTTTTGGCAACTTTGGTCATCACCATGTAACTTATAGGGCAGAAACAGCACACTTTTCAAAACGTGTTTTTCAGCCCGAAATAAACGCGTTTTGTCAGCCCTTGGAATCACAGTGTAACTGCCTAGCTCAGAAGAGCCCACTGAGGCAGCCCTTAACCCCAGTGCTCAGAAATTGTCAAAACGTGTTTTCCAGCAGAAATAAACACGTTTTGGCAACTTTGGTCACCACCATGTAACTTATAGGGCAGAAACAGCACAGTTTTCAAAACGTGTTTTTCAGCCCGAAATAAACGCGTTTTCTCAGCCCTTAGAATCGCAGTGTAACTGCCTGTCTCAGAAGAGCACACTGAGTCAGCCCTTAACCCCAGTGCTCACAAATTGTCAAAACGTGTTTTTCAGCAGAAATAAACACGTTTTGGCAACTTTGGTCACCACCATGTAACTTATAGGGCAGAAACAGCACAGTTTTCAAAACGTGTTTTTCAGCCCGAAATAAACGCGTTTTCTCAGCCCTTAGAATCGCAGTGTAACTGCCTAGCTCAGAAGAGCCCACTGAGGCAGCCCTTAACCCCAGTGTGCAGAAATTGTCAAAACGTGTTTTTCAGCAGAAATAAACACGTTTTGGCAACTTTGGTCATCACCATGTAACTTATAGGGCAGAAACAGCACACTTTTCAAAACGTGTTTTTCAGCCCGAAATAAACGCGTTTTGTCAGCCCTTGGAATCACAGTGTAACTGCCTAGCTCAGAAGAGTCCACTAAGGCAGCCCTTAACCCCAGTGCTCAGAAATTGTCAAAACGTGTTTTCCAGCAGAAATAAACACGTTTTGGCAACTTTGGTCACCACCATGTAACTTATAGGGCAGAAACAGCACAGTTTTCAAAACGTGTTTTTCAGCCGGAAATAAACGCGTTTTGTCAGCCCTTGGAATCACAGTGTAACTGCCTAGCTCAGAAGAGCCCACTGAGGCAGCCCTTAACCCCAGTGTGCAGAAATTGTCAAAACGTGTTTTTCAGCAGAAATAAACACGTTTTGGCAACTTTGGTCATCACCATGTAACTTATAGGGCAGAAACAGCACACTTTTCAAAACGTGTTTTTCAGCCCGAAATAAACGCGTTTTGTCAGCCCTTGGAATCACAGAGTAACTGCCTGTCTCAGAAGAGCCCACTGAGTCAGCCCTTAACCCCAGTGCTCAGAAATTGTCAAAACGTGTTTTTCAGCAGAAATAAACACGTTTTGGCAACTTTGGTCATCACCATGTAACTTATAGGGCAGAAACAGCACAGTTTTCAAAACGTGTTTTTCAGCCCGAAATAAACGCGTTTTCTCAGCCCTTAGAATCGCAGTGTAACTGCCTGTCCCAGAAGAGCACACAGAGTCAGCCCTTAACCCCAGTGCTCAGAAATTGTCAAAACGTGTTTTTCAGCAGAAATAAACACGTTTTGGCAACTTTGGTCATCACCATGTAACTTTTAGGGCAGAAACAGCACACTTTTCAAAACGTGTTTTTCAGCACGAAATAAACGCGTTTTGTCAGCCCTTGGAATCACAGTGTAACTGCCTAGCTCAGAAGAGCCCACTGAGGCAGCCCTTAACCCCAGTGTGCAGAAATTGTCAAAACGTGTTTTTCAGCAGAAATAAACACGTTTTGGCAACTTTGGTCACCACCATGTAACTTATAGGGCAGAAACAGCACAGTTTTCAAAACGTGTTTTTCAGCCCGAAATAAACGCGTTTTCTCAGCCCTTAGAATCGCAGTGTAACTGCCTGTCTCAGAAGAGCACACTGAGTCAGCCCTTAACCCCAGTGCTCAGAAATTGTCAAAACGTGTTTTTCAGCAGAAATAAACACGTTTTGGCAACTTTGGTCATCACCATGTAACTTATAGGGCAGAAACAGCACACTTTTCAAAACGTGTTTTTCAGCCCGAAATAAACGCGTTTTGTCAGCCTTGGAATCACAGTGTAACTGCCTAGCTCAGAAGAGCCCACTGAGGCAGCCCTTAACCCCAGTGTGCAGAAATTGTCAAAACGTGTTTTTCAGCAGAAATAAACACGTTTTGGCAACTTTGGTCATCACCATGTAACTTATAGGGCAGAAACCGCACACTTTTCAAAACGTGTTTTTCAGCCCGAAATAAACGCGTTTTGTCAGCCCTTGGAATCACAGAGTAACTGCCTAGCTCAGAAGAGCCCACTGAGGCAGCCCTTAACCCCAGTGCTCAGAAATTGTCAAAACGTGTTTTTCAGCAGAAATAAACACGTTTTGGCAACGTTGGTCATCACCATGTAACTTATAGGGCAGAAACAGCACAGTTTTCAAAACGTGTTTTTCAGCCCGAAATAAACGCGTTTTCTCAGCCCTTAGAATCGCAGTGTAACTGCCTGGCTCAGAAGAGCACACTGAGTCAGCCCTTAACCCCAGTGCTCAGAAATTGTCAAAACGTGTTTTTCAGCAGAAATAAACACGTTTTGGCAACTTTGGTCATCACCATGTAACTTACAGGGCAGAAACAGCACACTTTTCAAAACGTGTTTTTCAGCCCGAAATAAACGCGTTTTGTCAGCCCTTGGAATCACAGTGTAACTGCCTAGCTCAGAAGAGCCCACTGAGGCAGCCCTTAACCCCAGTATGCAGAAATTGTCAAAACGTGTTTTTCAGCAGAAATAAACACGTTTTGGCAACTTTGGTCACCACCATGTAACTTATAGGGCAAAAACAGCACAGTTTTCAAAACGTGTTTTTCAGCCCGAAATAAACGCGTTTTCTCAGCCCTTAGAATCGCAGTGTAACTGCCTGGCTCAGAAGAGCACACTGAGTCAGCCCTTAACCCCAGTGCTCAGAAATTGTCAAAACGTGTTTTTCAGCAGAAATAAACACGTTTTGGCAACTTTAGTCATCACCATGTAACTTATAGGGCAGAAACAGCACACTTTTCAAAACGTGTTTTTCAGCCCGAAATAAACGCGTTTTGTCAGCCCTTGGAATCACAGTGTAACTGCCTAGCTCAGAAGAGCCCACTGAGGCAGCCCTTAACCCCAGTGCTCAGAAATTGTCAAAACGTGTTTTCCAGCAGAAATAAACACGTTTTGGCAACTTTGGTCACCACCATGTAACTTATAGGGCAGAAACAGCACAGTTTTCAAAACGTGTTTTTCAGCCCGAAATAAACGCGTTTTCTCAGCCCTTAGAATCGCAGTGTAACTGCCTGGCTCAGAAGACCACACTGAGTCAGCCCTTAACCCCAGTGCTCAGAAATTGTCAAAACGTGTTTTTCAGCAGAAATAAACACGTTTTGGCAACTTTGGTCATCACCATGTAACTTATAGGGCAGAAACAGCACACTTTTCAAAACGTGTTTTTCAGCCCGAAATAAACGCGTTTTGTCAGCCCTTGGAATCACAGAGTAACTGCCTAGCTCAGAAGAGCACACTGAGGCAGCCCTTAACCCCAGTGCTCAGAAATTGTCAAAACGTGTTTTTCAGCAGAAATAAACACGTTTTGGCAACTTTGGTCACCACCATGTAACTTATAGGGCAGAAACAGCACAGTTTTCAAAACGTGTTTTTCAGCCGGAAATAAACGCGTTTTGTCAGCCCTTGGAATCACAGTGTAACTGCCTAGCTCAGAAGAGCCCACTGAGGCAGCCCTTAACCCCAGTGTGCAGAAATTGTCAAAACGTGTTTTTCAGCAGAAATAAACACGTTTTGGCAACTTTGGTCATCACCATGTAACTTATAGGGCAGAAACAGCACACTTTTCAAAACGTGTTTTTCAGCCCGAAATAAACGCGTTTTGTCAGCCCTTGGAATCACAGAGTAACTGCCTAGCTCAGAAGAGCCCACTGAGGCAGCCCTTAACCCCAGTGCTCAGAAATTGTCAAAACGTGTTTTTCAGCAGAAATAAACACGTTTTGGCAACTTTGGTCATCACCATGTAACTTATAGGGCAGAAACAGCACAGTTTTCAAAACGTGTTTTTCAGCCCGAAATAAACGCGTTTTCTCAGCCCTTAGAATCGCAGTGTAACTGCCTGGCTCAGAAGAGCACACTGAGTCAGCCCTTAACCCCAGTGCTCAGAAATTGTCAAAACGTGTTTTTCAGCAGAAATAAACACGTTTTGGCAACTTTGGTCATCACCATGTAACTTATAGGGCAGAAACAGCACAGTTTTCAAAACGTGTTTTTCAGCCCGAAATAAACGAGTTTTCTCAGCCCTTAGAATCGCAGTGTAACTGCCTGGCTCAGAAGAGCACACTGAGTCAGCCCTTAACCCCAGTGCTCAGAAATTGTCAAAACGTGTTTTTCAGCAGAAATAAACACGTTTTGGCAACTTTGGTCATCACCATGTAACTTATAGGGCAGAAACAGCACACTTTTCAAAACGTGTTTTTCAGCCCGAAATAAACGCGTTTTGTCAGCCCTTGGAATCACAGTGTAACTGCCTAGCTCAGAAGAGCCCACTGAGGCAGCCCTTAACCCCAGTGCTCAGAAATTGTCAAAACGTGTTTTCCAGCAGAAATAAACACGTTTTGGCAACTTTGGTCACCACCATGTAACTTATAGGGCAGAAACAACACAGTTTTCAAAACGTGTTTTTCAGCCCGAAATAAACGCGTTTTCTCAGCCCTTAGAATCGCAGTGTAACTGCCTGTCCCAGAAGAGCACACAGAGTCAGCCCTTAACCCCAGTGCTCAGAAATTGTCAAAACGTGTTTTTCAGCAGAAATAAACACGTTTTGGCAACTTTGGTCATCACCATGTAACTTATAGGGCAGAAACAGCACACTTTTCAAAACGTGTTTTTCAGCCCGAAATAAACGCGTTTTGTCAGCCCTTGGAATCACAGTGTAACTGCCTAGCTCAGAAGAGCCCACTGAGGCAGCCCTTAACCCCAGTATGCAGAAATTGTCAAAACGTGTTTTTCAGCAGAAATAAACACGTTTTGGCAACTTTGGTCACCACCATGTAACTTATAGGGCAAAAACAGCACAGTTTTCAAAACGTGTTTTTCAGCCCGAAATAAACGCGTTTTCTCAGCCCTTAGAATCGCAGTGTAACTGCCTGGCTCAGAAGAGCACACTGAGTCAGCCCTTAACCCCAGTGCTCAGAAATTGTCAAAACGTGTTTTTCAGCAGAAATAAACACGTTTTGGCAACTTTGGTCATCACCATGTAACTTATAGGGCAGAAACAGCACACTTTTCAAAACGTGTTTTTCAGCCCGAAATAAACGCGTTTTGTCAGCCCTTGGAATCACAGTGTAACTGCCTAGCTCAGAAGAGCCCACTGAGGCAGCCCTTAACCCCAGTGCTCAGAAATTGTCAAAACGTGTTTTCCAGCAGAAATAAACACGTTTTGGCAACTTTGGTCATCACCATGTAACTTATAGGGCAGAAACAGCACACTTTTCAAAACGTGTTTTTCAGCCCGAAATAAACGCGTTTTGTCAGCCCTTGGAATCACAGTGTAACTGCCTAGCTCAGAAGAGCCCACTGAGGCAGCCCTTAACCCCAGTGCTCAGAAATTGTCAAAACGTGTTTTTCAGCAGAAATAAACACGTTTTGGCAACTTTGGTCATCACCATGTAACTTATAGGGCAGAAACAGCACACTTTTCAAAACGTGTTTTTCAGCCCGAAATAAACGCGTTTTGTCAGCCCTTGGAATCACAGTGTAACTGCCTAGCTTTGAAGAGTCCACTAAGGCAGCCCTTAACCCCAGTGCTCAGAAATTGTCAAAACGTGTTTTCCAGCAGAAATAAACACGTTTTGGCAACTTTGGTCACCACCATGTAACTTATAGGGCAGAAACAGCACAGTTTTCAAAACGTGTTTTTCAGCCGGAAATAAACGCGTTTTGTCAGCCCTTGGAATCACAGTGTAACTGCCTAGCTCAGAAGAGCCCACTGAGGCAGCCCTTAACCCCAGTGTGCAGAAATTGTCAAAACGTGTTTTTCAGCAGAAATAAACACGTTTTGGCAACTTTGGTCATCACCATGTAACTTATAGGGCAGAAACAGCACACTTTTCAAAACGTGTTTTTCAGCCCGAAATAAACGCGTTTTGTCAGCCCTTGGAATCACAGAGTAACTGCCTAGCTCAGAAGAGCCCACTGAGGCAGCCCTTAACCCCAGTGCTCAGAAATTGTCAAAACGTGTTTTTCAGCAGAAATAAACACGTTTTGGCAACTTTGGTCATCACCATGTAACTTATAGGGCAGAAACAGCACAGTTTTCAAAACGTGTTTTTCAGCCCGAAATAAACGCGTTTTCTCAGCCCTTAGAATCGCAGTGTAACTGCCTGTCCCAGAAGAGCACACAGAGTCAGCCCTTAACCCCAGTGCTCAGAAATTGTCAAAACGTGTTTTTCAGCAGAAATAAACACGTTTTGGCAACTTTGGTCATCACCATGTAACTTATAGGGCAGAAACAGCACACTTTTCAAAACGTGTTTTTCAGCCCGAAATAAACGCGTTTTGTCAGCCCTTGGAATCACAGTGTAACTGCCTAGCTCAGAAGAGCCCACTGAGGCAGCCCTTAACCCCAGTGCTCAGAAATTGTCAAAACGTGTTTTTCAGCAGAAATAAACACGTTTTGGCAACTTTGGTCACCACCATGTAACTTATAGGGCAGAAACAGCACAGTTTTCAAAACGTGTTTTTCAGCCCGAAATAAACGCGTTTTCTCAGCCCTTAGAATCGCAGTGTAACTGCCTGGCTCAGAAGAGCACACTGAGTCAGCCCTTAACCCCAGTGCTCAGAAATTGTCAAAACGTGTTTTTCAGCAGAAATAAACACGTTTTGGCAACTTTGGTCATCACCATGTAACTTTTAGGGCAGAAACAGCACACTTTTCAAAACGTGTTTTTCAGCACGAAATAAACGCGTTTTGTCAGCCCTTGGAATCACAGTGTAACTGCCTAGCTCAGAAGAGCCCACTGAGGCAGCCCTTAACCCCAGTGCTCAGAAATTGTCAAAACGTGTTTTTCAGCAGAAATAAACACGTTTTGGCAACTTTGGTCATCACCATGTAACTTATAGGGCAGAAACAGCACACTTTTCAAAACGTGTTTTTCAGCCCGAAATAAACGCGTTTTGTCAGCCCTTGGAATCACAGTGTAACTGCCTAGCTCAGAAGAGCCCACTGAGGCAGCCCTTAACCCCAGTGTGCAGAAATTGTCAAAACGTGTTTTTCAGCAGAAATAAACACGTTTTGGCAACTTTGGTCATCACCATGTAACTTATAGGGCAGAAACAGCACACTTTTCAAAACGTGTTTTTCAGCCCGAAATAAACGCGTTTTGTCAGCCCTTGGAATCACAGTGTAACTGCCTAGCTCAGAAGAGTCCACTAAGGCAGCCCTTAACCCCAGTGCTCAGAAATTGTCAAAACGTGTTTTCCAGCAGAAATAAACACGTTTTGGCAACTTTGGTCACCACCATGTAACTTATAGGGCAGAAACAGCACAGTTTTCAAAACGTGTTTTTCAGCCGGAAATAAACGCGTTTTGTCAGCCCTTGGAATCACAGTGTAACTGCCTAGCTCAGAAGAGCCCACTGAGGCAGCCCTTAACCCCAGTGTGCAGAAATTGTCAAAACGTGTTTTTCAGCAGAAATAAACACGTTTTGGCAACTTTGGTCATCACCATGTAACTTATAGGGCAGAAACAGCACACTTTTCAAAACGTGTTTTTCAGCCCGAAATAAACGCGTTTTGTCAGCCCTTGGAATCACAGAGTAACTGCCTAGCTCAGAAGAGCCCACTGAGGCAGCCCTTAACCCCAGTGCTCAGAAATTGTCAAAACGTGTTTTTCAGCAGAAATAAACACGTTTTGGCAACTTTGGTCATCACCATGTAACTTATAGGGCAGAAACAGCACAGTTTTCAAAACGTGTTTTTCAGCCCGAAATAAACGCGTTTTCTCAGCCCTTAGAATCGCAGTGTAACTGCCTGTCCCAGAAGAGCACACAGAGTCAGCCCTTAACCCCAGTGCTCAGAAATTGTCAAAACGTGTTTTTCAGCAGAAATAAACACGTTTTGGCAACTTTGGTCATCACCATGTAACTTATAGGGCAGAAACAGCACACTTTTCAAAACGTGTTTTTCAGCCCGAAATAAACGCGTTTTGTCAGCCCTTGGAATCACAGTGTAACTGCCTAGCTCAGAAGAGCCCACTGAGGCAGCCCTTAACCCCAGTGCTCAGAAATTGTCAAAACGTGTTTTTCAGCAGAAATAAACACGTTTTGGCAACTTTGGTCACCACCATGTAACTTATAGGGCAGAAACAGCACAGTTTTCAAAACGTGTTTTTCAGCCCGAAATAAACGCGTTTTCTCAGCCCTTAGAATCGCAGTGTAACTGCCTGGCTCAGAAGAGCACACTGAGTCAGCCCTTAACCCCAGTGCTCAGAAATTGTCAAAACGTGTTTTTCAGCAGAAATAAACACGTTTTGGCAACTTTGGTCATCACCATGTAACTTTTAGGGCAGAAACAGCACACTTTTCAAAACGTGTTTTTCAGCACGAAATAAACGCGTTTTGTCAGCCCTTGGAATCACAGTGTAACTGCCTAGCTCAGAAGAGCCCACTGAGGCAGCCCTTAACCCCAGTGTGCAGAAATTGTCAAAACGTGTTTTTCAGCAGAAATAAACACGTTTTGGCAACTTTGGTCACCACCATGTAACTTATAGGGCAGAAACAGCACAGTTTTCAAAACGTGTTTTTCAGCCCGAAATAAACGCGTTTTCTCAGCCCTTAGAATCGCAGTGTAACTGCCTGGCTCAGAAGAGCACACTGAGTCAGCCCTTAACCCCAGTGCTCAGAAATTGTCAAAACGTGTTTTTCAGCAGAAATAAACA
Organism: Atractosteus spatula; assembly: GCF_055471065.1. Classification (NCBI taxonomy): domain Eukaryota; kingdom Metazoa; phylum Chordata; class Actinopteri; order Semionotiformes; family Lepisosteidae; genus Atractosteus; species Atractosteus spatula. The sequence continues at coordinate 202,044 of NW_028296650.1, forward strand.
CGTTTTGGCAACTTTGGTCATCACCATGTAACTTTTAGGGCAGAAACAGCACACTTTTCAAAACGTGTTTTTCAGCACGAAATAAACGCGTTTTGTCAGCCCTTGGAATCACAGTGTAACTGCCTAGCTCAGAAGAGCCCACTGAGGCAGCCCTTAACCCCAGTGTGCAGAAATTGTCAAAACGTGTTTTTCAGCAGAAATAAACACGTTTTGGCAACTTTGGTCACCACCATGTAACTTATAGGGCAGAAACAGCACAGTTTTCAAAACGTGTTTTTCAGCCCGAAATAAACGCGTTTTCTCAGCCCTTAGAATCGCAGTGTAACTGCCTGTCTCAGAAGAGCAAACTGAGTCAGCCCTTAACCCCAGTGCTCAGAAATTCTCAAAACGTGTTTTTCAGCAGAAATAAACACGTTTTGGCAACTTTGGTCATCACCATGTAACTTATAGGGCAGAAACAGCACACTTTTCAAAACGTGTTTTTCAGCCCGAAATAAACGCGTTTTGTCAGCCCTTGGAATCACAGAGTAACTGCCTAGCTCAGAAGAGCCCACTGAGGCAGCCCTTAACCCCAGTGCTCAGAAATTGTCAAAACGTGTTTTTCAGCAGAAATAAACACGTTTTGGCAACGTTGGTCATCACCATGTAACTTATAGGGCAGAAACAGCACAGTTTTCAAAACGTGTTTTTCAGCCCGAAATAAACGCGTTTTCTCAGCCCTTAGAATCGCAGTGTAACTGCCTGGCTCAGAAGAGCACACTGAGTCAGCCCTTAACCCCAGTGCTCAGAAATTGTCAAAACGTGTTTTTCAGCAGAAATAAACACGTTTTGGCAACTTTGGTCATCACCATGTAACTTATAGGGCAGAAACAGCACAGTTTTCAAAACGTGTTTTTCAGCCAGAAATAAACGCGTTTTGTCAGCCCTTGGAATCACAGTGTAACTGCCTAGCTCAGAAGAGCCCACTGAGGCAGCCCTTAACCCCAGTGTGCAGAAATTGTCAAAACGTGTTTTTCAGCAGAAATAAACACGTTTTGGCAACTTTGGTCATCACCATGTAACTTACAGGGCAGAAACAGCACACTTTTCAAAACGTGTTTTTCAGCCCGAAATAAACGCGTTTTGTCAGCCCTTGGAATCACAGTGTAACTGCCTAGCTCAGAAGAGCCCACTGAGGCAGCCCTTAACCCCAGTGCTCAGAAATTGTCAAAACGTGTTTTCCAGCAGAAATAAACACGTTTTGGCAACTTTGGTCACCACCATGTAACTTATAGGGCAGAAACAGCACAGTTTTCAAAACGTGTTTTTCAGCCCGAAATAAACGCGTTTTCTCAGCCCTTAGAATCGCAGTGTAACTGCCTGGCTCAGAAGACCACACTGAGTCAGCCCTTAACCCCAGTGCTCAGAAATTGTCAAAACGTGTTTTTCAGCAGAAATAAACACGTTTTGGCAACTTTGGTCATCACCATGTAACTTATAGGGCAGAAACAGCACACTTTTCAAAACGTGTTTTTCAGCCCGAAATAAACGCGTTTTGTCAGCCCTTGGAATCACAGTGTAACTGCCTAGCTCAGAAGAGCCCACTGAGGCAGCCCTTAACCCCAGTGCTCAGAAATTGTCAAAACGTGTTTTCCAGCAGAAATAAACACGTTTTGGCAACTTTGGTCACCACCATGTAACTTATAGGGCCGAAACAACACAGTTTTCAAAACGTGTTTTTCAGCCCGAAATAAACGCGTTTTCTCAGCCCTTAGAATCGCAGTGTAACTGCCTGTCCCAGAAGAGCACACAGAGTCAGCCCTTAACCCCAGTGCTCAGAAATTGTCAAAACGTGTTTTTCAGCAGAAATAAACACGTTTTGGCAACTTTGGTCATCACCATGTAACTTATAGGGCAGAAACAGCACACTTTTCAAAACGTGTTTTTCAGCCCGAAATAAACGCGTTTTGTCAGCCCTTGGAATCACAGTGTAACTGCCTAGCTCAGAAGAGCCCACTGAGGCAGCCCTTAACCCCAGTATGCAGAAATTGTCAAAACGTGTTTTTCAGCAGAAATAAACACGTTTTGGCAACTTTGGTCACCACCATGTAACTTATAGGGCAAAAACAGCACAGTTTTCAAAACGTGTTTTTCAGCCCGAAATAAACGCGTTTTCTCAGCCCTTAGAATCGCAGTGTAACTGCCTGGCTCAGAAGAGCACACTGAGTCAGCCCTTAACCCCAGTGCTCAGAAATTGTCAAAACGTGTTTTTCAGCAGAAATAAACACGTTTTGGCAACTTTGGTCATCACCATGTAACTTATAGGGCAGAAACAGCACACTTTTCAAAACGTGTTTTTCAGCCCGAAATAAACGCGTTTTGTCAGCCCTTGGAATCACAGTGTAACTGCCTAGCTCAGAAGAGCCCACTGAGGCAGCCCTTAACCCCAGTGCTCAGAAATTGTCAAAACGTGTTTTCCAGCAGAAATAAACACGTTTTGGCAACTTTGGTCACCACCATGTAACTTATAGGGCAGAAACAGCACAGTTTTCAAAACGTGTTTTTCAGCCCGAAATAAACGCGTTTTCTCAGCCCTTAGAATCGCAGTGTAACTGCCTGTCTCAGAAGAGCACACTGAGTCAGCCCTTAACCCCAGTGCTCACAAATTGTCAAAACGTGTTTTTCAGCAGAAATAAACACGTTTTGGCAACTTTGGTCACCACCATGTAACTTATAGGGCAGAAACAGCACAGTTTTCAAAACGTGTTTTTCAGCCCGAAATAAACGCGTTTTCTCAGCCCTTAGAATCGCAGTGTAACTGCCTGTCTCAGAAGAGCACACTGAGTCAGCCCTTAACCCCAGTGCTCAGAAATTGTCAAAACGTGTTTTTCAGCAGAAATAAACACGTTTTGGCAACTTTGGTCATCACCATGTAACTTATAGGGCAGAAACAGCACACTTTTCAAAACGTGTTTTTCAGCCCGAAATAAACGCGTTTTGTCAGCCCTTGGAATCACAGTGTAACTGCCTAGCTCAGAAGAGCCCACTGAGGCAGCCCTTAACCCCAGTGTGCAGAAATTGTCAAAACGTGTTTTTCAGCAGAAATAAACACGTTTTGGCAACTTTGGTCATCACCATGTAACTTATAGGGCAGAAACAGCACACTTTTCAAAACGTGTTTTTCAGCCCGAAATAAACGCGTTTTGTCAGCCCTTGGAATCACAGTGTAACTGCCTAGCTCAGAAGAGTCCACTAAGGCAGCCCTTAACCCCAGTGCTCAGAAATTGTCAAAACGTGTTTTCCAGCAGAAATAAACACGTTTTGGCAACTTTGGTCACCACCATGTAACTTATAGGGCAGAAACAGCACAGTTTTCAAAACGTGTTTTTCAGCCGGAAATAAACGCGTTTTGTCAGCCCTTGGAATCACAGTGTAACTGCCTAGCTCAGAAGAGCCCACTGAGGCAGCCCTTAACCCCAGTGTGCAGAAATTGTCAAAACGTGTTTTTCAGCAGAAATAAACACGTTTTGGCAACTTTGGTCATCACCATGTAACTTATAGGGCAGAAACAGCACACTTTTCAAAACGTGTTTTTCAGCCCGAAATAAACGCGTTTTGTCAGCCCTTGGAATCACAGAGTAACTGCCTAGCTCAGAAGAGCCCACTGAGGCAGCCCTTAACCCCAGTGCTCAGAAATTGTCAAAACGTGTTTTTCAGCAGAAATAAACACGTTTTGGCAACTTTGGTCACCACCATGTAACTTATAGGGCAGAAACAGCACAGTTTTCAAAACGTGTTTTTCAGCCCGAAATAAACGCGTTTTCTCAGCCCTTAGAATCGCAGTGTAACTGCCTGGCTCAGAAGAGCACACTGAGTCAGCCCTTAACCCCAGTGCTCAGAAATTGTCAAAACGTGTTTTTCAGCAGAAATAAACACGTTTTGGCAACTTTGGTCATCACCATGTAACTTTTAGGGCAGAAACAGCACACTTTTCAAAACGTGTTTTTCAGCACGAAATAAACGCGTTTTGTCAGCCCTTGGAATCACAGTGTAACTGCCTAGCTCAGAAGAGCCCACTGAGGCAGCCCTTAACCCCAGTGTGCAGAAATTGTCAAAACGTGTTTTTCAGCAGAAATAAACACGTTTTGGCAACTTTGGTCACCACCATGTAACTTATAGGGCAGAAACAGCACAGTTTTCAAAACGTGTTTTTCAGCCCGAAATAAACGCGTTTTCTCAGCCCTTAGAATCGCAGTGTAACTGCCTGGCTCAGAAGACCACACTGAGTCAGCCCTTAACCCCAGTGCTCAGAAATTGTCAAAACGTGTTTTTCAGCAGAAATAAACACGTTTTGGCAACTTTGGTCATCACCATGTAACTTATAGGGCAGAAACAGCACACTTTTCAAAACGTGTTTTTCAGCCCGAAATAAACGCGTTTTGTCAGCCCTTGGAATCACAGAGTAACTGCCTAGCTCAGAAGAGCACACTGAGGCAGCCCTTAACCCCAGTGCTCAGAAATTGTCAAAACGTGTTTTTCAGCAGAAATAAACACGTTTTGGCAACTTTGGTCACCACCATGTAACTTATAGGGCAGAAACAGCACAGTTTTCAAAACGTGTTTTTCAGCCGGAAATAAACGCGTTTTGTCAGCCCTTGGAATCACAGTGTAACTGCCTAGCTCAGAAGAGCCCACTGAGGCAGCCCTTAACCCCAGTGTGCAGAAATTGTCAAAACGTGTTTTTCAGCAGAAATAAACACGTTTTGGCAACTTTGGTCATCACCATGTAACTTATAGGGCAGAAACAGCACACTTTTCAAAACGTGTTTTTCAGCCCGAAATAAACGCGTTTTGTCAGCCCTTGGAATCACAGAGTAACTGCCTAGCTCAGAAGAGCCCACTGAGGCAGCCCTTAACCCCAGTGCTCAGAAATTGTCAAAACGTGTTTTTCAGCAGAAATAAACACGTTTTGGCAACTTTGGTCATCACCATGTAACTTATAGGGCAGAAACAGCACAGTTTTCAAAACGTGTTTTTCAGCCCGAAATAAACGCGTTTTGTCAGCCCTTAGAATCGCAGTGTAACTGCCTGGCTCAGAAGAGCACACTGAGTCAGCCCTTAACCCCAGTGCTCAGAAATTGTCAAAACGTGTTTTTCAGCAGAAATAAACACGTTTTGGCAACTTTGGTCATCACCATGTAACTTATAGGGCAGAAACAGCACAGTTTTCAAAACGTGTTTTTCAGCCCGAAATAAACGCGTTTTCTCAGCCCTTAGAATCGCAGTGTAACTGCCTGGCTCAGAAGAGCACACTGAGTCAGCCCTTAACCCCAGTGCTCAGAAATTGTCAAAACGTGTTTTTCAGCAGAAATAAACACGTTTTGGCAACTTTGGTCATCACCATGTAACTTATAGGGCAGAAACAGCACACTTTTCAAAACGTGTTTTTCAGCCCGAAATAAACGCGTTTTGTCAGCCCTTGGAATCACAGTGTAACTGCCTAGCTCAGAAGAGCCCACTGAGGCAGCCCTTAACCCCAGTATGCAGAAATTGTCAAAACGTGTTTTTCAGCAGAAATAAACACGTTTTGGCAACTTTGGTCACCACCATGTAACTTATAGGGCAAAAACAGCACAGTTTTCAAAACGTGTTTTTCAGCCCGAAATAAACGCGTTTTCTCAGCCCTTAGAATCGCAGTGTAACTGCCTGGCTCAGAAGAGCACACTGAGTCAGCCCTTAACCCCAGTGCTCAGAAATTGTCAAAACGTGTTTTTCAGCAGAAATAAACACGTTTTGGCAACTTTGGTCATCACCATGTAACTTATAGGGCAGAAACAGCACACTTTTCAAAACGTGTTTTTCAGCCCGAAATAAACGCGTTTTGTCAGCCCTTGGAATCACAGTGTAACTGCCTAGCTCAGAAGAGCCCACTGAGGCAGCCCTTAACCCCAGTGCTCAGAAATTGTCAAAACGTGTTTTCCAGCAGAAATAAACACGTTTTGGCAACTTTGGTCACCACCATGTAACTTATAGGGCAGAAACAGCACAGTTTTCAAAACGTGTTTTTCAGCCCGAAATAAACGCGTTTTCTCAGCCCTTAGAATCGCAGTGTAACTGCCTGTCTCAGAAGAGCACACTGAGTCAGCCCTTAACCCCAGTGCTCACAAATTGTCAAAACGTGTTTTTCAGCAGAAATAAACACGTTTTGGCAACTTTGGTCACCACCATGTAACTTATAGGGCAGAAACAGCACAGTTTTCAAAACGTGTTTTTCAGCCCGAAATAAACGCGTTTTCTCAGCCCTTAGAATCGCAGTGTAACTGCCTGTCTCAGAAGAGCACACTGAGTCAGCCCTTAACCCCAGTGCTCAGAAATTGTCAAAACGTGTTTTTCAGCAGAAATAAACACGTTTTGGCAACTTTGGTCATCACCATGTAACTTATAGGGCAGAAACAGCACACTTTTCAAAACGTGTTTTTCAGCCCGAAATAAACGCGTTTTGTCAGCCCTTGGAATCACAGTGTAACTGCCTAGCTCAGAAGAGCCCACTGAGGCAGCCCTTAACCCCAGTGTGCAGAAATTGTCAAAACGTGTTTTTCAGCAGAAATAAACACGTTTTGGCAACTTTGGTCATCACCATGTAACTTATAGGGCAGAAACAGCACACTTTTCAAAACGTGTTTTTCAGCCCGAAATAAACGCGTTTTGTCAGCCCTTGGAATCACAGTGTAACTGCCTAGCTCAGAAGAGTCCACTAAGGCAGCCCTTAACCCCAGTGCTCAGAAATTGTCAAAACGTGTTTTCCAGCAGAAATAAACACGTTTTGGCAACTTTGGTCACCACCATGTAACTTATAGGGCAGAAACAGCACAGTTTTCAAAACGTGTTTTTCAGCCGGAAATAAACGCGTTTTGTCAGCCCTTGGAATCACAGTGTAACTGCCTAGCTCAGAAGAGCCCACTGAGGCAGCCCTTAACCCCAGTGTGCAGAAATTGTCAAAACGTGTTTTTCAGCAGAAATAAACACGTTTTGGCAACTTTGGTCATCACCATGTAACTTATAGGGCAGAAACAGCACACTTTTCAAAACGTGTTTTTCAGCCCGAAATAAACGCGTTTTGTCAGCCCTTGGAATCACAGAGTAACTGCCTGTCTCAGAAGAGCCCACTGAGGCAGCCCTTAACCCCAGTGCTCAGAAATTGTCAAAACGTGTTTTCCAGCAGAAATAAACACGTTTTGGCAACTTTGGTCACCACCATGTAACTTATAGGGCAGAAACAGCACAGTTTTCAAAACGTGTTTTTCAGCCCGAAATAAACGCGTTTTCTCAGCCCTTAGAATCGCAGTGTAACTGCCTGGCTCAGAAGACCACACTGAGTCAGCCCTTAACCCCAGTGCTCAGAAATTGTCAAAACGTGTTTTTCAGCAGAAATAAACACGTTTTGGCAACTTTGGTCATCACCATGTAACTTATAGGGCAGAAACAGCACACTTTTCAAAACGTGTTTTTCAGCCCGAAATAAACGCGTTTTGTCAGCCCTTGGAATCACAGAGTAACTGCCTAGCTCAGAAGAGCACACTGAGGCAGCCCTTAACCCCAGTGCTCAGAAATTGTCAAAACGTGTTTTTCAGCAGAAATAAACACGTTTTGGCAACTTTGGTCACCACCATGTAACTTATAGGGCAGAAACAGCACAGTTTTCAAAACGTGTTTTTCAGCCGGAAATAAACGCGTTTTGTCAGCCCTTGGAATCACAGTGTAACTGCCTAGCTCAGAAGAGCCCACTGAGGCAGCCCTTAACCCCAGTGTGCAGAAATTGTCAAAACGTGTTTTTCAGCAGAAATAAACACGTTTTGGCAACTTTGGTCATCACCATGTAACTTATAGGGCAGAAACAGCACACTTTTCAAAACGTGTTTTTCAGCCCGAAATAAACGCGTTTTGTCAGCCCTTGGAATCACAGAGTAACTGCCTAGCTCAGAAGAGCCCACTGAGGCAGCCCTTAACCCCAGTGCTCAGAAATTGTCAAAACGTGTTTTTCAGCAGAAATAAACACGTTTTGGCAACTTTGGTCATCACCATGTAACTTATAGGGCAGAAACAGCACAGTTTTCAAAACGTGTTTTTCAGCCCGAAATAAACGCGTTTTCTCAGCCCTTAGAATCGCAGTGTAACTGCCTGGCTCAGAAGAGCACACTGAGTCAGCCCTTAACCCCAGTGCTCAGAAATTGTCAAAACGTGTTTTTCAGCAGAAATAAACACGTTTTGGCAACTTTGGTCATCACCATGTAACTTATAGGGCAGAAACAGCACAGTTTTCAAAACGTGTTTTTCAGCCCGAAATAAACGAGTTTTCTCAGCCCTTAGAATCGCAGTGTAACTGCCTGGCTCAGAAGAGCACACTGAGTCAGCCCTTAACCCCAGTGCTCAGAAATTGTCAAAACGTGTTTTTCAGCAGAAATAAACACGTTTTGGCAACTTTGGTCATCACCATGTAACTTATAGGGCAGAAACAGCACACTTTTCAAAACGTGTTTTTCAGCCCGAAATAAACGCGTTTTGTCAGCCCTTGGAATCACAGTGTAACTGCCTAGCTCAGAAGAGCCCACTGAGGCAGCCCTTAACCCCAGTGCTCAGAAATTGTCAAAACGTGTTTTCCAGCAGAAATAAACACGTTTTGGCAACTTTGGTCACCACCATGTAACTTATAGGGCAGAAACAGCACAGTTTTCAAAACGTGTTTTTCAGCCCGAAATAAACGCGTTTTCTCAGCCCTTAGAATCGCAGTGTAACTGCCTGGCTCAGAAGACCACACTGAGTCAGCCCTTAACCCCAGTGCTCAGAAATTGTCAAAACGTGTTTTTCAGCAGAAATAAACACGTTTTGGCAACTTTGGTCATCACCATGTAACTTATAGGGCAGAAACAGCACACTTTTCAAAACGTGTTTTTCAGCCCGAAATAAACGCGTTTTGTCAGCCCTTGGAATCACAGAGTAACTGTCTAGCTCAGAAGAGCACACTGAGGCAGCCCTTAACCCCAGTGCTCAGAAATTGTCAAAACGTGTTTTTCAGCAGAAATAAACACGTTTTGGCAACTTTGGTCACCACCATGTAACTTATAGGGCAGAAACAGCACAGTTTTCAAAACGTGTTTTTCAGCCGGAAATAAACGCGTTTTGTCAGCCCTTGGAATCACAGTGTAACTGCCTAGCTCAGAAGAGCCCACTGAGGCAGCCCTTAACCCCAGTGTGCAGAAATTGTCAAAACGTGTTTTTCAGCAGAAATAAACACGTTTTGGCAACTTTGGTCATCACCATGTAACTTATAGGGCAGAAACAGCACACTTTTCAAAACGTGTTTTTCAGCCCGAAATAAACGCGTTTTGTCAGCCCTTGGAATCACAGAGTAACTGCCTAGCTCAGAAGAGCCCACTGAGGCAGCCCTTAACCCCAGTGCTCAGAAATTGTCAAAACGTGTTTTTCAGCAGAAATAAACACGTTTTGGCAACTTTGGTCATCACCATGTAACTTATAGGGCAGAAACAGCACAGTTTTCAAAACGTGTTTTTCAGCCCGAAATAAACGCGTTTTGTCAGCCCTTAGAATCGCAGTGTAACTGCCTGGCTCAGAAGAGCACACTGAGTCAGCCCTTAACCCCAGTGCTCAGAAATTGTCAAAACGTGTTTTTCAGCAGAAATAAACACGTTTTGGCAACTTTGGTCATCACCATGTAACTTATAGGGCAGAAACAGCACAGTTTTCAAAACGTGTTTTTCAGCCCGAAATAAACGCGTTTTCTCAGCCCTTAGAATCGCAGTGTAACTGCCTGGCTCAGAAGAGCACACTGAGTCAGCCCTTAACCCCAGTGCTCAGAAATTGTCAAAACGTGTTTTTCAGCAGAAATAAACACGTTTTGGCAACTTTGGTCATCACCATGTAACTTATAGGGCAGAAACAGCACACTTTTCAAAACGTGTTTTTCAGCCCGAAATAAACGCGTTTTGTCAGCCCTTGGAATCACAGTGTAACTGCCTAGCTCAGAAGAGCCCACTGAGGCAGCCCTTAACCCCAGTATGCAGAAATTGTCAAAACGTGTTTTTCAGCAGAAATAAACACGTTTTGGCAACTTTGGTCACCACCATGTAACTTATAGGGCAAAAACAGCACAGTTTTCAAAACGTGTTTTTCAGCCCGAAATAAACGCGTTTTCTCAGCCCTTAGAATCGCAGTGTAACTGCCTGGCTCAGAAGAGCACACTGAGTCAGCCCTTAACCCCAGTGCTCAGAAATTGTCAAAACGTGTTTTTCAGCAGAAATAAACACGTTTTGGCAACTTTGGTCATCACCATGTAACTTATAGGGCAGAAACAGCACACTTTTCAAAACGTGTTTTTCAGCCCGAAATAAACGCGTTTTGTCAGCCCTTGGAATCACAGTGTAACTGCCTAGCTCAGAAGAGCCCACTGAGGCAGCCCTTAACCCCAGTGCTCAGAAATTGTCAAAACGTGTTTTCCAGCAGAAATAAACACGTTTTGGCAACTTTGGTCACCACCATGTAACTTATAGGGCAGAAACAGCACAGTTTTCAAAACGTGTTTTTCAGCCCGAAATAAACGCGTTTTCTCAGCCCTTAGAATCGCAGTGTAACTGCCTGTCTCAGAAGAGCACACTGAGTCAGCCCTTAACCCCAGTGCTCACAAATTGTCAAAACGTGTTTTTCAGCAGAAATAAACACGTTTTGGCAACTTTGGTCACCACCATGTAACTTATAGGGCAGAAACAGCACAGTTTTCAAAACGTGTTTTTCAGCCCGAAATAAACGCGTTTTCTCAGCCCTTAGAATCGCAGTGTAACTGCCTGTCTCAGAAGAGCACACTGAGTCAGCCCTTAACCCCAGTGCTCAGAAATTGTCAAAACGTGTTTTTCAGCAGAAATAAACACGTTTTGGCAACTTTGGTCATCACCATGTAACTTATAGGGCAGAAACAGCACACTTTTCAAAACGTGTTTTTCAGCCCGAAATAAACGCGTTTTGTCAGCCCTTGGAATCACAGTGTAACTGCCTAGCTCAGAAGAGCCCACTGAGGCAGCCCTTAACCCCAGTGTGCAGAAATTGTCAAAACGTGTTTTTCAGCAGAAATAAACACGTTTTGGCAACTTTGGTCATCACCATGTAACTTATAGGGCAGAAACAGCACACTTTTCAAAACGTGTTTTTCAGCCCGAAATAAACGCGTTTTGTCAGCCCTTGGAATCACAGTGTAACTGCCTAGCTCAGAAGAGTCCACTAAGGCAGCCCTTAACCCCAGTGCTCAGAAATTGTCAAAACGTGTTTTCCAGCAGAAATAAACACGTTTTGGCAACTTTGGTCACCACCATGTAACTTATAGGGCAGAAACAGCACAGTTTTCAAAACGTGTTTTTCAGCCGGAAATAAACGCGTTTTGTCAGCCCTTGGAATCACAGTGTAACTGCCTAGCTCAGAAGAGCCCACTGAGGCAGCCCTTAACCCCAGTGTGCAGAAATTGTCAAAACGTGTTTTTCAGCAGAAATAAACACGTTTTGGCAACTTTGGTCATCACCATGTAACTTATAGGGCAGAAACAGCACACTTTTCAAAACGTGTTTTTCAGCCCGAAATAAACGCGTTTTGTCAGCCCTTGGAATCACAGAGTAACTGCCTGTCTCAGAAGAGCCCACTGAGGCAGCCCTTAACCCCAGTGCTCAGAAATTGTCAAAACGTGTTTTCCAGCAGAAATAAACACGTTTTGGCAACTTTGGTCACCACCATGTAACTTATAGGGCAGAAACAGCACAGTTTTCAAAACGTGTTTTTCAGCCCGAAATAAACGCGTTTTCTCAGCCCTTAGAATCGCAGTGTAACTGCCTGGCTCAGAAGACCACACTGAGTCAGCCCTTAACCCCAGTGCTCAGAAATTGTCAAAACGTGTTTTTCAGCAGAAATAAACACGTTTTGGCAACTTTGGTCATCACCATGTAACTTATAGGGCAGAAACAGCACACTTTTCAAAACGTGTTTTTCAGCCCGAAATAAACGCGTTTTGTCAGCCCTTGGAATCACAGAGTAACTGCCTAGCTCAGAAGAGCACACTGAGGCAGCCCTTAACCCCAGTGCTCAGAAATTGTCAAAACGTGTTTTTCAGCAGAAATAAACACGTTTTGGCAACTTTGGTCACCACCATGTAACTTATAGGGCAGAAACAGCACAGTTTTCAAAACGTGTTTTTCAGCCGGAAATAAACGCGTTTTGTCAGCCCTTGGAATCACAGTGTAACTGCCTAGCTCAGAAGAGCCCACTGAGGCAGCCCTTAACCCCAGTGTGCAGAAATTGTCAAAACGTGTTTTTCAGCAGAAATAAACACGTTTTGGCAACTTTGGTCATCACCATGTAACTTATAGGGCAGAAACAGCACACTTTTCAAAACGTGTTTTTCAGCCCGAAATAAACGCGTTTTGTCAGCCCTTGGAATCACAGAGTAACTGCCTAGCTCAGAAGAGCCCACTGAGGCAGCCCTTAACCCCAGTGCTCAGAAATTGTCAAAACGTGTTTTTCAGCAGAAATAAACACGTTTTGGCAACTTTGGTCACCACCATGTAACTTATAGGGCAGAAACAGCACAGTTTTCAAAACGTGTTTTTCAGCCCGAAATAAACGCGTTTTCTCAGCCCTTAGAATCGCAGTGTAACTGCCTGGCTCAGAAGAGCACACTGAGTCAGCCCTTAACCCCAGTGCTCAGAAATTGTCAAAACGTGTTTTTCAGCAGAAATAAACACGTTTTGGCAACTTTGGTCATCACCATGTAACTTATAGGGCAGAAACAGCACACTTTTCAAAACGTGTTTTTCAGCCCGAAATAAACGCGTTTTGTCAGCCCTTGGAATCACAGAGTAACTGTCTAGCTCAGAAGAGCACACTGAGGCAGCCCTTAACCCCAGTGCTCAGAAATTGTCAAAACGTGTTTTTCAGCAGAAATAAACACGTTTTGGCAACTTTGGTCACCACCATGTAACTTATAGGGCAGAAACAGCACAGTTTTCAAAACGTGTTTTTCAGCCGGAAATAAACGCGTTTTGTCAGCCCTTGGAATCACAGTGTAACTGCCTAGCTCAGAAGAGCCCACTGAGGCAGCCCTTAACCCCAGTGTGCAGAAATTGTCAAAACGTGTTTTTCAGCAGAAATAAACACGTTTTGGCAACTTTGGTCATCACCATGTAACTTATAGGGCAGAAACAGCACACTTTTCAAAACGTGTTTTTCAGCCCGAAATAAACGCGTTTTGTCAGCCCTTGGAATCACAGAGTAACTGCCTAGCTCAGAAGAGCCCACTGAGGCAGCCCTTAACCCCAGTGCTCAGAAATTGTCAAAACGTGTTTTTCAGCAGAAATAAACACGTTTTGGCAACTTTGGTCATCACCATGTAACTTATAGGGCAGAAACAGCACAGTTTTCAAAACGTGTTTTTCAGCCCGAAATAAACGCGTTTTGTCAGCCCTTAGAATCGCAGTGTAACTGCCTGGCTCAGAAGAGCACACTGAGTCAGCCCTTAACCCCAGTGCTCAGAAATTGTCAAAACGTGTTTTTCAGCAGAAATAAACACGTTTTGGCAACTTTGGTCATCACCATGTAACTTATAGGGCAGAAACAGCACAGTTTTCAAAACGTGTTTTTCAGCCCGAAATAAACGCGTTTTCTCAGCCCTTAGAATCGCAGTGTAACTGCCTGGCTCAGAAGAGCACACTGAGTCAGCCCTTAACCCCAGTGCTCAGAAATTGTCAAAACGTGTTTTTCAGCAGAAATAAACACGTTTTGGCAACTTTGGTCATCACCATGTAACTTATAGGGCAGAAACAGCACACTTTTCAAAACGTGTTTTTCAGCCCGAAATAAACGCGTTTTGTCAGCCCTTGGAATCACAGTGTAACTGCCTAGCTCAGAAGAGCCCACTGAGGCAGCCCTTAACCCCAGTATGCAGAAATTGTCAAAACGTGTTTTTCAGCAGAAATAAACACGTTTTGGCAACTTTGGTCACCACCATGTAACTTATAGGGCAAAAACAGCACAGTTTTCAAAACGTGTTTTTCAGCCCGAAATAAACGCGTTTTCTCAGCCCTTAGAATCGCAGTGTAACTGCCTGGCTCAGAAGAGCACACTGAGTCAGCCCTTAACCCCAGTGCTCAGAAATTGTCAAAACGTGTTTTTCAGCAGAAATAAACACGTTTTGGCAACTTTGGTCATCACCATGTAACTTATAGGGCAGAAACAGCACACTTTTCAAAACGTGTTTTTCAGCCCGAAATAAACGCGTTTTGTCAGCCCTTGGAATCACAGTGTAACTGCCTAGCTCAGAAGAGCCCACTGAGGCAGCCCTTAACCCCAGTGCTCAGAAATTGTCAAAACGTGTTTTCCAGCAGAAATAAACACGTTTTGGCAACTTTGGTCACCACCATGTAACTTATAGGGCAGAAACAGCACAGTTTTCAAAACGTGTTTTTCAGCCCGAAATAAACGCGTTTTCTCAGCCCTTAGAATCGCAGTGTAACTGCCTGTCTCAGAAGAGCACACTGAGTCAGCCCTTAACCCCAGTGCTCACAAATTGTCAAAACGTGTTTTTCAGCAGAAATAAACACGTTTTGGCAACTTTGGTCACCACCATGTAACTTATAGGGCAGAAACAGCACAGTTTTCAAAACGTGTTTTTCAGCCCGAAATAAACGCGTTTTCTCAGCCCTTAGAATCGCAGTGTAACTGCCTGTCTCAGAAGAGCACACTGAGTCAGCCCTTAACCCCAGTGCTCAGAAATTGTCAAAACGTGTTTTTCAGCAGAAATAAACACGTTTTGGCAACTTTGGTCATCACCATGTAACTTATAGGGCAGAAACAGCACACTTTTCAAAACGTGTTTTTCAGCCCGAAATAAACGCGTTTTGTCAGCCCTTGGAATCACAGTGTAACTGCCTAGCTCAGAAGAGCCCACTGAGGCAGCCCTTAACCCCAGTGTGCAGAAATTGTCAAAACGTGTTTTTCAGCAGAAATAAACACGTTTTGGCAACTTTGGTCATCACCATGTAACTTATAGGGCAGAAACAGCACACTTTTCAAAACGTGTTTTTCAGCCCGAAATAAACGCGTTTTGTCAGCCCTTGGAATCACAGTGTAACTGCCTAGCTCAGAAGAGTCCACTAAGGCAGCCCTTAACCCCAGTGCTCAGAAATTGTCAAAACGTGTTTTCCAGCAGAAATAAACTCGTTTTGGCAACTTTGGTCACCACCATGTAACTTATAGGGCAGAAACAGCACAGTTTTCAAAACGTGTTTTTCAGCCGGAAATAAACGCGTTTTGTCAGCCCTTGGAATCACAGTGTAACTGCCTAGCTCAGAAGAGCCCACTGAGGCAGCCCTTAACCCCAGTGTGCAGAAATTGTCAAAACGTGTTTTTCAGCAGAAATAAACACGTTTTGGCAACTTTGGTCATCACCATGTAACTTATAGGGCAGAAACAGCACACTTTTCAAAACGTGTTTTTCAGCCCGAAATAAACGCGTTTTGTCAGCCCTTGGAATCACAGAGTAACTGCCTGTCTCAGAAGAGCCCACTGAGGCAGCCCTTAACCCCAGTGCTCAGAAATTGTCAAAACGTGTTTTCCAGCAGAAATAAACACGTTTTGGCAACTTTGGTCACCACCATGTAACTTATAGGGCAGAAACAGCACAGTTTTCAAAACGTGTTTTTCAGCCCGAAATAAACGCGTTTTCTCAGCCCTTAGAATCGCAGTGTAACTGCCTGGCTCAGAAGACCACACTGAGTCAGCCCTTAACCCCAGTGCTCAGAAATTGTCAAAACGTGTTTTTCAGCAGAAATAAACACGTTTTGGCAACTTTGGTCATCACCATGTAACTTATAGGGCAGAAACAGCACACTTTTCAAAACGTGTTTTTCAGCCCGAAATAAACGCGTTTTGTCAGCCCTTGGAATCACAGAGTAACTGCCTAGCTCAGAAGAGCACACTGAGGCAGCCCTTAACCCCAGTGCTCAGAAATTGTCAAAACGTGTTTTTCAGCAGAAATAAACACGTTTTGGCAACTTTGGTCACCACCATGTAACTTATAGGGCAGAAACAGCACAGTTTTCAAAACGTGTTTTTCAGCCGGAAATAAACGCGTTTTGTCAGCCCTTGGAATCACAGTGTAACTGCCTAGCTCAGAAGAGCCCACTGAGGCAGCCCTTAACCCCAGTGTGCAGAAATTGTCAAAACGTGTTTTTCAGCAGAAATAAACACGTTTTGGCAACTTTGGTCATCACCATGTAACTTATAGGGCAGAAACAGCACACTTTTCAAAACGTGTTTTTCAGCCCGAAATAAACGCGTTTTGTCAGCCCTTGGAATCACAGAGTAACTGCCTAGCTCAGAAGAGCCCACTGAGGCAGCCCTTAACCCCAGTGCTCAGAAATTGTCAAAACGTGTTTTTCAGCAGAAATAAACACGTTTTGGCAACTTTGGTCATCACCATGTAACTTATAGGGCAGAAACAGCACAGTTTTCAAAACGTGTTTTTCAGCCCGAAATAAACGCGTTTTCTCAGCCCTTAGAATCGCAGTGTAACTGCCTGGCTCAGAAGAGCACACTGAGTCAGCCCTTAACCCCAGTGCTCAGAAATTGTCAAAACGTGTTTTTCAGCAGAAATAAACACGTTTTGGCAACTTTGGTCATCACCATGTAACTTATAGGGCAGAAACAGCACAGTTTTCAAAACGTGTTTTTCAGCCCGAAATAAACGAGTTTTCTCAGCCCTTAGAATCGCAGTGTAACTGCCTGGCTCAGAAGAGCACACTGAGTCAGCCCTTAACCCCAGTGCTCAGAAATTGTCAAAACGTGTTTTTCAGCAGAAATAAACACGTTTTGGCAACTTTGGTCATCACCATGTAACTTATAGGGCAGAAACAGCACACTTTTCAAAACGTGTTTTTCAGCCCGAAATAAACGCGTTTTGTCAGCCCTTGGAATCACAGTGTAACTGCCTAGCTCAGAAGAGCCCACTGAGGCAGCCCTTAACCCCAGTGCTCAGAAATTGTCAAAACGTGTTTTTCAGCAGAAATAAACACGTTTTCTCAGCCCTTAGAATCGCAGTGTAACTGCCTGTCCCAGAAGAGCACACAGAGTCAGCCCTTAACCCCAGTGCTCAGAAATTGTCAAAACGTGTTTTTCAGCAGAAATAAACACGTTTTGGCAACTTTGGTCATCACCATGTAACTTATAGGGCAGAAACAGCACACTTTTCAAAACGTGTTTTTCAGCCCGAAATAAACGCGTTTTGTCAGCCCTTGGAATCACAGTGTAACTGCCTAGCTCAGAAGAGCCCACTGAGGCAGCCCTTAACCCCAGTATGCAGAAATTGTCAAAACGTGTTTTTCAGCAGAAATAAACACGTTTTGGCAACTTTGGTCACCACCATGTAACTTATAGGGCAAAAACAGCACAGTTTTCAAAACGTGTTTTTCAGCCCGAAATAAACGCGTTTTCTCAGCCCTTAGAATCGCAGTGTAACTGCCTGGCTCAGAAGAGCACACTGAGTCAGCCCTTAACCCCAGTGCTCAGAAATTGTCAAAACGTGTTTTTCAGCAGAAATAAACACGTTTTGGCAACTTTGGTCATCACCATGTAACTTATAGGGCAGAAACAGCACACTTTTCAAAACGTGTTTTTCAGCCCGAAATAAACGCGTTTTGTCAGCCCTTGGAATCACAGTGTAACTGCCTAGCTCAGAAGAGCCCACTGAGGCAGCCCTTAACCCCAGTGCTCAGAAATTGTCAAAACGTGTTTTCCAGCAGAAATAAACACGTTTTGGCAACTTTGGTCACCACCATGTAACTTATAGGGCAGAAACAGCACAGTTTTCAAAACGTGTTTTTCAGCCCGAAATAAACGCGTTTTCTCAGCCCTTAGAATCGCAGTGTAACTGCCTGTCTCAGAAGAGCACACTGAGTCAGCCCTTAACCCCAGTGCTCACAAATTGTCAAAACGTGTTTTTCAGCAGAAATAAACACGTTTTGGCAACTTTGGTCACCACCATGTAACTTATAGGGCAGAAACAGCACAGTTTTCAAAACGTGTTTTTCAGCCCGAAATAAACGCGTTTTCTCAGCCCTTAGAATCGCAGTGTAACTGCCTGTCTCAGAAGAGCACACTGAGTCAGCCCTTAACCCCAGTGCTCAGAAATTGTCAAAACGTGTTTTTCAGCAGAAATAAACACGTTTTGGCAACTTTGGTCATCACCATGTAACTTATAGGGCAGAAACAGCACAGTTTTCAAAACGTGTTTTTCAGCCGGAAATAAACGCGTTTTGTCAGCCCTTGGAATCACAGTGTAACTGCCTAGCTCAGAAGAGCCCACTGAGGCAGCCCTTAACCCCAGTGTGCAGAAATTGTCAAAACGTGTTTTTCAGCAGAAATAAACACGTTTTGGCAACTTTGGTCATCACCATGTAACTTATAGGGCAGAAACAGCACACTTTTCAAAACGTGTTTTTCAGCCCGAAATAAACGCGTTTTGTCAGCCCTTGGAATCACAGAGTAACTGCCTAGCTCAGAAGAGCCCACTGAGGCAGCCCTTAACCCCAGTGCTCAGAAATTGTCAAAACGTGTTTTTCAGCAGAAATAAACACGTTTTGGCAACTTTGGTCATCACCATGTAACTTATAGGGCAGAAACAGCACAGTTTTCAAAACGTGTTTTTCAGCCCGAAATAAACGCGTTTTCTCAGCCCTTAGAATCGCAGTGTAACTGCCTGGCTCAGAAGAGCACACTGAGTCAGCCCTTAACCCCAGTGCTCAGAAATTGTCAAAACGTGTTTTTCAGCAGAAATAAACACGTTTTGGCAACTTTGGTCATCACCATGTAACTTATAGGGCAGAAACAGCACAGTTTTCAAAACGTGTTTTTCAGCCCGAAATAAACGAGTTTTCTCAGCCCTTAGAATCGCAGTGTAACTGCCTGGCTCAGAAGAGCACACTGAGTCAGCCCTTAACCCCAGTGCTCAGAAATTGTCAAAACGTGTTTTTCAGCAGAAATAAACACGTTTTGGCAACTTTGGTCATCACCATGTAACTTATAGGGCAGAAACAGCACACTTTTCAAAACGTGTTTTTCAGCCCGAAATAAACGCGTTTTGTCAGCCCTTGGAATCACAGTGTAACTGCCTAGCTCAGAAGAGCCCACTGAGGCAGCCCTTAACCCCAGTGCTCAGAAATTGTCAAAACGTGTTTTCCAGCAGAAATAAACACGTTTTGGCAACTTTGGTCACCACCATGTAACTTATAGGGCAGAAACAGCACAGTTTTCAAAACGTGTTTTTCAGCCCGAAATAAACGCGTTTTCTCAGCCCTTAGAATCGCAGTGTAACTGCCTGGCTCAGAAGACCACACTGAGTCAGCCCTTAACCCCAGTGCTCAGAAATTGTCAAAACGTGTTTTTCAGCAGAAATAAACACGTTTTGGCAACTTTGGTCATCACCATGTAACTTATAGGGCAGAAACAGCACACTTTTCAAAACGTGTTTTTCAGCCCGAAATAAACGCGTTTTGTCAGCCCTTGGAATCACAGAGTAACTGTCTAGCTCAGAAGAGCACACTGAGGCAGCCCTTAACCCCAGTGCTCAGAAATTGTCAAAACGTGTTTTTCAGCAGAAATAAACACGTTTTGGCAACTTTGGTCACCACCATGTAACTTATAGGGCAGAAACAGCACAGTTTTCAAAACGTGTTTTTCAGCCGGAAATAAACGCGTTTTGTCAGCCCTTGGAATCACAGTGTAACTGCCTAGCTCAGAAGAGCCCACTGAGGCAGCCCTTAACCCCAGTGTGCAGAAATTGTCAAAACGTGTTTTTCAGCAGAAATAAACACGTTTTGGCAACTTTGGTCATCACCATGTAACTTATAGGGCAGAAACAGCACACTTTTCAAAACGTGTTTTTCAGCCCGAAATAAACGCGTTTTGTCAGCCCTTGGAATCACAGAGTAACTGCCTAGCTCAGAAGAGCCCACTGAGGCAGCCCTTAACCCCAGTGCTCAGAAATTGTCAAAACGTGTTTTTCAGCAGAAATAAACACGTTTTGGCAACTTTGGTCATCACCATGTAACTTATAGGGCAGAAACAGCACAGTTTTCAAAACGTGTTTTTCAGCCCGAAATAAACGCGTTTTGTCAGCCCTTAGAATCGCAGTGTAACTGCCTGGCTCAGAAGAGCACACTGAGTCAGCCCTTAACCCCAGTGCTCAGAAATTGTCAAAACGTGTTTTTCAGCAGAAATAAACACGTTTTGGCAACTTTGGTCATCACCATGTAACTTATAGGGCAGAAACAGCACAGTTTTCAAAACGTGTTTTTCAGCCCGAAATAAACGCGTTTTCTCAGCCCTTAGAATCGCAGTGTAACTGCCTGGCTCAGAAGAGCACACTGAGTCAGCCCTTAACCCCAGTGCTCAGAAATTGTCAAAACGTGTTTTTCAGCAGAAATAAACACGTTTTGGCAACTTTGGTCATCACCATGTAACTTATAGGGCAGAAACAGCACACTTTTCAAAACGTGTTTTTCAGCCCGAAATAAACGCGTTTTGTCAGCCCTTGGAATCACAGTGTAACTGCCTAGCTCAGAAGAGCCCACTGAGGCAGCCCTTAACCCCAGTATGCAGAAATTGTCAAAACGTGTTTTTCAGCAGAAATAAACACGTTTTGGCAACTTTGGTCACCACCATGTAACTTATAGGGCAAAAACAGCACAGTTTTCAAAACGTGTTTTTCAGCCCGAAATAAACGCGTTTTCTCAGCCCTTAGAATCGCAGTGTAACTGCCTGGCTCAGAAGAGCACACTGAGTCAGCCCTTAACCCCAGTGCTCAGAAATTGTCAAAACGTGTTTTTCAGCAGAAATAAACACGTTTTGGCAACTTTGGTCATCACCATGTAACTTATAGGGCAGAAACAGCACACTTTTCAAAACGTGTTTTTCAGCCCGAAATAAACGCGTTTTGTCAGCCCTTGGAATCACAGTGTAACTGCCTAGCTCAGAAGAGCCCACTGAGGCAGCCCTTAACCCCAGTGCTCAGAAATTGTCAAAACGTGTTTTCCAGCAGAAATAAACACGTTTTGGCAACTTTGGTCACCACCATGTAACTTATAGGGCAGAAACAGCACAGTTTTCAAAACGTGTTTTTCAGCCCGAAATAAACGCGTTTTCTCAGCCCTTAGAATCGCAGTGTAACTGCCTGTCTCAGAAGAGCACACTGAGTCAGCCCTTAACCCCAGTGCTCACAAATTGTCAAAACGTGTTTTTCAGCAGAAATAAACACGTTTTGGCAACTTTGGTCACCACCATGTAACTTATAGGGCAGAAACAGCACAGTTTTCAAAACGTGTTTTTCAGCCCGAAATAAACGCGTTTTCTCAGCCCTTAGAATCGCAGTGTAACTGCCTGTCTCAGAAGAGCACACTGAGTCAGCCCTTAACCCCAGTGCTCAGAAATTGTCAAAACGTGTTTTTCAGCAGAAATAAACACGTTTTGGCAACTTTGGTCATCACCATGTAACTTATAGGGCAGAAACAGCACACTTTTCAAAACGTGTTTTTCAGCCCGAAATAAACGCGTTTTGTCAGCCCTTGGAATCACAGTGTAACTGCCTAGCTCAGAAGAGCCCACTGAGGCAGCCCTTAACCCCAGTGTGCAGAAATTGTCAAAACGTGTTTTTCAGCAGAAATAAACACGTTTTGGCAACTTTGGTCATCACCATGTAACTTATAGGGCAGAAACAGCACACTTTTCAAAACGTGTTTTTCAGCCCGAAATAAACGCGTTTTGTCAGCCCTTGGAATCACAGTGTAACTGCCTAGCTCAGAAGAGTCCACTAAGGCAGCCCTTAACCCCAGTGCTCAGAAATTGTCAAAACGTGTTTTCCAGCAGAAATAAACACGTTTTGGCAACTTTGGTCACCACCATGTAACTTATAGGGCAGAAACAGCACAGTTTTCAAAACGTGTTTTTCAGCCGGAAATAAACGCGTTTTGTCAGCCCTTGGAATCACAGTGTAACTGCCTAGCTCAGAAGAGCCCACTGAGGCAGCCCTTAACCCCAGTGTGCAGAAATTGTCAAAACGTGTTTTTCAGCAGAAATAAACACGTTTTGGCAACTTTGGTCATCACCATGTAACTTATAGGGCAGAAACAGCACACTTTTCAAAACGTGTTTTTCAGCCCGAAATAAACGCGTTTTGTCAGCCCTTGGAATCACAGAGTAACTGCCTGTCTCAGAAGAGCCCACTGAGGCAGCCCTTAACCCCAGTGCTCAGAAATTGTCAAAACGTGTTTTCCAGCAGAAATAAACACGTTTTGGCAACTTTGGTCACCACCATGTAACTTATAGGGCAGAAACAGCACAGTTTTCAAAACGTGTTTTTCAGCCCGAAATAAACGCGTTTTCTCAGCCCTTAGAATCGCAGTGTAACTGCCTGGCTCAGAAGACCACACTGAGTCAGCCCTTAACCCCAGTGCTCAGAAATTGTCAAAACGTGTTTTTCAGCAGAAATAAACACGTTTTGGCAACTTTGGTCATCACCATGTAACTTATAGGGCAGAAACAGCACACTTTTCAAAACGTGTTTTTCAGCCCGAAATAAACGCGTTTTGTCAGCCCTTGGAATCACAGAGTAACTGCCTAGCTCAGAAGAGCACACTGAGGCAGCCCTTAACCCCAGTGCTCAGAAATTGTCAAAACGTGTTTTTCAGCAGAAATAAACACGTTTTGGCAACTTTGGTCACCACCATGTAACTTATAGGGCAGAAACAGCACAGTTTTCAAAACGTGTTTTTCAGCCGGAAATAAACGCGTTTTGTCAGCCCTTGGAATCACAGTGTAACTGCCTAGCTCAGAAGAGCCCACTGAGGCAGCCCTTAACCCCAGTGTGCAGAAATTGTCAAAACGTGTTTTTCAGCAGAAATAAACACGTTTTGGCAACTTTGGTCATCACCATGTAACTTATAGGGCAGAAACAGCACACTTTTCAAAACGTGTTTTTCAGCCCGAAATAAACGCGTTTTGTCAGCCCTTGGAATCACAGAGTAACTGCCTAGCTCAGAAGAGCCCACTGAGGCAGCCCTTAACCCCAGTGCTCAGAAATTGTCAAAACGTGTTTTTCAGCAGAAATAAACACGTTTTGGCAACTTTGGTCACCACCATGTAACTTATAGGGCAGAAACAGCACAGTTTTCAAAACGTGTTTTTCAGCCCGAAATAAACGCGTTTTCTCAGCCCTTAGAATCGCAGTGTAACTGCCTGCTCAGAAGAGCACACTGAGTCAGCCCTTAACCCCAGTGCTCAGAAATTGTCAAAACGTGTTTTTCAGCAGAAATAAACACGTTTTGGCAACTTTGGTCATCACCATGTAACTTATAGGGCAGAAACAGCACACTTTTCAAAACGTGTTTTTCAGCCCGAAATAAACGCGTTTTGTCAGCCCTTGGAATCACAGAGTAACTGTCTAGCTCAGAAGAGCACACTGAGGCAGCCCTTAACCCCAGTGCTCAGAAATTGTCAAAACGTGTTTTTCAGCAGAAATAAACACGTTTTGGCAACTTTGGTCACCACCATGTAACTTATAGGGCAGAAACAGCACAGTTTTCAAAACGTGTTTTTCAGCCGGAAATAAACGCGTTTTGTCAGCCCTTGGAATCACAGTGTAACTGCCTAGCTCAGAAGAGCCCACTGAGGCAGCCCTTAACCCCAGTGTGCAGAAATTGTCAAAACGTGTTTTTCAGCAGAAATAAACACGTTTTGGCAACTTTGGTCATCACCATGTAACTTATAGGGCAGAAACAGCACAGTTTTCAAAACGTGTTTTTCAGCCCGAAATAAACGCGTTTTCTCAGCCCTTAGAATCGCAGTGTAACTGCCTGGCTCAGAAGAGCACACTGAGTCAGCCCTTAACCCCAGTGCTCAGAAATTGTCAAAACGTGTTTTTCAGCAGAAATAAACACGTTTTGGCAACTTTGGTCATCACCATGTAACTTATAGGGCAGAAACAGCACACTTTTCAAAACGTGTTTTTCAGCCCGAAATAAACGCGTTTTGTCAGCCCTTGGAATCACAGTGTAACTGCCTAGCTCAGAAGAGCCCACTGAGGCAGCCCTTAACCCCAGTATGCAGAAATTGTCAAAACGTGTTTTTCAGCAGAAATAAACACGTTTTGGCAACTTTGGTCACCACCATGTAACTTATAGGGCAAAAACAGCACAGTTTTCAAAACGTGTTTTTCAGCCCGAAATAAACGCGTTTTCTCAGCCCTTAGAATCGCAGTGTAACTGCCTGGCTCAGAAGAGCACACTGAGTCAGCCCTTAACCCCAGTGCTCAGAAATTGTCAAAACGTGTTTTTCAGCAGAAATAAACACGTTTTGGCAACTTTGGTCATCACCATGTAACTTATAGGGCAGAAACAGCACACTTTTCAAAACGTGTTTTTCAGCCCGAAATAAACGCGTTTTGTCAGCCCTTGGAATCACAGTGTAACTGCCTAGCTCAGAAGAGCCCACTGAGGCAGCCCTTAACCCCAGTGCTCAGAAATTGTCAAAACGTGTTTTCCAGCAGAAATAAACACGTTTTGGCAACTTTGGTCACCACCATGTAACTTATAGGGCAGAAACAGCACAGTTTTCAAAACGTGTTTTTCAGCCCGAAATAAACGCGTTTTCTCAGCCCTTAGAATCGCAGTGTAACTGCCTGTCTCAGAAGAGCACACTGAGTCAGCCCTTAACCCCAGTGCTCACAAATTGTCAAAACGTGTTTTTCAGCAGAAATAAACACGTTTTGGCAACTTTGGTCACCACCATGTAACTTATAGGGCAGAAACAGCACAGTTTTCAAAACGTGTTTTTCAGCCCGAAATAAACGCGTTTTCTCAGCCCTTAGAATCGCAGTGTAACTGCCTGTCTCAGAAGAGCACACTGAGTCAGCCCTTAACCCCAGTGCTCAGAAATTGTCAAAACGTGTTTTTCAGCAGAAATAAACACGTTTTGGCAACTTTGGTCATCACCATGTAACTTATAGGGCAGAAACAGCACACTTTTCAAAACGTGTTTTTCAGCCCGAAATAAACGCGTTTTGTCAGCCCTTGGAATCACAGTGTAACTGCCTAGCTCAGAAGAGCCCACTGAGGCAGCCCTTAACCCCAGTGTGCAGAAATTGTCAAAACGTGTTTTTCAGCAGAAATAAACACGTTTTGGCAACTTTGGTCATCACCATGTAACTTATAGGGCAGAAACAGCACACTTTTCAAAACGTGTTTTTCAGCCCGAAATAAACGCGTTTTGTCAGCCCTTGGAATCACAGTGTAACTGCCTAGCTCAGAAGAGTCCACTAAGGCAGCCCTTAACCCCAGTGCTCAGAAATTGTCAAAACGTGTTTTCCAGCAGAAATAAACACGTTTTGGCAACTTTGGTCACCACCATGTAACTTATAGGGCAGAAACAGCACAGTTTTCAAAACGTGTTTTTCAGCCGGAAATAAACGCGTTTTGTCAGCCCTTGGAATCACAGTGTAACTGCCTAGCTCAGAAGAGCCCACTGAGGCAGCCCTTAACCCCAGTGTGCAGAAATTGTCAAAACGTGTTTTTCAGCAGAAATAAACACGTTTTGGCAACTTTGGTCATCACCATGTAACTTATAGGGCAGAAACAGCACACTTTTCAAAACGTGTTTTTCAGCCCGAAATAAACGCGTTTTGTCAGCCCTTGGAATCACAGAGTAACTGCCTGTCTCAGAAGAGCCCACTGAGGCAGCCCTTAACCCCAGTGCTCAGAAATTGTCAAAACGTGTTTTCCAGCAGAAATAAACACGTTTTGGCAACTTTGGTCACCACCATGTAACTTATAGGGCAGAAACAGCACAGTTTTCAAAACGTGTTTTTCAGCCCGAAAT
This sequence comes from Atractosteus spatula, assembly GCF_055471065.1. Classification (NCBI taxonomy): domain Eukaryota; kingdom Metazoa; phylum Chordata; class Actinopteri; order Semionotiformes; family Lepisosteidae; genus Atractosteus; species Atractosteus spatula. The sequence continues at coordinate 227,994 of NW_028296650.1, forward strand.
AAACGCGTTTTCTCAGCCCTTAGAATCGCAGTGTAACTGCCTGGCTCAGAAGACCACACTGAGTCAGCCCTTAACCCCAGTGCTCAGAAATTGTCAAAACGTGTTTTTCAGCAGAAATAAACACGTTTTGGCAACTTTGGTCATCACCATGTAACTTATAGGGCAGAAACAGCACACTTTTCAAAACGTGTTTTTCAGCCCGAAATAAACGCGTTTTGTCAGCCCTTGGAATCACAGAGTAACTACCTAGCTCAGAAGAGCACACTGAGGCAGCCCTTAACCCCAGTGCTCAGAAATTGTCAAAACGTGTTTTTCAGCAGAAATAAACACGTTTTGGCAACTTTGGTCACCACCATGTAACTTATAGGGCAGAAACAGCACAGTTTTCAAAACGTGTTTTTCAGCCGGAAATAAACGCGTTTTGTCAGCCCTTGGAATCACAGTGTAACTGCCTAGCTCAGAAGAGCCCACTGAGGCAGCCCTTAACCCCAGTGTGCAGAAATTGTCAAAACGTGTTTTTCAGCAGAAATAAACACGTTTTGGCAACTTTGGTCATCACCATGTAACTTATAGGGCAGAAACAGCACACTTTTCAAAACGTGTTTTTCAGCCCGAAATAAACGCGTTTTGTCAGCCCTTGGAATCACAGAGTAACTGCCTAGCTCAGAAGAGCCCACTGAGGCAGCCCTTAACCCCAGTGCTCAGAAATTGTCAAAACGTGTTTTTCAGCAGAAATAAACACGTTTTGGCAACTTTGGTCATCACCATGTAACTTATAGGGCAGAAACAGCACAGTTTTCAAAACGTGTTTTTCAGCCCGAAATAAACGCGTTTTCTCAGCCCTTAGAATCGCAGTGTAACTGCCTGGCTCAGAAGAGCACACTGAGTCAGCCCTTAACCCCAGTGCTCAGAAATTGTCAAAACGTGTTTTTCAGCAGAAATAAACACGTTTTGGCAACTTTGGTCATCACCATGTAACTTATAGGGCAGAAACAGCACAGTTTTCAAAACGTGTTTTTCAGCCCAAAATAAACGAGTTTTCTCAGCCCTTAGAATCGCAGTGTAACTGCCTGGCTCAGAAGAGCACACTGAGTCAGCCCTTAACCCCAGTGCTCAGAAATTGTCAAAACGTGTTTTTCAGCAGAAATAAACACGTTTTGGCAACTTTGGTCATCACCATGTAACTTATAGGGCAGAAACAGCACACTTTTCAAAACGTGTTTTTCAGCCCGAAATAAACGCGTTTTCTCAGCCCTTAGAATCGCAGTGTAACTGCCTGGCTCAGAAGAGCACACTGAGTCAGCCCTTAACCCCAGTGCTCAGAAATTGTCAAAACGTGTTTTTCAGCAGAAATAAACACGTTTTGGCAACTTTGGTCATCACCATGTAACTTTTAGGGCAGAAACAGCACACTTTTCAAAACGTGTTTTTCAGCACGAAATAAACGCGTTTTGTCAGCCCTTGGAATCACAGTGTAACTGCCTAGCTCAGAAGAGCCCACTGAGGCAGCCCTTAACCCCAGTGTGCAGAAATTGTCAAAACGTGTTTTTCAGCAGAAATAAACACGTTTTGGCAACTTTGGTCACCACCATGTAACTTATAGGGCAGAAACAGCACAGTTTTCAAAACGTGTTTTTCAGCCCGAAATAAACGCGTTTTCTCAGCCCTTAGAATCGCAGTGTAACTGCCTGGCTCAGAAGACCACACTGAGTCAGCCCTTAACCCCAGTGCTCAGAAATTGTCAAAACGTGTTTTTCAGCAGAAATAAACACGTTTTGGCAACTTTGGTCATCACCATGTAACTTATAGGGCAGAAACAGCACACTTTTCAAAACGTGTTTTTCAGCCCGAAATAAACGCGTTTTGTCAGCCCTTGGAATCACAGAGTAACTGTCTAGCTCAGAAGAGCACACTGAGGCAGCCCTTAACCCCAGTGCTCAGAAATTGTCAAAACGTGTTTTTCAGCAGAAATAAACACGTTTTGGCAACTTTGGTCACCACCATGTAACTTATAGGGCAGAAACAGCACAGTTTTCAAAACGTGTTTTTCAGCCGGAAATAAACGCGTTTTGTCAGCCCTTGGAATCACAGTGTAACTGCCTAGCTCAGAAGAGCCCACTGAGGCAGCCCTTAACCCCAGTGTGCAGAAATTGTCAAAACGTGTTTTTCAGCAGAAATAAACACGTTTTGGCAACTTTGGTCATCACCATGTAACTTATAGGGCAGAAACAGCACACTTTTCAAAACGTGTTTTTCAGCCCGAAATAAACGCGTTTTGTCAGCCCTTGGAATCACAGAGTAACTGCCTAGCTCAGAAGAGCCCACTGAGGCAGCCCTTAACCCCAGTGCTCAGAAATTGTCAAAACGTGTTTTTCAGCAGAAATAAACACGTTTTGGCAACTTTGGTCATCACCATGTAACTTATAGGGCAGAAACAGCACAGTTTTCAAAACGTGTTTTTCAGCCCGAAATAAACGCGTTTTGTCAGCCCTTAGAATCGCAGTGTAACTGCCTGGCTCAGAAGAGCACACTGAGTCAGCCCTTAACCCCAGTGCTCAGAAATTGTCAAAACGTGTTTTTCAGCAGAAATAAACACGTTTTGGCAACTTTGGTCATCACCATGTAACTTATAGGGCAGAAACAGCACAGTTTTCAAAACGTGTTTTTCAGCCCGAAATAAACGCGTTTTCTCAGCCCTTAGAATCGCAGTGTAACTGCCTGGCTCAGAAGAGCACACTGAGTCAGCCCTTAACCCCAGTGCTCAGAAATTGTCAAAACGTGTTTTTCAGCAGAAATAAACACGTTTTGGCAACTTTGGTCATCACCATGTAACTTATAGGGCAGAAACAGCACACTTTTCAAAACGTGTTTTTCAGCCCGAAATAAACGCGTTTTGTCAGCCCTTGGAATCACAGTGTAACTGCCTAGCTCAGAAGAGCCCACTGAGGCAGCCCTTAACCCCAGTGCTCAGAAATTGTCAAAACGTGTTTTCCAGCAGAAATAAACACGTTTTGGCAACTTTGGTCACCACCATGTAACTTATAGGGCAGAAACAGCACAGTTTTCAAAACGTGTTTTTCAGCCCGAAATAAACGCGTTTTCTCAGCCCTTAGAATCGCAGTGTAACTGCCTGTCTCAGAAGAGCACACTGAGTCAGCCCTTAACCCCAGTGCTCACAAATTGTCAAAACGTGTTTTTCAGCAGAAATAAACACGTTTTGGCAACTTTGGTCACCACCATGTAACTTATAGGGCAGAAACAGCACAGTTTTCAAAACGTGTTTTTCAGCCCGAAATAAACGCGTTTTCTCAGCCCTTAGAATCGCAGTGTAACTGCCTGTCTCAGAAGAGCACACTGAGTCAGCCCTTAACCCCAGTGCTCAGAAATTGTCAAAACGTGTTTTTCAGCAGAAATAAACACGTTTTGGCAACTTTGGTCATCACCATGTAACTTATAGGGCAGAAACAGCACACTTTTCAAAACGTGTTTTTCAGCCCGAAATAAACGCGTTTTGTCAGCCCTTGGAATCACAGTGTAACTGCCTAGCTCAGAAGAGCCCACTGAGGCAGCCCTTAACCCCAGTGTGCAGAAATTGTCAAAACGTGTTTTTCAGCAGAAATAAACACGTTTTGGCAACTTTGGTCATCACCATGTAACTTATAGGGCAGAAACAGCACACTTTTCAAAACGTGTTTTTCAGCCCGAAATAAACGCGTTTTGTCAGCCCTTGGAATCACAGTGTAACTGCCTAGCTCAGAAGAGTCCACTAAGGCAGCCCTTAACCCCAGTGCTCAGAAATTGTCAAAACGTGTTTTCCAGCAGAAATAAACACGTTTTGGCAACTTTGGTCACCACCATGTAACTTATAGGGCAGAAACAGCACAGTTTTCAAAACGTGTTTTTCAGCCGGAAATAAACGCGTTTTGTCAGCCCTTGGAATCACAGTGTAACTGCCTAGCTCAGAAGAGCCCACTGAGGCAGCCCTTAACCCCAGTGTGCAGAAATTGTCAAAACGTGTTTTTCAGCAGAAATAAACACGTTTTGGCAACTTTGGTCATCACCATGTAACTTATAGGGCAGAAACAGCACACTTTTCAAAACGTGTTTTTCAGCCCGAAATAAACGCGTTTTGTCAGCCCTTGGAATCACAGAGTAACTGCCTGTCTCAGAAGAGCCCACTGAGGCAGCCCTTAACCCCAGTGCTCAGAAATTGTCAAAACGTGTTTTTCAGCAGAAATAAACACGTTTTGGCAACTTTGGTCATCACCATGTAACTTATAGGGCAGAAACAGCACAGTTTTCAAAACGTGTTTTTCAGCCCGAAATAAACGCGTTTTCTCAGCCCTTAGAATCGCAGTGTAACTGCCTGTCCCAGAAGAGCACACAGAGTCAGCCCTTAACCCCAGTGCTCAGAAATTGTCAAAACGTGTTTTTCAGCAGAAATAAACACGTTTTGGCAACTTTGGTCATCACCATGTAACTTATAGGGCAGAAACAGCACACTTTTCAAAACGTGTTTTTCAGCCCGAAATAAACGCGTTTTGTCAGCCCTTGGAATCACAGTGTAACTGCCTAGCTCAGAAGAGCCCACTGAGGCAGCCCTTAACCCCAGTGCTCAGAAATTGTCAAAACGTGTTTTTCAGCAGAAATAAACACGTTTTGGCAACTTTGGTCACCACCATGTAACTTATAGGGCAGAAACAGCACAGTTTTCAAAACGTGTTTTTCAGCCCGAAATAAACGCGTTTTCTCAGCCCTTAGAATCGCAGTGTAACTGCCTGGCTCAGAAGAGCACACTGAGTCAGCCCTTAACCCCAGTGCTCAGAAATTGTCAAAACGTGTTTTTCAGCAGAAATAAACACGTTTTGGCAACTTTGGTCATCACCATGTAACTTTTAGGGCAGAAACAGCACACTTTTCAAAACGTGTTTTTCAGCACGAAATAAACGCGTTTTGTCAGCCCTTGGAATCACAGTGTAACTGCCTAGCTCAGAAGAGCCCACTGAGGCAGCCCTTAACCCCAGTGTGCAGAAATTGTCAAAACGTGTTTTTCAGCAGAAATAAACACGTTTTGGCAACTTTGGTCACCACCATGTAACTTATAGGGCAGAAACAGCACAGTTTTCAAAACGTGTTTTTCAGCCCGCAATAAACGCGTTTTCTCAGCCCTTAGAATCGCAGTGTAACTGCCTGTCTCAGAAGAGCACACTGAGTCAGCCCTTAACCCCAGTGCTCAGAAATTGTCAAAACGTGTTTTTCAGCAGAAATAAACACGTTTTGGCAACTTTGGTCATCACCATGTAACTTATAGGGCAGAAACAGCACACTTTTCAAAACGTGTTTTTCAGCCCGAAATAAACGCGTTTTGTCAGCCTTGGAATCACAGTGTAACTGCCTAGCTCAGAAGAGCCCACTGAGGCAGCCCTTAACCCCAGTGTGCAGAAATTGTCAAAACGTGTTTTTCAGCAGAAATAAACACGTTTTGGCAACTTTGGTCATCACCATGTAACTTATAGGGCAGAAACCGCACACTTTTCAAAACGTGTTTTTCAGCCCGAAATAAACGCGTTTTGTCAGCCCTTGGAATCACAGAGTAACTGCCTAGCTCAGAAGAGCCCACTGAGGCAGCCCTTAACCCCAGTGCTCAGAAATTGTCAAAACGTGTTTTTCAGCAGAAATAAACACGTTTTGGCAACGTTGGTCATCACCATGTAACTTATAGGGCAGAAACAGCACAGTTTTCAAAACGTGTTTTTCAGCCCGAAATAAACGCGTTTTCTCAGCCCTTAGAATCGCAGTGTAACTGCCTGGCTCAGAAGAGCACACTGAGTCAGCCCTTAACCCCAGTGCTCAGAAATTGTCAAAACGTGTTTTTCAGCAGAAATAAACACGTTTTGGCAACTTTGGTCATCACCATGTAACTTACAGGGCAGAAACAGCACACTTTTCAAAACGTGTTTTTCAGCCCGAAATAAACGCGTTTTGTCAGCCCTTGGAATCACAGTGTAACTGCCTAGCTCAGAAGAGCCCACTGAGGCAGCCCTTAACCCCAGTATGCAGAAATTGTCAAAACGTGTTTTTCAGCAGAAATAAACACGTTTTGGCAACTTTGGTCACCACCATGTAACTTATAGGGCAAAAACAGCACAGTTTTCAAAACGTGTTTTTCAGCCCGAAATAAACGCGTTTTCTCAGCCCTTAGAATCGCAGTGTAACTGCCTGGCTCAGAAGAGCACACTGAGTCAGCCCTTAACCCCAGTGCTCAGAAATTGTCAAAACGTGTTTTTCAGCAGAAATAAACACGTTTTGGCAACTTTGGTCATCACCATGTAACTTATAGGGCAGAAACAGCACACTTTTCAAAACGTGTTTTTCAGCCCGAAATAAACGCGTTTTGTCAGCCCTTGGAATCACAGTGTAACTGCCTAGCTCAGAAGAGCCCACTGAGGCAGCCCTTAACCCCAGTGCTCAGAAATTGTCAAAACGTGTTTTCCAGCAGAAATAAACACGTTTTGGCAACTTTGGTCACCACCATGTAACTTATAGGGCAGAAACAGCACAGTTTTCAAAACGTGTTTTTCAGCCCGAAATAAACGCGTTTTCTCAGCCCTTAGAATCGCAGTGTAACTGCCTGTCTCAGAAGAGCACACTGAGTCAGCCCTTAACCCCAGTGCTCACAAATTGTCAAAACGTGTTTTTCAGCAGAAATAAACACGTTTCGGCAACTTTGGTCACCACCATGTAACTTATAGGGCAGAAACAGCACAGTTTTCAAAACGTGTTTTTCAGCCCGAAATAAACGCGTTTTCTCAGCCCTTAGAATCGCAGTGTAACTGCCTGTCTCAGAAGAGCACACTGAGTCAGCCCTTAACCCCAGTGCTCAGAAATTGTCAAAACGTGTTTTTCAGCAGAAATAAACACGTTTTGGCAACTTTGGTCATCACCATGTAACTTATAGGGCAGAAACAGCACACTTTTCAAAACGTGTTTTTCAGCCCGAAATAAACGCGTTTTGTCAGCCCTTGGAATCACAGTGTAACTGCCTAGCTCAGAAGAGCCCACTGAGGCAGCCCTTAACCCCAGTGTGCAGAAATTGTCAAAACGTGTTTTTCAGCAGAAATAAACACGTTTTGGCAACTTTGGTCATCACCATGTAACTTATAGGGCAGAAACAGCACACTTTTAAAAACGTGTTTTTCAGCCCGAAATAAACGCGTTTTGTCAGCCCTTGGAATCACAGAGTAACTGCCTAGCTCAGAAGAGCCCACTGAGGCAGCCCTTAACCCCAGTGCTCAGAAATTGTCAAAACGTGTTTTTCAGCAGAAATAAACACGTTTTGGCAACTTTGGTCATCACCATGTAACTTATAGGGCAGAAACAGCACACTTTTCAAAACGTGTTTTTCAGCCCGAAATAAACGCGTTTTGTCAGCCCTTGGAATCACAGTGTAACTGCCTAGCTCAGAAGAGCCCACTGAGGCAGCCCTTAACCCCAGTGCTCAGAAATTGTCAAAACGTGTTTTTCAGCAGAAATAAACACGTTTTGGCAACTTTGGTCACCACCATGTAACTTATAGGGCAGAAACAGCACAGTTTTCAAAACGTGTTTTTCAGCCCGAAATAAACGCGTTTTCTCAGCCCTTAGAATCGCAGTGTAACTGCCTGGCTCAGAAGAGCACACTGAGTCAGCCCTTAACCCCAGTGCTCAGAAATTGTCAAAACGTGTTTTTCAGCAGAAATAAACACGTTTTGGCAACTTTGGTCATCACCATGTAACTTTTAGGGCAGAAACAGCACACTTTTCAAAACGTGTTTTTCAGCACGAAATAAACGCGTTTTGTCAGCCCTTGGAATCACAGTGTAACTGCCTAGCTCAGAAGAGCCCACTGAGGCAGCCCTTAACCCCAGTGTGCAGAAATTGTCAAAACGTGTTTTTCAGCAGAAATAAACACGTTTTGGCAACTTTGGTCACCACCATGTAACTTATAGGGCAGAAACAGCACAGTTTTCAAAACGTGTTTTTCAGCCCGAAATAAACGCGTTTTCTCAGCCCTTAGAATCGCAGTGTAACTGCCTGTCTCAGAAGAGCACACTGAGTCAGCCCTTAACCCCAGTGCTCAGAAATTGTCAAAACGTGTTTTTCAGCAGAAATAAACACGTTTTGGCAACTTTGGTCATCACCATGTAACTTATAGGGCAGAAAGAGCACACTTTTCAAAACGTGTTTTTCAGCCCGAAATAAACGCGTTTTGTCAGCCCTTGGAATCACAGTGTAACTGCCTAGCTCAGAAGAGCCCACTGAGGCAGCCCTTAACCCCAGTGTGCAGAAATTGTCAAAACGTGTTTTTCAGCAGAAATAAACACGTTTTGGCAACTTTGGTCATCACCATGTAACTTATAGGGCAGAAACAGCACACTTTTCAAAACGTGTTTTTCAGCCCGAAATAAACGCGTTTTGTCAGCCCTTGGAATCACAGAGTAACTGCCTAGCTCAGAAGAGCCCACTGAGGCAGCCCTTAACCCCAGTGCTCAGAAATTGTCAAAACGTGTTTTTCAGCAGAAATAAACACGTTTTGGCAACTTTGGTCATCACCATGTAACTTATAGGGCAGAAACAGCACAGTTTTCCAAACGTGTTTTTCAGCCCGAAATAAACGCGTTTTCTCAGCCCTTAGAATCGCAGTGTAACTGCCTGTCCCAGAAGAGCACACAGAGTCAGCCCTTAACCCCAGTGCTCAGAAATTGTCAAAACGTGTTTTTCAGCAGAAATAAACACGTTTTGGCAACTTTGGTCATCACCATGTAACTTTTAGGGCAGAAACAGCACACTTTTCAAAACGTGTTTTTCAGCACGAAATAAACGCGTTTTGTCAGCCCTTGGAATCACAGTGTAACTGCCTAGCTCAGAAGAGCTCACTGAGGCAGCCCTTAACCCCAGTGTGCAGAAATTGTCAAAACGTGTTTTTCAGCAGAAATAAACACGTTTTGGCAACTTTGGTCACCACCATGTAACTTATAGGGCAGAAACAGCACAGTTTTCAAAACGTGTTTTTCAGCCCGAAATAAACGCGTTTTCTCAGCCCTTAGAATCGCAGTGTAACTGCCTGTCTCAGAAGAGCACACTGAGTCAGCCCTTAACCCCAGTGCTCAGAAATTGTCAAAACGTGTTTTTCAGCAGAAATAAACACGTTTTGGCAACTTTGGTCATCACCATGTAACTTATAGGGCAGAAACAGCACACTTTTCAAAACGTGTTTTTCAGCCCGAAATAAACGCGTTTTGTCAGCCTTGGAATCACAGTGTAACTGCCTATCTCAGAAGAGCCCACTGAGGCAGCCCTTAACCCCAGTGTGCAGAAATTGTCAAAACGTGTTTTTCAGCAGAAATAAACACGTTTTGGCAACTTTGGTCATCACCATGTAACTTATAGGGCAGAAACCGCACACTTTTCAAAACGTGTTTTTCAGCCCGAAATAAACGCGTTTTGTCAGCCCTTGGAATCACAGAGTAACTGCCTAGCTCAGAAGAGCCCACTGAGGCAGCCCTTAACCCCAGTATGCAGAAATTGTCAAAACGTGTTTTTCAGCAGAAATAAACACGTTTTGGCAACTTTGGTCACCACCATGTAACTTATAGGGCAAAAACAGCACAGTTTTCAAAACGTGTTTTTCAGCCCGAAATAAACGCGTTTTCTCAGCCCTTAGAATCGCAGTGTAACTGCCTGGCTCAGAAGAGCACACTGAGTCAGCCCTTAACCCCAGTGCTCAGAAATTGTCAAAACGTGTTTTTCAGCAGAAATAAACATGTTTTGGCAACTTTGGTCATCACCATGTAACTTATAGGGCAGAAACAGCACACTTTTCAAAACGTGTTTTTCAGCCCGAAATAAACGCGTTTTGTCAGCCCTTGGAATCACAGTGTAACTGCCTAGCTCAGAAGAGCCCACTGAGGCAGCCCTTAACCCCAGTGCTCAGAAATTGTCAAAACGTGTTTTCCAGCAGAAATAAACACGTTTTGGCAACTTTGGTCACCACCATGTAACTTATAGGGCAGAAACAGCACAGTTTTCAAAACGTGTTTTTCAGCCCGAAATAAACGCGTTTTCTCCGCCCTTAGAATCGCAGTGTAACTGCCTGTCTCAGAAGAGCACACTGAGTCAGCCCTTAACCCCAGTGCTCACAAATTGTCAAAACGTGTTTTTCAGCAGAAATAAACACGTTTTGGCAACTTTGGTCACCACCATGTAACTTATAGGGCAGAAACAGCACAGTTTTCAAAACGTGTTTTTCAGCCCGAAATAAACGCGTTTTCTCAGCCCTTAGAATCGCAGTGTAACTGCCTGTCTCAGAAGAGCACACTGAGTCAGCCCTTAACCCCAGTGCTCAGAAATTGTCAAAACGTGTTTTTCAGCAGAAATAAACACGTTTTGGCAACTTTGGTCATCACCATGTAACTTATAGGGCAGAAACAGCACACTTTTCAAAACGTGTTTTTCAGCCCGAAATAAACGCGTTTTGTCAGCCCTTGGATTCACAGTGTAACTGCCTAGCTCAGAAGAGCCCACTGAGGCAGCCCTTAACCCCAGTGTGCAGAAATTGTCAAAACGTGTTTTTCAGCAGAAATAAACACGTTTTGGCAACTTTGGTCATCACCATGTAACTTATAGGGCAGAAACAGCACACTTTTCAAAACGTGTTTTTCAGCCCGAAATAAACGCGTTTTGTCAGCCCTTGGAATCACAGTGTAACTGCCTAGCTCAGAAGAGTCCACTAAGGCAGCCCTTAACCCCAGTGCTCAGAAATTGTCAAAACGTGTTTTCCAGCAGAAATAAACACGTTTTGGCAACTTTGGTCACCACCATGTAACTTATAGGGCAGAAACAGCACAGTTTTCAAAACGTGTTTTTCAGCCGGAAATAAACGCGTTTTGTCAGCCCTTGGAATCACAGTGTAACTGCCTAGCTCAGAAGAGCCCACTGAGGCAGCCCTTAACCCCAGTGTGCAGAAATTGTCAAAACGTGTTTTTCAGCAGAAATAAACACGTTTTGGCAACTTTGGTCATCACCATGTAACTTATAGGGCAGAAACAGCACACTTTTCAAAACGTGTTTTTCAGCCCGAAATAAACGCGTTTTGTCAGCCCTTGGAATCACAGTGTAACTGCCTAGCTCAGAAGAGCCCACTGAGGCAGCCCTTAACCCCAGTATGCAGAAATTGTCAAAACGTGTTTTTCAGCAGAAATAAACACGTTTTGGCAACTTTGGTCACCACCATGTAACTTATAGGGCAAAAACAGCACAGTTTTCAAAACGTGTTTTTCAGCCCGAAATAAACGCGTTTTCTCAGCCCTTAGAATCGCAGTGTAACTGCCTGGCTCAGAAGAGCACACTGAGTCAGCCCTTAACCCCAGTGCTCAGAAATTGTCAAAACGTGTTTTTCAGCAGAAATAAACACGTTTTGGCAACTTTGGTCATCACCATGTAACTTATAGGGCAGAAACAGCACACTTTTCAAAACGTGTTTTTCAGCCCGAAATAAACGCGTTTTGTCAGCCCTTGGAATCACAGTGTAACTGCCTAGCTCAGAAGAGCCCACTGAGGCAGCCCTTAACCCCAGTGCTCAGAAATTGTCAAAACGTGTTTTCCAGCAGAAATAAACACGTTTTGGCAACTTTGGTCACCACCATGTAACTTATAGGGCAGAAACAGCACAGTTTTCAAAACGTGTTTTTCAGCCCGAAATAAACGCGTTTTCTCAGCCCTTAGAATCGCAGTGTAACTGCCTGTCTCAGAAGAGCACACTGAGTCAGCCCTTAACCCCAGTGCTCACAAATTGTCAAAACGTGTTTTTCAGCAGAAATAAACACGTTTTGGCAACTTTGGTCACCACCATGTAACTTATAGGGCAGAAACAGCACAGTTTTCAAAACGTGTTTTTCAGCCCGAAATAAACGCGTTTTCTCAGCCCTTAGAATCGCAGTGTAACTGCCTGTCTCAGAAGAGCACACTGAGTCAGCCCTTAACCCCAGTGCTCAGAAATTGTCAAAACGTGTTTTTCAGCAGAAATAAACACGTTTTGGCAACTTTGGTCATCACCATGTAACTTATAGGGCAGAAACAGCACACTTTTCAAAACGTGTTTTTCAGCCCGAAATAAACGCGTTTTGTCAGCCCTTGGAATCACAGTGTAACTGCCTAGCTCAGAAGAGCCCACTGAGGCAGCCCTTAACCCCAGTGTGCAGAAATTGTCAAAACGTGTTTTTCAGCAGAAATAAACACGTTTTGGCAACTTTGGTCATCACCATGTAACTTATAGGGCAGAAACAGCACACTTTTCAAAACGTGTTTTTCAGCCCGAAATAAACGCGTTTTGTCAGCCCTTGGAATCACAGTGTAACTGCCTAGCTCAGAAGAGTCCACTAAGGCAGCCCTTAACCCCAGTGCTCAGAAATTGTCAAAACGTGTTTTCCAGCAGAAATAAACACGTTTTGGCAACTTTGGTCACCACCATGTAACTTATAGGGCAGAAACAGCACAGTTTTCAAAACGTGTTTTTCAGCCGGAAATAAACGCGTTTTGTCAGCCCTTGGAATCACAGTGTAACTGCCTAGCTCAGAAGAGCCCACTGAGGCAGCCCTTAACCCCAGTGTGCAGAAATTGTCAAAACGTGTTTTTCAGCAGAAATAAACACGTTTTGGCAACTTTGGTCATCACCATGTAACTTATAGGGCAGAAACAGCACACTTTTCAAAACGTGTTTTTCAGCCCGAAATAAACGCGTTTTGTCAGCCCTTGGAATCACAGAGTAACTGCCTAGCTCAGAAGAGCCCACTGAGGCAGCCCTTAACCCCAGTGCTCAGAAATTGTCAAAACGTGTTTTTCAGCAGAAATAAACACGTTTTGGCAACTTTGGTCATCACCATGTAACTTATAGGGCAGAAACAGCACACTTTTCAAAACGTGTTTTTCAGCCCGAAATAAACGCGTTTTGTCAGCCCTTGGAATCACAGTGTAACTGCCTAGCTCAGAAGAGCCCACTGAGGCAGCCCTTAACCCCAGTATGCAGAAATTGTCAAAACGTGTTTTTCAGCAGAAATAAACACGTTTTGGCAACTTTGGTCACCACCATGTAACTTATAGGGCAAAAACAGCACAGTTTTCAAAACGTGTTTTTCAGCCCGAAATAAACGCGTTTTCTCAGCCCTTAGAATCGCAGTGTAACTGCCTGGCTCAGAAGAGCACACTGAGTCAGCCCTTAACCCCAGTGCTCAGAAATTGTCAAAACGTGTTTTTCAGCAGAAATAAACACGTTTTGGCAACTTTGGTCATCACCATGTAACTTATAGGGCAGAAACAGCACACTTTTCAAAACGTGTTTTTCAGCCCGAAATAAACGCGTTTTGTCAGCCCTTGGAATCACAGAGTAACTGCCTAGCTCAGAAGAGCCCACTGAGGCAGCCCTTAACCCCAGTGCTCAGAAATTGTCAAAACGTGTTTTTCAGCAGAAATAAACACGTTTTGGCAACTTTGGGCACCACCATGTAACTTATAGGGCAAAAACAGCACAGTTTTCAAAACGTGTTTTTCAGCCCGAAATAAACGCGTTTTCTCAGCCCTTAGAATCGCAGTGTAACTGCCTGTCTCAGAAGAGCACACTGAGTCAGCCCTTAACCCCAGTGCTCAGAAATTGTCAAAACGTGTTTTTCAGCAGAAATAAACACGTTTTGGCAACTTTGGTCATCACCATGTAACTTATAGGGCAGAAACAGCACACTTTTCAAAACGTGTTTTTCAGCCCGAAATAAACGCGTTTTGTCAGCCCTTGGAATCACAGAGTAACTGCCTAGCTCAGAAGAGCCCACTGAGGCAGCCCTTAACCCCAGTGCTCAGAAATTGTCAAAACGTGTTTTCCAGCAGAAATAAACACTTTTTGGTAACTTTGGTCATCACCATGTAACTTATAGGGCAGAAACAGCACACTTTTCAAAACGTGTTTTTCAGCCCGAAATAAACGCGTTTTGTCAGCCCTTGGAATCACAGTGTAACTGCCTAGCTCAGAAGAGTCCACTAAGGCAGCCCTTAACCCCAGTGCTCAGAAATTGTCAAAACGTGTTTTCCAGCAGAAATAAACACGTTTTGGCAACTTTGGTCACCACCATGTAACTTATAGGGCAGAAACAGCACAGTTTTCAAAACGTGTTTTTCAGCCGGAAATAAACGCGTTTTGTCAGCCCTTGGAATCACAGTGTAACTGCCTAGCTCAGAAGAGCCCACTGAGGCAGCCCTTAACCCCAGTGTGCAGAAATTGTCAAAACGTGTTTTTCAGCAGAAATAAACACGTTTTGGCAACTTTGGTCATCACCATGTAACTTATAGGGCAGAAACAGCACACTTTTCAAAACGTGTTTTTCAGCCCGAAATAAACGCGTTTTGTCAGCCCTTGGAATCACAGAGTAACTGCCTAGCTCAGAAGAGCCCACTGAGGCAGCCCTTAACCCCAGTGCTCAGAAATTGTCAAAACGTGTTTTTCAGCAGAAATAAACACGTTTTGGCAACTTTGGTCATCACCATGTAACTTATAGGGCAGAAACAGCACAGTTTTCAAAACGTGTTTTTCAGCCCGAAATAAACGCGTTTTCTCAGCCCTTAGAATCGCAGTGTAACTGCCTGTCCCAGAAGAGCACACAGAGTCAGCCCTTAACCCCAGTGCTCAGAAATTGTCAAAACGTGTTTTTCAGCAGAAATAAACACGTTTTGGCAACTTTGGTCATCACCATGTAACTTATAGGGCAGAAACAGCACACTTTTCAAAACGTGTTTTTCAGCCCGAAATAAACGCGTTTTGTCAGCCCTTGGAATCACAGTGTAACTGCCTAGCTCAGAAGAGCCCACTGAGGCAGCCCTTAACCCCAGTGCTCAGAAATTGTCAAAACGTGTTTTTCAGCAGAAATAAACACGTTTTGGCAACTTTGGTCACCACCATGTAACTTATAGGGCAGAAACAGCACAGTTTTCAAAACGTGTTTTTCAGCCCGAAATAAACGCGTTTTCTCAGCCCTTAGAATCGCAGTGTAACTGCCTGGCTCAGAAGAGCACACTGAGTCAGCCCTTAACCCCAGTGCTCAGAAATTGTCAAAACGTGTTTTTCAGCAGAAATAAACACGTTTTGGCAACTTTGGTCATCACCATGTAACTTATAGGGCAGAAACAGCACACTTTTCAAAACGTGTTTTTCAGCCCGAAATAAACGCGTTTTGTCAGCCCTTGGAATCACAGTGTAACTGCCTAGCTCAGAAGAGCCCACTGAGGCAGCCCTTAACCCCAGTGTGCAGAAATTGTCAAAACGTGTTTTTCAGCAGAAATAAACACGTTTTGGCAACTTTGGTCATCACCATGTAACTTATAGGGCAGAAACAGCACACTTTTCAAAACGTGTTTTTCAGCCCGAAATAAACGCGTTTTGTCAGCCCTTGGAATCACAGTGTAACTGCCTAGCTCAGAAGAGTCCACTAAGGCAGCCCTTAACCCCAGTGCTCAGAAATTGTCAAAACGTGTTTTCCAGCAGAAATAAACACGTTTTGGCAACTTTGGTCACCACCATGTAACTTATAGGGCAGAAACAGCACAGTTTTCAAAACGTGTTTTTCAGCCGGAAATAAACGCGTTTTGTCAGCCCTTGGAATCACAGTGTAACTGCCTAGCTCAGAAGAGCCCACTGAGGCAGCCCTTAACCCCAGTGTGCAGAAATTGTCAAAACGTGTTTTTCAGCAGAAATAAACACGTTTTGGCAACTTTGGTCATCACCATGTAACTTATAGGGCAGAAACAACACACTTTTCAAAACGTGTTTTTCAGCCCGAAATAAACGCGTTTTGTCAGCCCTTGGAATCACAGTGTAACTGCCTAGCTCAGAAGAGCCCACTGAGGCAGCCCTTAACCCCAGTATGCAGAAATTGTCAAAACGTGTTTTTCAGCAGAAATAAACACGTTTTGGCAACTTTGGTCACCACCATGTAACTTATAGGGCAAAAACAGCACAGTTTTCAAAACGTGTTTTTCAGCCCGAAATAAACGCGTTTTCTCAGCCCTTAGAATCGCAGTGTAACTGCCTGGCTCAGAAGAGCACACTGAGTCAGCCCTTAACCCCAGTGCTCAGAAATTGTCAAAACGTGTTTTTCAGCAGAAATAAACACGTTTTGGCAACTTTGGTCATCACCATGTAACTTATAGGGCAGAAACAGCACACTTTTCAAAACGTGTTTTTCAGCCCGAAATAAACGCGTTTTGTCAGCCCTTGGAATCACAGTGTAACTGCCTAGCTCAGAAGAGCCCACTGAGGCAGCCCTTAACCCCAGTGCTCAGAAATTGTCAAAACGTGTTTTCCAGCAGAAATAAACACGTTTTGGCAACTTTGGTCACCACCATGTAACTTATAGGGCAGAAACAGCACAGTTTTCAAAACGTGTTTTTCAGCCCGAAATAAACGCGTTTTCTCAGCCCTTAGAATCGCAGTGTAACTGCCTGTCTCAGAAGAGCACACTGAGTCAGCCCTTAACCCCAGTGCTCACAAATTGTCAAAACGTGTTTTTCAGCAGAAATAAACACGTTTTGGCAACTTTGGTCACCACCATGTAACTTATAGGGCAGAAACAGCACAGTTTTCAAAACGTGTTTTTCAGCCCGGAATAAACGCGTTTTCTCAGCCCTTAGAATCGCAGTGTAACTGCCTGTCTCAGAAGAGCACACTGAGTCAGCCCTTAACCCCAGTGCTCAGAAATTGTCAAAACGTGTTTTTCAGCAGAAATAAACACGTTTTGGCAACTTTGGTCATCACCATGTAACTTATAGGGCAGAAACAGCACACTTTTCAAAACGTGTTTTTCAGCCCGAAATAAACGCGTTTTGTCAGCCCTTGGAATCACAGAGTAACTGCCTAGCTCAGAAGAGCCCACTGAGGCAGCCCTTAACCCCAGTGCTCAGAAATTGTCAAAACGTGTTTTTCAGCAGAAATAAACACGTTTTGGCAACTTTGGTCATCACCATGTAACTTATAGGGCAGAAACAGCACACTTTTCAAAACGTGTTTTTCAGCCCGAAATAAACGCGTTTTGTCAGCCCTTGGAATCACAGTGTAACTGCCTAGCTCAGAAGAGCCCACTGAGGCAGCCCTTAACCCCAGTATGCAGAAATTGTCAAAACGTGTTTTTCAGCAGAAATAAACACGTTTTGGCAACTTTGGTCACCACCATGTAACTTATAGGGCAAAAACAGCACAGTTTTCAAAACGTGTTTTTCAGCCCGAAATAAACGCGTTTTCTCAGCCCTTAGAATCGCAGTGTAACTGCCTGGCTCAGAAGAGCACACTGAGTCAGCCCTTAACCCCAGTGCTCAGAAATTGTCAAAACGTGTTTTTCAGCAGAAATAAACACGTTTTGGCAACTTTGGTCATCACCATGTAACTTATAGGGCAGAAACAGCACACTTTTCAAAACGTGTTTTTCAGCCCGAAATAAACGCGTTTTGTCAGCCCTTGGAATCACAGAGTAACTGCCTAGCTCAGAAGAGCCCACTGAGGCAGCCCTTAACCCCAGTGCTCAGAAATTGTCAAAACGTGTTTTTCAGCAGAAATAAACACGTTTTGGCAACTTTGGTCACCACCATGTAACTTATAGGGCAAAAACAGCACAGTTTTCAAAACGTGTTTTTCAGCCCGAAATAAACGCGTTTTCTCAGCCCTTAGAATCGCAGTGTAACTGCCTGTCTCAGAAGAGCACACTGAGTCAGCCCTTAACCCCAGTGCTCAGAAATTGTCAAAACGTGTTTTTCAGCAGAAATAAACACGTTTTGGCAACTTTGGTCATCACCATGTAACTTATAGGGCAGAAACAGCACACTTTTCAAAACGTGTTTTTCAGCCCGAAATAAACGCGTTTTGTCAGCCCTTGGAATCACAGAGTAACTGCCTAGCTCAGAAGAGCCCACTGAGGCAGCCCTTAACCCCAGTGCTCAGAAATTGTCAAAACGTGTTTTCCAGCAGAAATAAACACGTTTTGGCAACTTTGGTCATCACCATGTAACTTATAGGGCAGAAACAGCACACTTTTCAAAACGTGTTTTTCAGCCCGAAATAAACGCGTTTTGTCAGCCCTTGGAATCACAGTGTAACTGCCTAGCTCAGAAGAGTCCACTAAGGCAGCCCTTAACCCCAGTGCTCAGAAATTGTCAAAACGTGTTTTCCAGCAGAAATAAACACGTTTTGGCAACTTTGGTCACCACCATGTAACTTATAGGGCAGAAACAGCACAGTTTTCAAAACGTGTTTTTCAGCCGGAAATAAACGCGTTTTGTCAGCCCTTGGAATCACAGTGTAACTGCCTAGCTCAGAAGAGCCCACTGAGGCAGCCCTTAACCCCAGTGTGCTGAAATTGTCAAAACGTGTTTTTCAGCAGAAATAAACACGTTTTGGCAACTTTGGTCATCACCATGTAACTTATAGGGCAGAAACAGCACACTTTTCAAAACGTGTTTTTCAGCCCGAAATAAACGCGTTTTGTCAGCCCTTGGAATCACAGAGTAACTGCCTAGCTCAGAAGAGCCCACTGAGGCAGCCCTTAACCCCAGTGCTCAGAAATTGTCAAAACGTGTTTTTCAGCAGAAATAAACACGTTTTGGCAACTTTGGTCATCACCATGTAACTTATAGGGCAGAAACAGCACAGTTTTCAAAACGTGTTTTTCAGCCCGAAATAAACGCGTTTTCTCAGCCCTTAGAATCGCAGTGTAACTGCCTGTCCCAGAAGAGCACACAGAGTCAGCCCTTAACCCCAGTGCTCAGAAATTGTCAAAACGTGTTTTTCAGCAGAAATAAACACGTTTTGGCAACTTTGGTCATCACCATGTAACTTATAGGGCAGAAACAGCACACTTTTCAAAACGTGTTTTTCAGCCCGAAATAAACGCGTTTTGTCAGCCCTTGGAATCACAGTGTAACTGCCTAGCTCAGAAGAGCCCACTGAGGCAGCCCTTAACCCCAGTGCTCAGAAATTGTCAAAACGTGTTTTTCAGCAGAAATAAACACGTTTTGGCAACTTTGGTCACCACCATGTAACTTATAGGGCAGAAACAGCACAGTTTTCAAAACGTGTTTTTCAGCCCGAAATAAACGCGTTTTCTCAGCCCTTAGAATCGCAGTGTAACTGCCTGGCTCAGAAGAGCACACTGAGTCAGCCCTTAACCCCAGTGCTCAGAAATTGTCAAAACGTGTTTTTCAGCAGAAATAAACACGTTTTGGCAACTTTGGTCATCACCATGTAACTTTTAGGGCAGAAACAGCACACTTTTCAAAACGTGTTTTTCAGCACGAAATAAACGCGTTTTGTCAGCCCTTGGAATCACAGTGTAACTGCCTAGCTCAGAAGAGCCCACTGAGGCAGCCCTTAACCCCAGTGTGCAGAAATTGTCAAAACGTGTTTTTCAGCAGAAATAAACACGTTTTGGCAACTTTGGTCACCACCATGTAACTTATAGGGCAGAAACAGCACAGTTTTCAAAACGTGTTTTTCAGCACGAAATAAACGCGTTTTCTCAGCCCTTAGAATCGCAGTGTAACTGCCTGGCTCAGAAGAGCACACTGAGGCAGCCCTTAACCCCAGTGCTCAGAAATTGTCAAAACGTGTTTTTCAGCAGAAATAAACACGTTTTGGCAACTTTGGTCATCACCATGTAACTTATAGGGCAGAAACAGCACAGTTTTCAAAACGTGTTTTTCAGCCCGAAATAAACGCGTTTTCTCAGCCCTTAGAATCGCAGTGTAACTGCCTGTCCCAGAAGAGCACACAGAGTCAGCCCTTAACCCCAGTGCTCAGAAATTGTCAAAACGTGTTTTTCAGCAGAAATAAACACGTTTTGGCAACTTTGGTCATCACCATGTAACTTATAGGGCAGAAACAGCACACTTTTCAAAACGTGTTTTTCAGCCCGAAATAAACGCGTTTTGTCAGCCCTTGGAATCACAGTGTAACTGCCTAGCTCAGAAGAGCCCACTGAGGCAGCCCTTAACCCCAGTGCTCAGAAATTGTCAAAACGTGTTTTTCAGCAGAAATAAACACGTTTTGGCAACTTTGGTCACCACCATGTAACTTATAGGGCAGAAACAGCACAGTTTTCAAAACGTGTTTTTCAGCCCGAAATAAACGCGTTTTCTCAGCCCTTAGAATCGCAGTGTAACTGCCTGGCTCAGAAGAGCACACTGAGTCAGCCCTTAACCCCAGTGCTCAGAAATTGTCAAAACGTGTTTTTCAGCAGAAATAAACACGTTTTGGCAACTTTGGTCATCACCATGTAACTTATAGGGCAGAAACAGCACACTTTTCAAAACGTGTTTTTCAGCCCGAAATAAACGCGTTTTGTCAGCCCTTGGAATCACAGTGTAACTGCCTAGCTCAGAAGAGCCCACTGAGGCAGCCCTTAACCCCAGTGCTCAGAAATTGTCAAAACGTGTTTTTCAGCAGAAATAAACACGTTTTGGCAACTTTGGTCACCACCATGTAACTTATAGGGCAGAAACAGCACAGTTTTCAAAACGTGTTTTTCAGCCCGAAATAAACGCGTTTTCTCAGCCCTTAGAATCGCAGTGTAACTGCCTGGCTCAGAAGAGCACACTGAGTCAGCCCTTAACCCCAGTGCTCAGAAATTGTCAAAACGTGTTTTTCAGCAGAAATAAACACGTTTTGGCAACTTTGGTCATCACCATGTAACTTATAGGGCAGAAACAGCACACTTTTCAAAACGTGTTTTTCAGCCCGAAATAAACGCGTTTTGTCAGCCCTTGGAATCACAGTGTAACTGCCTAGCTCAGAAGAGCCCACTGAGGCAGCCCTTAACCCCAGTGTGCAGAAATTGTCAAAACGTGTTTTTCAGCAGAAATAAACACGTTTTGGCAACTTTGGTCATCACCATGTAACTTATAGGGCAGAAACAGCACACTTTTCAAAACGTGTTTTTCAGCCCGAAATAAACGCGTTTTGTCAGCCCTTGGAATCACAGTGTAACTGCCTAGCTCAGAAGAGTCCACTAAGGCAGCCCTTAACCCCAGTGCTCAGAAATTGTCAAAACGTGTTTTCCAGCAGAAATAAACACGTTTTGGCAACTTTGGTCACCACCATGTAACTTATAGGGCAGAAACAGCACAGTTTTCAAAACGTGTTTTTCAGCCGGAAATAAACGCGTTTTGTCAGCCCTTGGAATCACAGTGTAACTGCCTAGCTCAGAAGAGCCCACTGAGGCAGCCCTTAACCCCAGTGTGCAGAAATTGTCAAAACGTGTTTTTCAGCAGAAATAAACACGTTTTGGCAACTTTGGTCATCACCATGTAACTTATAGGGCAGAAACAGCACACTTTTCAAAACGTGTTTTTCAGCCCGAAATAAACGCGTTTTGTCAGCCCTTGGAATCACAGTGTAACTGCCTAGCTCAGAAGAGCCCACTGAGGCAGCCCTTAACCCCAGTATGCAGAAATTGTCAAAACGTGTTTTTCAGCAGAAATAAACACGTTTTGGCAACTTTGGTCACCACCATGTAACTTATAGGGCAAAAACAGCACAGTTTTCAAAACGTGTTTTTCAGCCCGAAATAAACGCGTTTTCTCAGCCCTTAGAATCGCAGTGTAACTGCCTGGCTCAGAAGAGCACACTGAGTCAGCCCTTAACCCCAGTGCTCAGAAATTGTCAAAACGTGTTTTTCAGCAGAAATAAACACGTTTTGGCAACTTTGGTCATCACCATGTAACTTATAGGGCAGAAACAGCACACTTTTCAAAACGTGTTTTTCAGCCCGAAATAAACGCGTTTTGTCAGCCCTTGGAATCACAGTGTAACTGCCTAGCTCAGAAGAGCCCACTGAGGCAGCCCTTAACCCCAGTGCTCAGAAATTGTCAAAACGTGTTTTCCAGCAGAAATAAACACGTTTTGGCAACTTTGGTCACCACCATGTAACTTATAGGGCAGAAACAGCACAGTTTTCAAAACGTGTTTTTCAGCCCGAAATAAACGCGTTTTCTCAGCCCTTAGAATCGCAGTGTAACTGCCTGTCTCAGAAGAGCACACTGAGTCAGCCCTTAACCCCAGTGCTCACAAATTGTCAAAACGTGTTTTTCAGCAGAAATAAACACGTTTTGGCAACTTTGGTCACCACCATGTAACTTATAGGGCAGAAACAGCACAGTTTTCAAAACGTGTTTTTCAGCCCGGAATAAACGCGTTTTCTCAGCCCTTAGAATCGCAGTGTAACTGCCTGTCTCAGAAGAGCACACTGAGTCAGCCCTTAACCCCAGTGCTCAGAAATTGTCAAAACGTGTTTTTCAGCAGAAATAAACACGTTTTGGCAACTTTGGTCATCACCATGTAACTTATAGGGCAGAAACAGCACACTTTTCAAAACGTGTTTTTCAGCCCGAAATAAACGCGTTTTGTCAGCCCTTGGAATCACAGTGTAACTGCCTAGCTCAGAAGAGCCCACTGAGGCAGCCCTTAACCCCAGTGTGCAGAAATTGTCAAAACGTGTTTTTCAGCAGAAATAAACACGTTTTGGCAACTTTGGTCATCACCATGTAACTTATAGGGCAGAAACAGCACACTTTTCAAAACGTGTTTTTCAGCCCGAAATAAACGCGTTTTGTCAGCCCTTGGAATCACAGTGTAACTGCCTAGCTCAGAAGAGTCCACTAAGGCAGCCCTTAACCCCAGTGCTCAGAAATTGTCAAAACGTGTTTTCCAGCAGAAATAAACACGTTTTGGCAACTTTGGTCACCACCATGTAACTTATAGGGCAGAAACAGCACACTTTTCAAAACGTGTTTTTCAGCCCGAAATAAACGCGTTTTGTCAGCCCTTGGAATCACAGAGTAACTGCCTAGCTCAGAAGAGCCCACTGAGGCAGCCCTTAACCCCAGTGCTCAGAAATTGTCAAAACGTGTTTTTCAGCAGAAATAAACACGTTTTGGCAACTTTGGTCATCACCATGTAACTTATAGGGCAGAAACAGCACACTTTTCAAAACGTGTTTTTCAGCCCGAAATAAACGCGTTTTGTCAGCCCTTGGAATCACAGTGTAACTGCCTAGCTCAGAAGAGCCCACTGAGGCAGCCCTTAACCCCAGTATGCAGAAATTGTCAAAACGTGTTTTTCAGCAGAAATAAACACGTTTTGGCAACTTTGGTCACCACCATGTAACTTATAGGGCAAAAACAGCACAGTTTTCAAAACGTGTTTTTCAGCCCGAAATAAACGCGTTTTCTCAGCCCTTAGAATCGCAGTGTAACTGCCTGGCTCAGAAGAGCACACTGAGTCAGCCCTTAACCCCAGTGCTCAGAAATTGTCAAAACGTGTTTTTCAGCAGAAATAAACACGTTTTGGCAACTTTGGTCATCACCATGTAACTTATAGGGCAGAAACAGCACACTTTTCAAAACGTGTTTTTCAGCCCGAAATAAACGCGTTTTGTCAGCCCTTGGAATCACAGAGTAACTGCCTAGCTCAGAAGAGCCCACTGAGGCAGCCCTTAACCCCAGTGCTCAGAAATTGTCAAAACGTGTTTTTCAGCAGAAATAAACACGTTTTGGCAACTTTGGTCACCACCATGTAACTTATAGGGCAAAAACAGCACAGTTTTCAAAACGTGTTTTTCAGCCCGAAATAAACGCGTTTTCTCAGCCCTTAGAATCGCAGTGTAACTGCCTGTCTCAGAAGAGCACACTGAGTCAGCCCTTAACCCCAGTGCTCAGAAATTGTCAAAACGTGTTTTTCAGCAGAAATAAACACGTTTTGGCAACTTTGGTCATCACCATGTAACTTATAGGGCAGAAACAGCACACTTTTCAAAACGTGTTTTTCAGCCCGAAATAAACGCGTTTTGTCAGCCCTTGGAATCACAGAGTAACTGCCTAGCTCAGAAGAGCCCACTGAGGCAGCCCTTAACCCCAGTGCTCAGAAATTGTCAAAACGTGTTTTCCAAAAGAAATAAACACGTTTTGGCAACTTTGGTCATCACCATGTAACTTATAGGGCAGAAACAGCACACTTTTCAAAACGTGTTTTTCAGCCCGAAATAAACGCGTTTTGTCAGCCCTTGGAATCACAGTGTAACTGCCTAGCTCAGAAGAGTCCACTAAGGCAGCCCTTAACCCCAGTGCTCAGAAATTGTCAAAACGTGTTTTCCAGCAGAAATAAACACGTTTTGGCAACTTTGGTCACCACCATGTAACTTATAGGGCAGAAACAGCACAGTTTTCAAAACGTGTTTTTCAGCCGGAAATAAACGCGTTTTGTCAGCCCTTGGAATCACAGTGTAACTGCCTAGCTCAGAAGAGCCCACTGAGGCAGCCCTTAACCCCAGTGTGCTGAAATTGTCAAAACGTGTTTTTCAGCAGAAATAAACACGTTTTGGCAACTTTGGTCATCACCATGTAACTTATAGGGCAGAAACAGCACACTTTTCAAAACGTGTTTTTCAGCCCGAAATAAACGCGTTTTGTCAGCCCTTGGAATCACAGAGTAACTGCCTAGCTCAGAAGAGCCCACTGAGGCAGCCCTTAACCCCAGTGCTCAGAAATTGTCAAAACGTGTTTTTCAGCAGAAATAAACACGTTTTGGCAACTTTGGTCATCACCATGTAACTTATAGGGCAGAAACAGCACAGTTTTCAAAACGTGTTTTTCAGCCCGAAATAAACGCGTTTTCTCAGCCCTTAGAATCGCAGTGTAACTGCCTGTCCCAGAAGAGCACACAGAGTCAGCCCTTAACCCCAGTGCTCAGAAATTGTCAAAACGTGTTTTTCAGCAGAAATAAACACGTTTTGGCAACTTTGGTCATCACCATGTAACTTATAGGGCAGAAACAGCACACTTTTCAAAACGTGTTTTTCAGCCCGAAATAAACGCGTTTTGTCAGCCCTTGGAATCACAGTGTAACTGCCTAGCTCAGAAGAGCCCACTGAGGCAGCCCTTAACCCCAGTGCTCAGAAATTGTCAAAACGTGTTTTTCAGCAGAAATAAACACGTTTTGGCAACTTTGGTCACCACCATGTAACTTATAGGGCAGAAACAGCACAGTTTTCAAAACGTGTTTTTCAGCCCGAAATAAACGCGTTTTCTCAGCCCTTAGAATCGCAGTGTAACTGCCTGGCTCAGAAGAGCACACTGAGTCAGCCCTTAACCCCAGTGCTCAGAAATTGTCAAAACGTGTTTTTCAGCAGAAATAAACACGTTTTGGCAACTTTGGTCATCACCATGTAACTTTTAGGGCAGAAACAGCACACTTTTCAAAACGTGTTTTTCAGCACGAAATAAACGCGTTTTGTCAGCCCTTGGAATCACAGTGTAACTGCCTAGCTCAGAAGAGCCCACTGAGGCAGCCCTTAACCCCAGTGTGCAGAAATTGTCAAAACTTGTTTTTCAGCAGAAATAAACACGTTTTGGCAACTTTGGTCACCACCATGTAACTTATAGGGCAGAAACAGCACAGTTTTCAAAACGTGTTTTTCAGCACGAAATAAACGCGTTTTCTCAGCCCTTAGAATCGCAGTGTAACTGCCTGGCTCAGAAGAGCACACTGAGTCAGCCCTTAACCCCAGTGCTCAGAAATTGTCAAAACGTGTTTTTCAGCAGAAATAAACACGTTTTGGCAACTTTGGTCATCACCATGTAACTTTTAGGGCAGAAACAGCACACTTTTCAAAACGTGTTTTTCAGCACGAAATAAACGCGTTTTGTCAGCCCTTGGAATCACAGTGTAACTGCCTAGCTCAGAAGAGCTCACTGAGGCAGCCCTTAACCCCAGTGTGCAGAAATTGTCAAAACGTGTTTTTCAGCAGAAATAAACACGTTTTGGCAACTTTGGTCACCACCATGTAACTTATAGGGCAGAAACAGCACAGTTTTCAAAACGTGTTTTTCAGCCCGAAATAAACGCGTTTTCTCAGCCCTTAGAATCGCAGTGTAACTGCCTGGCTCAGAAGAGCACACTGAGTCAGCCCTTAACCCCAGTGCTCAGAAATTGTCAAAACGTGTTTTTCAGCAGAAATAAACACGTTTTGGCAACTTTGGTCATCACCATGTAACTTATAGGGCAGAAACAGCACACTTTTCAAAACGTGTTTTTCAGCCCGAAATAAACGCGTTTTGTCAGCCCTTGGAATCACAGAGTAACTGCCTAGCTCAGAAGAGCCCACTGAGGCAGCCCTTAACCCCAGTGCTCAGAAATTGTCAAAACGTGTTTTTCAGCAGAAATAAACACGTTTTGGCAACTTTGGTCACCACCATGTAACTTATAGGGCAAAAACAGCACAGTTTTCAAAACGTGTTTTTCAGCCCGAAATAAACGCGTTTTCTCAGCCCTTAGAATCGCAGTGTAACTGCCTGTCTCAGAAGAGCACACTGAGTCAGCCCTTAACCCCAGTGCTCAGAAATTGTCAAAACGTGTTTTTCAGCAGAAATAAACACGTTTTGGCAACTTTGGTCATCACCATGTAACTTATAGGGCAGAAACAGCACACTTTTCAAAACGTGTTTTTCAGCCCGAAATAAACGCGTTTTGTCAGCCCTTGGAATCACAGAGTAACTGCCTAGCTCAGAAGAGCCCACTGAGGCAGCCCTTAACCCCAGTGCTCAGAAATTGTCAAAACGTGTTTTCCAGCAGAAATAAACACGTTTTGGCAACTTTGGTCATCACCATGTAACTTATAGGGCAGAAACAGCACACTTTTCAAAACGTGTTTTTCAGCCCGAAATAAACGCGTTTTGTCAGCCCTTGGAATCACAGTGTAACTGCCTAGCTCAGAAGAGTCCACTAAGGCAGCCCTTA
The DNA here is from genome assembly GCF_055471065.1 of Atractosteus spatula. Classification (NCBI taxonomy): domain Eukaryota; kingdom Metazoa; phylum Chordata; class Actinopteri; order Semionotiformes; family Lepisosteidae; genus Atractosteus; species Atractosteus spatula. The sequence goes on from NW_028296650.1 coordinate 254,845, forward strand.
ACCCCAGTGCTCAGAAATTGTCAAAACGTGTTTTCCAGCAGAAATAAACACGTTTTGGCAACTTTGGTCACCACCATGTAACTTATAGGGCAGAAACAGCACAGTTTTCAAAACGTGTTTTTCAGCCGGAAAAAAACGCGTTTTGTCAGCCCTTGGAATCACAGTGTAACTGCCTAGCTCAGAAGAGCCCACTGAGGCAGCCCTTAACCCCAGTGTGCTGAAATTGTCAATACGTGTTTTTCAGCAGAAATAAACACGTTTTGGCAACTTTGGTCATCACCATGTAACTTATAGGGCAGAAACAGCACACTTTTCAAAACGTGTTTTTCAGCCCGAAATAAACGCGTTTTGTCAGCCCTTGGAATCACAGAGTAACTGCCTAGCTCAGAAGAGCCCACTGAGGCAGCCCTTAACCCCAGTGCTCAGAAATTGTCAAAACGTGTTTTTCAGCAGAAATAAACACGTTTTGGCAACTTTGGTCATCACCATGTAACTTATAGGGCAGAAACAGCACAGTTTTCAAAACGTGTTTTTCAGCCCGAAATAAACGCGTTTTCTCAGCCCTTAGAATCGCAGTGTAACTGCCTGTCCCAGAAGAGCACACAGAGTCAGCCCTTAACCCCAGTGCTCAGAAATTGTCAAAACGTGTTTTTCAGCAGAAATAAACACGTTTTGGCAACTTTGGTCATCACCATGTAACTTATAGGGCAGAAACAGCACACTTTTCAAAACGTGTTTTTCAGCCCGAAATAAACGCGTTTTGTCAGCCCTTGGAATCACAGTGTAACTGCCTAGCTCAGAAGAGCCCACTGAGGCAGCCCTTAACCCCAGTGCTCAGAAATTGTCATAACGTGTTTTTCAGCAGAAATAAACACGTTTTGGCAACTTTGGTCACCACCATGTAACTTATAGGGCAGAAACAGCACAGTTTTCAAAACGTGTTTTTCAGCCCGAAATAAACGCGTTTTCTCAGCCCTTAGAATCGCAGTGTAACTGCCTGGCTCAGAAGAGCACACTGAGTCAGCCCTTAACCCCAGTGCTCAGAAATTGTCAAAACGTGTTTTTCAGCAGAAATAAACACGTTTTGGCAACTTTGGTCATCACCATGTAACTTTTAGGGCAGAAACAGCACACTTTTCAAAACGTGTTTTTCAGCACGAAATAAACGCGTTTTGTCAGCCCTTGGAATCACAGTGTAACTGCCTAGCTCAGAAGAGCCCACTGAGGCAGCCCTTAACCCCAGTGTGCAGAAATTGTCAAAACGTGTTTTTCAGCAGAAATAAACACGTTTTGGCAACTTTGGTCACCACCATGTAACTTATAGGGCAGAAACAGCACAGTTTTCAAAACGTGTTTTTCAGCACGAAATAAACGCGTTTTCTCAGCCCTTAGAATCGCAGTGTAACTGCCTGGCTCAGAAGAGCACACTGAGTCAGCCCTTAACCCCAGTGCTCAGAAATTGTCAAAACGTGTTTTTCAGCAGAAATAAACACGTTTTGGCAACTTTGGTCATCACCATGTAACTTTTAGGGCAGAAACAGCACACTTTTCAAAACGTGTTTTTCAGCCCGAAATAAACGCGTTTTGTCAGCCCTTGGAATCACAGTGTAACTGCCTAGCTCAGAAGAGCCCACTGAGGCAGCCCTTAACCCCAGTGCTCAGAAATTGTCAAAACGTGTTTTCCAGCAGAAATAAACACGTTTTGGCAACTTTGGTCACCACCATGTAACTTATAGGGCAGAAACAGCACAGTTTTCAAAACGTGTTTTTCAGCCCGAAATAAACGCGTTTTCTCAGCCCTTAGAATCGCAGTGTAACTGCCTGTCTCAGAAGAGCACACTGAGTCAGCCCTTAACCCCAGTGCTCACAAATTGTCAAAACGTGTTTTTCAGCAGAAATAAACACGTTTTGGCAACTTTGGTCACCACCATGTAACTTATAGGGCAGAAACAGCACAGTTTTCAAAACGTGTTTTTCAGCCCGGAATAAACGCGTTTTCTCAGCCCTTAGAATCGCAGTGTAACTGCCTGTCTCAGAAGAGCACACTGAGTCAGCCCTTAACCCCAGTGCTCAGAAATTGTCAAAACGTGTTTTTCAGCAGAAATAAACACGTTTTGGCAACTTTGGTCATCACCATGTAACTTATAGGGCAGAAACAGCACACTTTTCAAAACGTGTTTTTCAGCCCGAAATAAACGCGTTTTGTCAGCCCTTGGAATCACAGTGTAACTGCCTAGCTCAGAAGAGCCCACTGAGGCAGCCCTTAACCCCAGTGTGCAGAAATTGTCAAAACGTGTTTTTCAGCAGAAATAAACACGTTTTGGCAACTTTGGTCATCACCATGTAACTTATAGGGCAGAAACAGCACACTTTTCAAAACGTGTTTTTCAGCCCGAAATAAACGCGTTTTGTCAGCCCTTGGAATCACAGTGTAACTGCCTAGCTCAGAAGAGTCCACTAAGGCAGCCCTTAACCCCAGTGCTCAGAAATTGTCAAAACGTGTTTTCCAGCAGAAATAAACACGTTTTGGCAACTTTGGTCACCACCATGTAACTTATAGGGCAGAAACAGCACAGTTTTCAAAACGTGTTTTTCAGCCGGAAATAAACGCGTTTTGTCAGCCCTTGGAATCACAGTGTAACTGCCTAGCTCAGAAGAGCCCACTGAGGCAGCCCTTAACCCCAGTGTGCAGAAATTGTCAAAACGTGTTTTTCAGCAGAAATAAACACGTTTTGGCAACTTTGGTCATCACCATGTAACTTATAGGGCAGAAACAGCACACTTTTCAAAACGTGTTTTTCAGCCCGAAATAAACGCGTTTTGTCAGCCCTTGGAATCACAGAGTAACTGCCTAGCTCAGAAGAGCCCACTGAGGCAGCCCTTAACCCCAGTGCTCAGAAATTGTCAAAACGTGTTTTTCAGCAGAAATAAACACGTTTTGGCAACTTTGGTCATCACCATGTAACTTATAGGGCAGAAACAGCACACTTTTCAAAACGTGTTTTTCAGCCCGAAATAAACGCGTTTTGTCAGCCCTTGGAATCACAGTGTAACTGCCTAGCTCAGAAGAGCCCACTGAGGCAGCCCTTAACCCCAGTATGCAGAAATTGTCAAAACGTGTTTTTCAGCAGAAATAAACACGTTTTGGCAACTTTGGTCACCACCATGTAACTTATAGGGCAAAAACAGCACAGTTTTCAAAACGTGTTTTTCAGCCTGAAATAAACGCGTTTTCTCAGCCCTTAGAATCGCAGTGTAACTGCCTGGCTCAGAAGAGCACACTGAGTCAGCCCTTAACCCCAGTGCTCAGAAATTGTCAAAACGTGTTTTTCAGCAGAAATAAACACGTTTTGGCAACTTTGGTCATCACCATGTAACTTATAGGGCAGAAACAGCACACTTTTCAAAACGTGTTTTTCAGCCCGAAATAAACGCGTTTTGTCAGCCCTTGGAATCACAGAGTAACTGCCTAGCTCAGAAGAGCCCACTGAGGCAGCCCTTAACCCCAGTGCTCAGAAATTGTCAAAACGTGTTTTTCAGCAGAAATAAACACGTTTTGGCAACTTTGGTCACCACCATGTAACTTATAGGGCAAAAACAGCACAGTTTTCAAAACGTGTTTTTCAGCCCGAAATAAACGCGTTTTCTCAGCCCTTAGAATCGCAGTGTAACTGCCTGTCTCAGAAGAGCACACTGAGTCAGCCCTTAACCCCAGTGCTCAGAAATTGTCAAAACGTGTTTTTCAGCAGAAATAAACACGTTTTGGCAACTTTGGTCATCACCATGTAACTTATAGGGCAGAAACAGCACACTTTTCAAAACGTGTTTTTCAGCCCGAAATAAACGCGTTTTGTCAGCCCTTGGAATCACAGAGTAACTGCCTAGCTCAGAAGAGCCCACTGAGGCAGCCCTTAACCCCAGTGCTCAGAAATTGTCAAAACGTTTTTTCCAGCAGAAATAAACACGTTTTGGCAACTTTGGTCATCACCATGTAACTTATAGGGCAGAAACAGCACACTTTTCAAAACGTGTTTTTCAGCCCGAAATAAACGCGTTTTGTCAGCCCTTGGAATCACAGTGTAACTGCCTAGCTCAGAAGAGTCCACTAAGGCAGCCCTTAACCCCAGTGCTCAGAAATTGTCAAAACGTGTTTTCCAGCAGAAATAAACACGTTTTGGCAACTTTGGTCACCACCATGTAACTTATAGGGCAGAAACAGCACAGTTTTCAAAACGTGTTTTTCAGCCGGAAATAAACGCGTTTTGTCAGCCCTTGGAATCACAGTGTAACTGCCTAGCTCAGAAGAGCCCACTGAGGCAGCCCTTAACCCCAGTGTGCAGAAATTGTCAAAACGTGTTTTTCAGCAGAAATAAACACGTTTTGGCAACTTTGGTCATCACCATGTAACTTATAGGGCAGAAACAGCACACTTTTCAAAACGTGTTTTTCAGCCCGAAATAAACGCGTTTTGTCAGCCCTTGGAATCACAGAGTAACTGCCTAGCTCAGAAGAGCCCACTGAGGCAGCCCTTAACCCCAGTGCTCAGAAATTGTCAAAACGTGTTTTTCAGCAGAAATAAACACGTTTTGGCAACTTTGGTCATCACCATGTAACTTATAGGGCAGAAACAGCACAGTTTTCAAAACGTGTTTTTCAGCCCGAAATAAACGCGTTTTCTCAGCCCTTAGAATCGCAGTGTAACTGCCTGTTCCAGAAGAGCACACAGAGTCAGCCCTTAACCCCAGTGCTCAGAAATTGTCAAAACGTGTTTTTCAGCAGAAATAAACACGTTTTGGCAACTTTGGTCATCACCATGTAACTTATAGGGCAGAAACAGCACACTTTTCAAAACGTGTTTTTCAGCCCGAAATAAACGCGTTTTGTCAGCCCTTGGAATCACAGTGTAACTGCCTAGCTCAGAAGAGCCCACTGAGGCAGCCCTTAACCCCAGTGCTCAGAAATTGTCAAAACGTGTTTTTCAGCAGAAATAAACACGTTTTGGCAACTTTGGTCACCACCATGTAACTTATAGGGCAGAAACAGCACAGTTTTCAAAACGTGTTTTTCAGCCCGAAATAAACGCGTTTTCTCAGCCCTTAGAATCGCAGTGTAACTGCCTGGCTCAGAAGAGCACACTGAGTCAGCCCTTAACCCCAGTGCTCAGAAATTGTCAAAACGTGTTTTTCAGCAGAAATAAACACGTTTTGGCAACTTTGGTCATCACCATGTAACTTTTAGGGCAGAAACAGCACACTTTTCAAAACGTGTTTTTCAGCACGAAATAAACGCGTTTTGTCAGCCCTTGGAATCACAGTGTAACTGCCTAGCTCAGAAGAGCCCACTGAGGCAGCCCTTAACCCCAGTGTGGAGAAATTGTCAAAACGTGTTTTTCAGCAGAAATAAACACGTTTTGGCAACTTTGGTCACCACCATGTAACTTATAGGGCAGAAACAGCACAGTTTTCAAAACGTGTTTTTCAGCACGAAATAAACGCGTTTTCTCAGCCCTTAGAATCGCAGTGTAACTGCCTGGCTCAGAAGAGCACACTGAGTCAGCCCTTAACCCCAGTGCTCAGAAATTGTCAAAACGTGTTTTTCAGCAGAAATAAACACGTTTTGGCAACTTTGGTCATCACCATGTAACTTTTAGGGCAGAAACAGCACACTTTTCAAAACGTGTTTTTCAGCACGAAATAAACGCGTTTTGTCAGCCCTTGGAATCACAGTGTAACTGCCTAGCTCAGAAGAGCTCACTGAGGCAGCCCTTAACCCCAGTGCTCAGAAATTGTCAAAACGTGTTTTCCAGCAGAAATAAACACGTTTTGGCAACTTTGGTCACCACCATGTAACTTATAGGGCAGAAACAGCACAGTTTTCAAAACGTGTTTTTCAGCCCGAAATAAACGCGTTTTCTCAGCCCTTAGAATCGCAGTGTAACTGCCTGTCTCAGAAGAGCACACTGAGTCAGCCCTTAACCCCAGTGCTCACAAATTGTCAAAACGTGTTTTTCAGCAGAAATAAACACGTTTTGGCAACTTTGGTCACCACCATGTAACTTATAGGGCAGAAACAGCACAGTTTTCAAAACGTGTTTTTCAGCCCGAAATAAACGCGTTTTCTCAGCCCTTAGAATCGCAGTGTAACTGCCTGTCTCAGAAGAGCACACTGAGTCAGCCCTTAACCCCAGTGCTCAGAAATTGTCAAAACGTGTTTTTCAGCAGAAATAAACACGTTTTGGCAACTTTGGTCATCACCATGTAACTTATAGGGCAGAAACAGCACACTTTTCAAAACGTGTTTTTCAGCCCGAAATAAACGCGTTTTGTCAGCCCTTGGAATCACAGTGTAACTGCCTAGCTCAGAAGAGCCCACTGAGGCAGCCCTTAACCCCAGTGTGCAGAAATTGTCAAAACGTGTTTTTCAGCAGAAATAAACACGTTTTGGCAACTTTGGTCATCACCATGTAACTTATAGGGCAGAAACAGCACACTTTTCAAAACGTGTTTTTCAGCCCGAAATAAACGCGTTTTGTCAGCCCTTGGAATCACAGTGTAACTGCCTAGCTCAGAAGAGTCCACTAAGGCAGCCCTTAACCCCAGTGCTCAGAAATTGTCAAAACGTGTTTTCCAGCAGAAATAAACACGTTTTGGCAACTTTGGTCACCACCATGTAACTTATAGGGCAGAAACAGCACAGTTTTCAAAACGTGTTTTTCAGCCGGAAATAAACGCGTTTTGTCAGCCCTTGGAATCACAGTGTAACTGCCTAGCTCAGAAGAGCCCACTGAGGCAGCCCTTAACCCCAGTGTGCAGAAATTGTCAAAACGTGTTTTTCAGCAGAAATAAACACGTTTTGGCAACTTTGGTCATCACCATGTAACTTATAGGGCAGAAACAGCACACTTTTCAAAACGTGTTTTTCAGCCCGAAATAAACGCGTTTTGTCAGCCCTTGGAATCACAGAGTAACTGCCTAGCTCAGAAGAGCCCACTGAGGCAGCCCTTAACCCCAGTGCTCAGAAATTGTCAAAACGTGTTTTTCAGCAGAAATAAACACGTTTTGGCAACTTTGGTCATCACCATGTAACTTATAGGGCAGAAACAGCACAGTTTTCAAAACGTGTTTTTCAGCCCGAAATAAACGCGTTTTCTCAGCCCTTAGAATCGCAGTGTAACTGCCTGTCCCAGAAGAGCACACAGAGTCAGCCCTTAACCCCAGTGCTCAGAAATTGTCAAAACGTGTTTTTCAGCAGAAATAAACACGTTTTGGCAACTTTGGTCATCACCATGTAACTTATAGGGCAGAAACAGCACACTTTTCAAAACGTGTTTTTCAGCCCGAAATAAACGAGTTTTGTCAGCCCTTGGAATCACAGTGTAACTGCCTAGCTCAGAAGAGCCCACTGAGGCAGCCCTTAACCCCAGTGCTCAGAAATTGTCAAAACGTGTTTTTCAGCAGAAATAAACACGTTTTGGCAACTTTGGTCACCACCATGTAACTTATAGGGCAGAAACAGCACAGTTTTCAAAACGTGTTTTTCAGCCCGAAATAAACGCGTTTTCTCAGCCCTTAGAATCGCAGTGTAACTGCCTGGCTCAGAAGAGCACACTGAGTCAGCCCTTAACCCCAGTGCTCAGAAATTGTCAAAACGTGTTTTTCAGCAGAAATAAACACGTTTTGGCAACTTTGGTCATCACCATGTAACTTTTAGGGCAGAAACAGCACACTTTTCAAAACGTGTTTTTCAGCACGAAATAAACGCGTTTTGTCAGCCCTTGGAATCACAGTGTAACTGCCTAGCTCAGAAGAGCCCACTGAGGCAGCCCTTAACCCCAGTGTGCAGAAATTGTCAAAACGTGTTTTTCAGCAGAAATAAACACGTTTTGGCAACTTTGGTCACCACCATGTAACTTATAGGGCAGAAACAGCACAGTTTTCAAAACGTGTTTTTCAGCCCGAAATAAACGCGTTTTCTCAGCCCTTAGAATCGCAGTGTAACTGCCTGTCTCAGAAGAGCAAACTGAGTCAGCCCTTAACCCCAGTGCTCAGAAATTGTCAAAACGTGTTTTTCAGCAGAAATAAACACGTTTTGGCAACTTTGGTCATCACCATGTAACTTATAGGGCAGAAACAGCACACTTTTCAAAACGTGTTTTTCAGCCCGAAATAAACGCGTTTTGTCAGCCCTTGGAATCACAGAGTAACTGCCTAGCTCAGAAGAGCCCACTGAGGCAGCCCTTAACCCCAGTGCTCAGAAATTGTCAAAACGTGTTTTTCAGCAGAAATAAACACGTTTTGGCAACGTTGGTCATCACCATGTAACTTATAGGGCAGAAACAGCACAGTTTTCAAAACGTGTTTTTCAGCCCGAAATAAACGCGTTTTCTCAGCCCTTAGAATCGCAGTGTAACTGCCTGGCTCAGAAGAGCACACTGAGTCAGCCCTTAACCCCAGTGCTCAGAAATTGTCAAAACGTGTTTTTCAGCAGAAATAAACACGTTTTGGCAACTTTGGTCATCACCATGTAACTTATAGGGCAGAAACAGCACAGTTTTCAAAACGTGTTTTTCAGCCAGAAATAAACGCGTTTTGTCAGCCCTTGGAATCACAGTGTAACTGCCTAGCTCAGAAGAGCCCACTGAGGCAGCCCTTAACCCCAGTGTGCAGAAATTGTCAAAACGTGTTTTTCAGCAGAAATAAACACGTTTTGGCAACTTTGGTCATCACCATGTAACTTACAGGGCAGAAACAGCACACTTTTCAAAACGTGTTTTTCAGCCCGAAATAAACGCGTTTTGTCAGCCCTTGGAATCACAGTGTAACTGCCTAGCTCAGAAGAGCCCACTGAGGCAGCCCTTAACCCCAGTGCTCAGAAATTGTCAAAACGTGTTTTCCAGCAGAAATAAACACGTTTTGGCAACTTTGGTCACCACCATGTAACTTATAGGGCAGAAACAGCACAGTTTTCAAAACGTGTTTTTCAGCCCGAAATAAACGCGTTTTCTCAGCCCTTAGAATCGCAGTGTAACTGCCTGGCTCAGAAGACCAAACTGAGTCAGCCCTTAACCCCAGTGCTCAGAAATTGTCAAAACGTGTTTTTCAGCAGAAATAAACACGTTTTGGCAACTTTGGTCATCACCATGTAACTTATAGGGCAGAAACAGCACACTTTTCAAAACGTGTTTTTCAGCCCGAAATAAACGCGTTTTGTCAGCCCTTGGAATCACAGAGTAACTGCCTAGCTCAGAAGAGCCCACTGAGGCAGCCCTTAACCCCAGTGCTCAGAAATTGTCAAAACGTGTTTTTCAGCAGAAATAAACACGTTTTGGCAACTTTGGTCATCACCATGTAACTTATAGGGCAGAAACAGCACACTTTTCAAAACGTGTTTTTCAGCCCGAAATAAACGCGTTATGTCAGCCCTTGGAATCACAGAGTAACTGCCTAGCTCAGAAGAGCCCACTGAGGCAGCCCTTAACCCCAGTGCTCAGAAATTGTCAAAACGTGTTTTTCAGCAGAAATAAACACGTTTTGGCAACTTTGGTCACCACCATGTAACTTATAGGGCAAAAACAGCACAGTTTTCAAAACGTGTTTTTCAGCCCGAAATAAACGCGTTTTCTCAGCCCTTAGAATCGCAGTGTAACTGCCTGTCTCAGAAGAGCACACTGAGTCAGCCCTTAACCCCAGTGCTCAGAAATTGTCAAAACGTGTTTTTCAGCAGAAATAAACACGTTTTGGCAACTTTGGTCATCACCATGTAACTTATAGGGCAGAAACAGCACACTTTTCAAAACGTGTTTTTCAGCCCGAAATAAACGCGTTTTGTCAGCCCTTGGAATCACAGAGTAACTGCCTAGCTCAGAAGAGCCCACTGAGGCAGCCCTTAACCCCAGTGCTCAGAAATTGTCAAAACGTGTTTTCCAGCAGAAATAAACACGTTTTGGCAACTTTGGTCATCACCATGTAACTTATAGGGCAGAAACAGCACACTTTTCAAAACGTGTTTTTCAGCCCGAAATAAACGCGTTTTGTCAGCCCTTGGAATCACAGTGTAACTGCCTAGCTCAGAAGAGTCCACTAAGGCAGCCCTTAACCCCAGTGCTCAGAAATTGTCAAAACGTGTTTTCCAGCAGAAATAAACACGTTTTGGCAACTTTGGTCTCCACCATGTAACTTATAGGGCAGAAACAGCACAGTTTTCAAAACGTGTTTTTCAGCCGGAAATAAACGCGTTTTGTCAGCCCTTGGAATCACAGTGTAACTGCCTAGCTCAGAAGAGCCCACTGAGGCAGCCCTTAACCCCAGTGTGCAGAAATTGTCAAAACGTGTTTTTCAGCAGAAATAAACACGTTTTGGCAACTTTGGTCATCACCATGTAACTTATAGGGCAGAAACAGCACACTTTTCAAAACGTGTTTTTCAGCCCGAAATAAACGCGTTTTGTCAGCCCTTGGAATCACAGAGTAACTGCCTAGCTCAGAAGAGCCCACTGAGGCAGCCCTTAACCCCAGTGCTCAGAAATTGTCAAAACGTGTTTTTCAGCAGAAATAAACACGTTTTGGCAACTTTGGTCATCACCATGTAACTTATAGGGCAGAAACAGCACAGTTTTCAAAACGTGTTTTTCAGCCCGAAATAAACGCGTTTTCTCAGCCCTTAGAATCGCAGTGTAACTGCCTGTCCCAGAAGAGCACACAGAGTCAGCCCTTAACCCCAGTGCTCAGAAATTGTCAAAACGTGTTTTTCAGCAGAAATAAACACGTTTTGGCAACTTTGGTCATCACCATGTAACTTATAGGGCAGAAACAGCACACTTTTCAAAACGTGTTTTTCAGCCCGAAATAAACGCGTTTTGTCAGCCCTTGGAATCACAGTGTAACTGCCTAGCTCAGAAGAGCCCACTGAGGCAGCCCTTAACCCCAGTGCTCAGAAATTGTCAAAACGTGTTTTTCAGCAGAAATAAACACGTTTTGGCAACTTTGGTCACCACCATGTAACTTATAGGGCAGAAACAGCACAGTTTTCAAAACGTGTTTTTCAGCCCGAAATAAACGCGTTTTCTCAGCCCTTAGAATCGCAGTGTAACTGCCTGGCTCAGAAGAGCACACTGAGTCAGCCCTTAACCCCAGTGCTCAGAAATTGTCAAAACGTGTTTTTCAGCAGAAATAAACACGTTTTGGCAACTTTGGTCATCACCATGTAACTTTTAGGGCAGAAACAGCACACTTTTCAAAACGTGTTTTTCAGCACGAAATAAACGCGTTTTGTCAGCCCTTGGAATCACAGTGTAACTGCCTAGCTCAGAAGAGCCCACTGAGGCAGCCCTTAACCCCAGTGTGCAGAAATTGTCAAAACGTGTTTTTCAGCAGAAATAAACACGTTTTGGCAACTTTGGTCACCACCATGTAACTTATAGGGCAGAAACAGCACAGTTTTCAAAACGTGTTTTTCAGCACGAAATAAACGCGTTTTCTCAGCCCTTAGAATCGCAGTGTAACTGCCTGGCTCAGAAGAGCACACTGAGTCAGCCCTTAACCCCAGTGCTCAGAAATTGTCAAAACGTGTTTTTCAGCAGAAATAAACACGTTTTGGCAACTTTGGTCATCACCATGTAACTTTTAGGGCAGAAACAGCACACTTTTCAAAACGTGTTTTTCAGCACGAAATAAACGCGTTTTGTCAGCCCTTGGAATCACAGTGTAACTGCCTAGCTCAGAAGAGCTCACTGAGGCAGCCCTTAACCCCAGTGTGCAGAAATTGTCAAAACGTGTTTTTCAGCAGAAATAAACACGTTTTGGCAACTTTGGTCACCACCATGTAACTTATAGGGCAGAAACAGCACAGTTTTCAAAACGTGTTTTTCAGCCCGAAATAAACGCGTTTTCTCAGCCCTTAGAATCGCAGTGTAACTGCCTGTCTCAGAAGAGCACACTGAGTCAGCCCTTAACCCCAGTGCTCAGAAATTGTCAAAACGTGTTTTTCAGCAGAAATAAACACGTTTTGGCAACTTTGGTCATCACCATGTAACTTATAGGGCAGAAACAGCACACTTTTCAAAACGTGTTTTTCAGCCCGAAATAAACGCGTTTTGTCAGCCCTTGGAATCACAGTGTAACTGCCTAGCTCAGAAGAGCCCACTGAGGCAGCCCTTAACCCCAGTGCTCAGAAATTGTCAAAACGTGTTTTCCAGCAGAAATAAACACGTTTTGGCAACTTTGGTCACCACCATGTAACTTATAGGGCAGAAACAGCACAGTTTTCAAAACGTGTTTTTCAGCCCGAAATAAACGCGTTTTCTCAGCCCTTAGAATCGCAGTGTAACTGCCTGTCTCAGAAGAGCACACTGAGTCAGCCCTTAACCCCAGTGCTCACAAATTGTCAAAACGTGTTTTTCAGCAGAAATAAACACGTTTTGGCAACTTTGGTCACCACCATGTAACTTATAGGGCAGAAACAGCACAGTTTTCAAAACGTGTTTTTCAGCCCGAAATAAACGCGTTTTCTCAGCCCTTAGAATCGCAGTGTAACTGCCTGTCTCAGAAGAGCACACTGAGTCAGCCCTTAACCCCAGTGCTCAGAAATTGTCAAAACGTGTTTTTCAGCAGAAATAAACACGTTTTGGCAACTTTGGTCATCACCATGTAACTTATAGGGCAGAAACAGCACACTTTTCAAAACGTGTTTTTCAGCCCGAAATAAACGCGTTTTGTCAGCCCTTGGAATCACAGTGTAACTGCCTAGCTCAGAAGAGCCCACTGAGGCAGCCCTTAACCCCAGTGTGCAGAAATTGTCAAAACGTGTTTTTCAGCAGAAATAAACACGTTTTGGCAACTTTGGTCATCACCATGTAACTTATAGGGCAGAAACAGCACACTTTTCAAAACGTGTTTTTCAGCCCGAAATAAACGCGTTTTGTCAGCCCTTGGAATCACAGTGTAACTGCCTAGCTCAGAAGAGTCCACTAAGGCAGCCCTTAACCCCAGTGCTCAGAAATTGTCAAAACGTGTTTTCCAGCAGAAATAAACACGTTTTGGCAACTTTGGTCACCACCATGTAACTTATAGGGCAGAAACAGCACAGTTTTCAAAACGTGTTTTTCAGCCGGAAATAAACGCGTTTTGTCAGCCCTTGGAATCACAGTGTAACTGCCTAGCTCAGAAGAGCCCACTGAGGCAGCCCTTAACCCCAGTGTGCAGAAATTGTCAAAACGTGTTTTTCAGCAGAAATAAACACGTTTTGGCAACTTTGGTCATCACCATGTAACTTATAGGGCAGAAACAGCACACTTTTCAAAACGTGTTTTTCAGCCCGAAATAAACGCGTTTTGTCAGCCCTTGGAATCACAGTGTAACTGCCTGTCCCAGAAGAGCACACAGAGTCAGCCCTTAACCCCAGTGCTCAGAAATTGTCAAAACGTGTTTTTCAGCAGAAATAAACACGTTTTGGCAACTTTGGTCATCACCATGTAACTTATAGGGCAGAAACAGCACACTTTTCAAAACGTGTTTTTCAGCCCGAAATAAACGAGTTTTGTCAGCCCTTGGAATCACAGTGTAACTGCCTAGCTCAGAAGAGCCCACTGAGGCAGCCCTTAACCCCAGTGCTCAGAAATTGTCAAAACGTGTTTTTCAGCAGAAATAAACACGTTTTGGCAACTTTGGTCACCACCATGTAACTTATAGGGCAGAAACAGCACAGTTTTCAAAACGTGTTTTTCAGCCCGAAATAAACGCGTTTTCTCAGCCCTTAGAATCGCAGTGTAACTGCCTGGCTCAGAAGAGCACACTGAGTCAGCCCTTAACCCCAGTGCTCAGAAATTGTCAAAACGTGTTTTTCAGCAGAAATAAACACGTTTTGGCAACTTTGGTCATCACCATGTAACTTTTAGGGCAGAAACAGCACACTTTTCAAAACGTGTTTTTCAGCACGAAATAAACGCGTTTTGTCAGCCCTTGGAATCACAGTGTAACTGCCTAGCTCAGAAGAGCCCACTGAGGCAGCCCTTAACCCCAGTGTGCAGAAATTGTCAAAACGTGTTTTTCAGCAGAAATAAACACGTTTTGGCAACTTTGGTCACCACCATGTAACTTATAGGGCAGAAACAGCACAGTTTTCAAAACGTGTTTTTCAGCCCGAAATAAACGCGTTTTCTCAGCCCTTAGAATCGCAGTGTAACTGCCTGTCTCAGAAGAGCAAACTGAGTCAGCCCTTAACCCCAGTGCTCAGAAATTGTCAAAACGTGTTTTTCAGCAGAAATAAACACGTTTTGGCAACTTTGGTCATCACCATGTAACTTATAGGGCAGAAACAGCACACTTTTCAAAACGTGTTTTTCAGCCCGAAATAAACGCGTTTTGTCAGCCCTTGGAATCACAGAGTAACTGCCTAGCTCAGAAGAGCCCACTGAGGCAGCCCTTAACCCCAGTGCTCAGAAATTGTCAAAACGTGTTTTTCAGCAGAAATAAACACGTTTTGGCAACGTTGGTCATCACCATGTAACTTATAGGGCAGAAACAGCACAGTTTTCAAAACGTGTTTTTCAGCCCGAAATAAACGCGTTTTCTCAGCCCTTAGAATCGCAGTGTAACTGCCTGGCTCAGAAGAGCACACTGAGTCAGCCCTTAACCCCAGTGCTCAGAAATTGTCAAAACGTGTTTTTCAGCAGAAATAAACACGTTTTGGCAACTTTGGTCATCACCATGTAACTTATAGGGCAGAAACAGCACAGTTTTCAAAACGTGTTTTTCAGCCAGAAATAAACGCGTTTTGTCAGCCCTTGGAATCACAGTGTAACTGCCTAGCTCAGAAGAGCCCACTGAGGCAGCCCTTAACCCCAGTGTGCAGAAATTGTCAAAACGTGTTTTTCAGCAGAAATAAACACGTTTTGGCAACTTTGGTCATCACCATGTAACTTACAGGGCAGAAACAGCACACTTTTCAAAACGTGTTTTTCAGCCCGAAATAAACGCGTTTTGTCAGCCCTTGGAATCACAGTGTAACTGCCTAGCTCAGAAGAGCCCACTGAGGCAGCCCTTAACCCCAGTGCTCAGAAATTGTCAAAACGTGTTTTCCAGCAGAAATAAACACGTTTTGGCAACTTTGGTCACCACCATGTAACTTATAGGGCAGAAACAGCACAGTTTTCAAAACGTGTTTTTCAGCCCGAAATAAACGCGTTTTCTCAGCCCTTAGAATCGCAGTGTAACTGCCTGGCTCAGAAGACCAAACTGAGTCAGCCCTTAACCCCAGTGCTCAGAAATTGTCAAAACGTGTTTTTCAGCAGAAATAAACACATTTTGGCAACTTTGGTCATCACCATGTAACTTATAGGGCAGAAACAGCACACTTTTCAAAACGTGTTTTTCAGCCCGAAATAAACGCGTTTTGTCAGCCCTTGGAATCACAGAGTAACTGCCTAGCTCAGAAGAGCCCACTGAGGCAGCCCTTAACCCCAGTGCTCAGAAATTGTCAAAACGTGTTTTTCAGCAGAAATAAACACGTTTTGGCAACTTTGGTCATCACCATGTAACTTATAGGGCAGAAACAGCACACTTTTCAAAACGTGTTTTTCAGCCCGAAATAAACGCGTTTTGTCAGCCCTTGGAATCACAGAGTAACTGCCTAGCTCAGAAGAGCCCACTGAGGCAGCCCTTAACCCCAGTGCTCAGAAATTGTCAAAACGTGTTTTTCAGCAGAAATAAACACGTTTTGGCAACTTTGGTCATCACCATGTAACTTATAGGGCAGAAACAGCACACTTTTCAAAACGTGTTTTTCAGCCCGAAATAAACGCGTTTTGTCAGCCCTTGGAATCACAGAGTAACTGCCTAGCTCAGAAGAGCCCACTGAGGCAGCCCTTAACCCCAGTGCTCAGAAATTGTCAAAACGTGTTTTCCAGCAGAAATAAACACGTTTTGGCAACTTTGGTCATCACCATGTAACTTATAGGGCAGAAACAGCACACTTTTCAAAACGTGTTTTTCAGCCCGAAATAAACGCGTTTTGTCAGCCCTTGGAATCACAGAGTAACTGCCTAGCTCAGAAGAGCCCACTGAGGCAGCCCTTAACCCCAGTGCTCAGAAATTGTCAAAACGTGTTTTTCAGCAGAAATAAACACGTTTTGGCAACTTTGGTCATCACCATGTAACTTATAGGGCAGAAACAGCACAGTTTTCAAAACGTGTTTTTCAGCCCGAAATAAACGCGTTTTCTCAGCCCTTAGAATCGCAGTGTAACTGCCTGTCCCAGAAGAGCACACAGAGTCAGCCCTTAACCCCAGTGCTCAGAAATTGTCAAAACGTGTTTTTCAGCAGAAATAAACACGTTTTGGCAACTTTGGTCATCACCATGTAACTTATAGGGCAGAAACAGCACACTTTTCAAAACGTGTTTTTCAGCCCGAAATAAACGCGTTTTGTCAGCCCTTGGAATCACAGTGTAACTGCCTAGCTCAGAAGAGCCCACTGAGGCAGCCCTTAACCCCAGTGCTCAGAAATTGTCAAAACGTGTTTTCCAGCAGAAATAAACACGTTTTGGCAACTTTGGTCACCACCATGTAACTTATAGGGCAGAAACAGCACAGTTTTCAAAACGTGTTTTTCAGCCCGAAATAAACGCGTTTTCTCAGCCCTTAGAATCGCAGTGTAACTGCCTGGCTCAGAAGACCAAACTGAGTCAGCCCTTAACCCCAGTGCTCAGAAATTGTCAAAACGTGTTTTTCAGCAGAAATAAACACATTTTGGCAACTTTGGTCATCACCATGTAACTTATAGGGCAGAAACAGCACACTTTTCAAAACGTGTTTTTCAGCCCGAAATAAACGCGTTTTGTCAGCCCTTGGAATCACAGAGTAACTGCCTAGCTCAGAAGAGCCCACTGAGGCAGCCCTTAACCCCAGTGCTCAGAAATTGTCAAAACGTGTTTTTCAGCAGAAATAAACACGTTTTGGCAACTTTGGTCATCACCATGTAACTTATAGGGCAGAAACAGCACACTTTTCAAAACGTGTTTTTCAGCCCGAAATAAACGCGTTTTGTCAGCCCTTGGAATCACAGAGTAACTGCCTAGCTCAGAAGAGCCCACTGAGGCAGCCCTTAACCCCAGTGCTCAGAAATTGTCAAAACGTGTTTTTCAGCAGAAATAAACACGTTTTGGCAACTTTGGTCATCACCATGTAACTTATAGGGCAGAAACAGCACACTTTTCAAAACGTGTTTTTCAGCCCGAAATAAACGCGTTTTGTCAGCCCTTGGAATCACAGAGTAACTGCCTAGCTCAGAAGAGCCCACTGAGGCAGCCCTTAACCCCAGTGCTCAGAAATTGTCAAAACGTGTTTTCCAGCAGAAATAAACACGTTTTGGCAACTTTGGTCATCACCATGTAACTTATAGGGCAGAAACAGCACACTTTTCAAAACGTGTTTTTCAGCCCGAAATAAACGCGTTTTGTCAGCCCTTGGAATCACAGTGTAACTGCCTAGCTCAGAAGAGTCCACTAAGGCAGCCCTTAACCCCAGTGCTCAGAAATTGTCAAAACGTGTTTTCCAGCAGAAATAAACACGTTTTGGCAACTTTGGTCACCACCATGTAACTTATAGGGCAGAAACAGCACAGTTTTCAAAACGTGTTTTTCAGCCGGAAATAAACGCGTTTTGTCAGCCCTTGGAATCACAGTGTAACTGCCTAGCTCAGAAGAGCCCACTGAGGCAGCCCTTAACCCCAGTGTGCAGAAATTGTCAAAACGTGTTTTTCAGCAGAAATAAACACGTTTTGGCAACTTTGGTCATCACCATGTAACTTATAGGGCAGAAACAGCACACTTTTCAAAACGTGTTTTTCAGCCCGAAATAAACGCGTTTTGTCAGCCCTTGGAATCACAGAGTAACTGCCTAGCTCAGAAGAGCCCACTGAGGCAGCCCTTAACCCCAGTGCTCAGAAATTGTCAAAACGTGTTTTTCAGCAGAAATAAACACGTTTTGGCAACTTTGGTCATCACCATGTAACTTATAGGGCAGAAACAGCACAGTTTTCAAAACGTGTTTTTCAGCCCGAAATAAACGCGTTTTCTCAGCCCTTAGAATCGCAGTGTAACTGCCTGTCCCAGAAGAGCACACAGAGTCAGCCCTTAACCCCAGTGCTCAGAAATTGTCAAAACGTGTTTTTCAGCAGAAATAAACACGTTTTGGCAACTTTGGTCATCACCATGTAACTTATAGGGCAGAAACAGCACACTTTTCAAAACGTGTTTTTCAGCCCGAAATAAACGCGTTTTGTCAGCCCTTGGAATCACAGTGTAACTGCCTAGCTCAGAAGAGCCCACTGAGGCAGCCCTTAACCCCAGTGCTCAGAAATTGTCAAAACGTGTTTTTCAGCAGAAATAAACACGTTTTGGCAACTTTGGTCACCACCATGTAACTTATAGGGCAGAAACAGCACAGTTTTCAAAACGTGTTTTTCAGCCCGAAATAAACGCGTTTTCTCAGCCCTTAGAATCGCAGTGTAACTGCCTGGCTCAGAAGAGCACACTGAGTCAGCCCTTAACCCCAGTGCTCAGAAATTGTCAAAACGTGTTTTTCAGCAGAAATAAACACGTTTTGGCAACTTTGGTCATCACCATGTAACTTTTAGGGCAGAAACAGCACACTTTTCAAAACGTGTTTTTCAGCACGAAATAAACGCGTTTTGTCAGCCCTTGGAATCACAGTGTAACTGCCTAGCTCAGAAGAGCCCACTGAGGCAGCCCTTAACCCCAGTGTGCAGAAATTGTCAAAACGTGTTTTTCAGCAGAAATAAACACGTTTTGGCAACTTTGGTCACCACCATGTAACTTATAGGGCAGAAACAGCACAGTTTTCAAAACGTGTTTTTCAGCACGAAATAAACGCGTTTTCTCAGCCCTTAGAATCGCAGTGTAACTGCCTGGCTCAGAAGAGCACACTGAGTCAGCCCTTAACCCCAGTGCTCAGAAATTGTCAAAACGTGTTTTCCAGCAAAAATAAACACGTTTTGGCAACTTTGGTCACCACCATGTAACTTATAGGGCAGAAACAGCACAGTTTTCAAAACGTGTTTTTCAGCCCGAAATAAACGCGTTTTCTCAGCCCTTAGAATCGCAGTGTAACTGCCTGTCTCAGAAGAGCACACTGAGTCAGCCCTTAACCCCAGTGCTCACAAATTGTCAAAACGTGTTTTTCAGCAGAAATAAACACGTTTTGGCAACTTTGGTCACCACCATGTAACTTATAGGGCAGAAACAGCACAGTTTTCAAAACGTGTTTTTCACCCCGAAATAAACGCGTTTTCTCAGCCCTTAGAATCGCAGTGTAACTGCCTGTCTCAGAAGAGCACACTGAGTCAGCCCTTAACCCCAGTGCTCAGAAATTGTCAAAACGTGTTTTTCAGCAGAAATAAACACGTTTTGGCAACTTTGGTCATCACCATGTAACTTATAGGGCAGAAACAGCACACTTTTCAAAACGTGTTTTTCAGCCCGAAATAAACGCGTTTTGTCAGCCCTTGGAATCACAGTGTAACTGCCTAGCTCAGAAGAGCCCACTGAGGCAGCCCTTAACCCCAGTGTGCAGAAATTGTCAAAACGTGTTTTTCAGCAGAAATAAACACGTTTTGGCAACTTTGGTCATCACCATGTAACTTATAGGGCAGAAACAGCACACTTTTCAAAACGTGTTTTTCAGCCCGAAATAAACGCGTTTTGTCAGCCCTTGGAATCACAGTGTAACTGCCTAGCTCAGAAGAGTCCACTAAGGCAGCCCTTAACCCCAGTGCTCAGAAATTGTCAAAACGTGTTTTCCAGCAGAAATAAACACGTTTTGGCAACTTTGGTCACCACCATGTAACTTATAGGGCAGAAACAGCACAGTTTTCAAAACGTGTTTTTCAGCCGGAAATAAACGCGTTTTGTCAGCCCTTGGAATCACAGTGTAACTGCCTAGCTCAGAAGAGCCCACTGAGGCAGCCCTTAACCCCAGTGTGCAGAAATTGTCAAAACGTGTTTTTCAGCAGAAATAAACACGTTTTGGCAACTTTGGTCATCACCATGTAACTTATAGGGCAGAAACAGCACACTTTTCAAAACGTGTTTTTCAGCCCGAAATAAACGCGTTTTGTCAGCCCTTGGAATCACAGAGTAACTGCCTAGCTCAGAAGAGCCCACTGAGGCAGCCCTTAACCCCAGTGCTCAGAAATTGTCAAAACGTGTTTTTCAGCAGAAATAAACACGTTTTGGCAACTTTGGTCATCACCATGTAACTTATAGGGCAGAAACAGCACAGTTTTCAAAACGTGTTTTTCAGCCCGAAATAAACGCGTTTTCTCAGCCCTTAGAATCGCAGTGTAACTGCCTGTCCCAGAAGAGCACACAGAGTCAGCCCTTAACCCCAGTGCTCAGAAATTGTCAAAACGTGTTTTTCAGCAGAAATAAACACGTTTTGGCAACTTTGGTCATCACCATGTAACTTATAGGGCAGAAACAGCACACTTTTCAAAACGTGTTTTTCAGCCCGAAATAAACGCGTTTTGTCAGCCCTTGGAATCACAGTGTAACTGCCTAGCTCAGAAGAGCCCACTGAGGCAGCCCTTAACCCCAGTGCTCAGAAATTGTCAAAACGTGTTTTTCAGCAGAAATAAACACGTTTTGGCAACTTTGGTCACCACCATGTAACTTATAGGGCAGAAACAGCACAGTTTTCAAAACGTGTTTTTCAGCCCGAAATAAACGCGTTTTCTCAGCCCTTAGAATCGCAGTGTAACTGCCTGGCTCAGAAGAGCACACTGAGTCAGCCCTTAACCCCAGTGCTCAGAAATTGTCAAAACGTGTTTTTCAGCAGAAATAAACACGTTTTGGCAACTTTGGTCATCACCATGTAACTTTTAGGGCAGAAACAGCACACTTTTCAAAACGTGTTTTTCAGCACGAAATAAACGCGTTTTGTCAGCCCTTGGAATCACAGTGTAACTGCCTAGCTCAGAAGAGCCCACTGAGGCAGCCCTTAACCCCAGTGTGCAGAAATTGTCAAAACGTGTTTTTCAGCAGAAATAAACACGTTTTGGCAACTTTGGTCACCACCATGTAACTTATAGGGCAGAAACAGCACAGTTTTCAAAACGTGTTTTTCAGCCCGAAATAAACGCGTTTTCTCAGCCCTTAGAATCGCAGTGTAACTGCCTGTCTCAGAAGAGCAAACTGAGTCAGCCCTTAACCCCAGTGCTCAGAAATTGTCAAAACGTGTTTTTCAGCAGAAATAAACACGTTTTGGCAACTTTGGTCATCACCATGTAACTTATAGGGCAGAAACAGCACACTTTTCAAAACGTGTTTTTCAGCCCGAAATAAACGCGTTTTGTCAGCCCTTGGAATCACAGAGTAACTGCCTAGCTCAGAAGAGCCCACTGAGGCAGCCCTTAACCCCAGTGCTCAGAAATTGTCAAAACGTGTTTTTCAGCAGAAATAAACACGTTTTGGCAACGTTGGTCATCACCATGTAACTTATAGGGCAGAAACAGCACAGTTTTCAAAACGTGTTTTTCAGCCCGAAATAAACGCGTTTTCTCAGCCCTTAGAATCGCAGTGTAACTGCCTGGCTCAGAAGAGCACACTGAGTCAGCCCTTAACCCCAGTGCTCAGAAATTGTCAAAACGTGTTTTTCAGCAGAAATAAACACGTTTTGGCAACTTTGGTCATCACCATGTAACTTATAGGGCAGAAACAGCACACTTTTCAAAACGTGTTTTTCAGCCAGAAATAAACGCGTTTTGTCAGCCCTTGGAATCACAGTGTAACTGCCTAGCTCAGAAGAGCCCACTGAGGCAGCCCTTAACCCCAGTGTGCAGAAATTGTCAAAACGTGTTTTTCAGCAGAAATAAACACGTTTTGGCAACTTTGGTCATCACCATGTAACTTACAGGGCAGAAACAGCACACTTTTCAAAACGTGTTTTTCAGCCCGAAATAAACGCGTTTTGTCAGCCCTTGGAATCACAGTGTAACTGCCTAGCTCAGAAGAGCCCACTGAGGCAGCCCTTAACCCCAGTGCTCAGAAATTGTCAAAACGTGTTTTCCAGCAGAAATAAACACGTTTTGGCAACTTTGGTCACCACCATGTAACTTATAGGGCAGAAACAGCACAGTTTTCAAAACGTGTTTTTCAGCCCGAAATAAACGCGTTTTCTCAGCCCTTAGAATCGCAGTGTAACTGCCTGGCTCAGAAGACCAAACTGAGTCAGCCCTTAACCCCAGTGCTCAGAAATTGTCAAAACGTGTTTTTCAGCAGAAATAAACACGTTTTGGCAACTTTGGTCATCACCATGTAACTTATAGGGCAGAAACAGCACACTTTTCAAAACGTGTTTTTCAGCCCGAAATAAACGCGTTTTGTCAGCCCTTGGAATCACAGAGTAACTGCCTAGCTCAGAAGAGCACACTGAGGCAGCCCTTAACCCCAGTGCTCAGAAATTGTCAAAACGTGTTTTTCAGCAGAAATAAACACGTTTTGGCAACTTTGGTCACCACCATGTAACTTATAGGGCAGAAACAGCACAGTTTTCAAAACGTGTTTTTCAGCCGGAAATAAACGCGTTTTGTCAGCCCTTGGAATCACAGAGTAACTGCCTAGCTCAGAAGAGCCCACTGAGGCAGCCCTTAACCCCAGTGCTCAGAAATTGTCAAAACGTGTTTTTCAGCAGAAATAAACACGTTTTGGCAACGTTGGTCATCACCATGTAACTTATAGGGCAGAAACAGCACAGTTTTCAAAACGTGTTTTTCAGCCAGAAATAAACGCGTTTTGTCAGCCCTTGGAATCACAGTGTAACTGCCTAGCTCAGAAGAGCCCACTGAGGCAGCCCTTAACCCCAGTGTGCAGAAATTGTCAAAACGTGTTTTTCAGCAGAAATAAACACGTTTTGGCAACTTTGGTCATCACCATGTAACTTACAGGGCAGAAACAGCACACTTTTCAAAACGTGTTTTTCAGCCCGAAATAAACGCGTTTTGTCAGCCCTTGGAATCACAGTGTAACTGCCTAGCTCAGAAGAGCCCACTGAGGCAGCCCTTAACCCCAGTGCTCAGAAATTGTCAAAACGTGTTTTTCAGCAGAAATAAACACGTTTTGGCAACTTTGGTCATCACCATGTAACTTATAGGGCAGAAACAGCACACTTTTCAAAACGTGTTTTTCAGCCCGAAATAAACGCGTTTTGTCAGCCCTTGGAATCACAGAGTAACTGCCTAGCTCAGAAGAGCACACTGAGGCAGCCCTTAACCCCAGTGCTCAGAAATTGTCAAAACGTGTTTTTCAGCAGAAATAAACACGTTTTGGCAACTTTGGTCACCACCATGTAACTTATAGGGCAGAAACAGCACAGTTTTCAAAACGTGTTTTTCAGCCGGAATTAAACGCGTTTTGTCAGCCCTTGGAATCACAGTGTAACTGCCTAGCTCAGAAGAGCCCACTGAGGCAGCCCTTAACCCCAGTGTGCAGAAATTGTCAAAACGTGTTTTTCAGCAGAAATAAACACGTTTTGGCAACTTTGGTCATCACCATGTAACTTATAGGGCAGAAACAGCACACTTTTCAAAACGTGTTTTTCAGCCCGAAATAAACGCGTTTTGTCAGCCCTTGGAATCACAGAGTAACTGCCTAGCTCAGAAGAGCCCACTGAGGCAGCCCTTAACCCCAGTGCTCAGAAATTGTCAAAACGTGTTTTTCAGCAGAAATAAACACGTTTTGGCAACTTTGGTCATCACCATGTAACTTATAGGGCAGAAACAGCACAGTTTTCAAAACGTGTTTTTCAGCCCGAAATAAACGCGTTTTCTCAGCCCTTAGAATCGCAGTGTAACTGCCTGGCTCAGAAGAGCACACTGAGTCAGCCCTTAACCCCAGTGCTCAGAAATTGTCAAAACGTGTTTTTCAGCAGAAATAAACACGTTTTGGCAACTTTGGTCATCACCATGTAACTTATAGGGCAGAAACAGCACAGTTTTCAAAACGTGTTTTTCAGCCCGAAATAAACGCGTTTTCTCAGCCCTTAGAATCGCAGTGTAACTGCCTGGCTCAGAAGAGCACACTGAGTCAGCCCTTAACCCCAGTGCTCAGAAATTGTCAAAACGTGTTTTTCAGCAGAAATAAACACGTTTTGGCAACTTTGGTCATCACCATGTAACTTATAGAGCAGAAACAGCACACTTTTCAAAACGTGTTTTTCAGCCCGAAATAAACGCGTTTTGTCAGCCCTTGAAATCACAGTGTAACTGCCTAGCTCAGAAGAGCCCACTGAGGCAGCCCTTAACCCCAGTGCTCAGAAATTGTCAAAACGTGTTTTTCAGCAGAAATAAACACGTTTTGGCAACTTTGGTCATCACCATGTAACTTATAGGGCAGAAACAGCACACTTTTCAAAACGTGTTTTTCAGCCCGAAATAAACGCGTTTTGTCAGCCCTTGGAATCACAGTGTAACTGCCTAGCTCAGAAGAGCCCACTGAGGCAGCCCTTAACCCCAGTATGCAGAAATTGTCAAAACGTGTTTTTCAGCAGAAATAAACACGTTTTGGCAACTTTGGTCACCACCATGTAACTTATAGGGCAAAAACAGCACAGTTTTCAAAACGTGTTTTTCAGCCCGAAATAAACGCGTTTTCTCAGCCCTTAGAATCGCAGTGTAACTGCCTGGCTCAGAAGAGCACACTGAGTCAGCCCTTAACCCCAGTGCTCAGAAATTGTCAAAACGTGTTTTTCAGCAGAAATAAACACGTTTTGGCAACTTTGGTCATCACCATGTAACTTATAGGGCAGAAACAGCACACTTTTCAAAACGTGTTTTTCAGCCCGAAATAAACGCGTTTTGTCAGCCCTTGGAATCACAGTGTAACTGCCTAGCTCAGAAGAGCCCACTGAGGCAGCCCTTAACCCCAGTGCTCAGAAATTGTCAAAACGTGTTTTCCAGCAGAAATAAACACGTTTTGGCAACTTTGGTCACCACCATGTAACTTATAGGGCAGAAACAGCACAGTTTTCAAGACGTGTTTTTCAGCCCGAAATAAACGCGTTTTCTCAGCCCTTAGAATCGCAGTGTAACTGCCTGTCTCAGAAGAGCACACTGAGTCAGCCCTTAACCCCAGTGCTCACAAATTGTCAAAACGTGTTTTTCAGCAGAAATAAACACGTTTTGGCAACTTTGGTCACCACCATGTAACTTATAGGGCAGAAACAGCACAGTTTTCAAAACGTGTTTTTCAGCCCGAAATAAACGCGTTTTCTCAGCCGTTAGAATCGCAGTGTAACTGCCTGTCTCAGAAGAGCACACTGAGTCAGCCCTTAACCCCAGTGCTCAGAAATTGTCAAAACGTGTTTTTCAGCAGAAATAAACACGTTTTGGCAACTTTGGTCATCACCATGTAACTTATAGGGCAGAAACAGCACACTTTTCAAAACGTGTTTTTCAGCCCGAAATAAACGCGTTTTGTCAGCCCTTGGAATCACAGTGTAACTGCCTAGCTCAGAAGAGCCCACTGAGGCAGCCCTTAACCCCAGTGTGCAGAAATTGTCAAAACGTGTTTTTCAGCAGAAATAAACACGTTTTGGCAACTTTGGTCATCACCATGTAACTTATAGGGCAGAAACAGCACACTTTTCAAAACGTGTTTTTCAGCCCGAAATAAACGCGTTTTGTCAGCCTTGGAATCACAGTGTAACTGCCTAGCTCAGAAGAGCCCACTGAGGCAGCCCTTAACCCCAGTGCTCAGAAATTGTCAAAACGTGTTTTTCAGCAGAAATAAACACGTTTTGGCAACTTTGGTCATCACCATGTAACTTATAGGGCAGAAACAGCACACTTTTCAAAACGTGTTTTTCAGCCCGAAATAAACGCGTTTTGTCAGCCCTTGGAATCACAGTGTAACTGCCTAGCTCAGAAGAGCCCACTGAGGCAGCCCTTAACCCCAGTATGCAGAAATTGTCAAAACGTGTTTTTCAGCAGAAATAAACACGTTTTGGCAACTTTGGTCACCACCATGTAACTTATAGGGCAAAAACAGCACAGTTTTCAAAACGTGTTTTTCAGCCCGAAATAAACGCGTTTTCTCAGCCCTTAGAATCGCAGTGTAACTGCCTGGCTCAGAAGAGCACACTGAGTCAGCCCTTAACCCCAGTGCTCAGAAATTGTCAAAACGTGTTTTTCAGCAGAAATAAACACGTTTTGGCAACTTTGGTCATCACCATGTAACTTATAGGGCAGAAACAGCACACTTTTCAAAACGTGTTTTTCAGCCCGAAATAAACGCGTTTTGTCAGCCCTTGGAATCACAGTGTAACTGCCTAGCTCAGAAGAGCCCACTGAGGCAGCCCTTAACCCCAGTGCTCAGAAATTGTCAAAACGTGTTTTCCAGCAGAAATAAACACGTTTTGGCAACTTTGGTCACCACCATGTAACTTATAGGGCAGAAACAGCACAGTTTTCAAAACGTGTTTTTCAGCCCGAAATAAACGCGTTTTCTCAGCCCTTAGAATCGCAGTGTAACTGCCTGTCTCAGAAGAGCACACTGAGTCAGCCCTTAACCCCAGTGCTCACAAATTGTCAAAACGTGTTTTTCAGCAGAAATAAACACGTTTTGGCAACTTTGGTCACCACCATGTAACTTATAGGGCAGAAACAGCACAGTTTTCAAAACGTGTTTTTCAGCCCGAAATAAACGCGTTTTCTCAGCCCTTAGAATCGCAGTGTAACTGCCTGTCTCAGAAGAGCACACTGAGTCAGCCCTTAACCCCAGTGCTCAGAAATTGTCAAAACGTGTTTTTCAGCAGAAATAAACACGTTTTGGCAACTTTGGTCATCACCATGTAACTTATAGGGCAGAAACAGCACACTTTTCAAAACGTGTTTTTCAGCCCGAAATAAACGCGTTTTGTCAGCCCTTGGAATCACAGTGTAACTGCCTAGCTCAGAAGAGCCCACTGAGGCAGCCCTTAACCCCAGTGTGCAGAAATTGTCAAAACGTGTTTTTCAGCAGAAATAAACACGTTTTGGCAACTTTGGTCATCACCATGTAACTTATAGGGCAGAAACAGCACACTTTTCAAAACGTGTTTTTCAGCCCGAAATAAACGCGTTTTGTCAGCCCTTGGAATCACAGTGTAACTGCCTAGCTCAGAAGAGTCCACTAAGGCAGCCCTTAACCCCAGTGCTCAGAAATTGTCAAAACGTGTTTTCCAGCAGAAATAAACACGTTTTGGCAACTTTGGTCACCACCATGTAACTTATAGGGCAGAAACAGCACAGTTTTCAAAACGTGTTTTTCAGCCGGAAATAAACGCGTTTTGTCAGCCCTTGGAATCACAGTGTAACTGCCTAGCTCAGAAGAGCCCACTGAGGCAGCCCTTAACCCCAGTGTGCAGAAATTGTCAAAACGTGTTTTTCAGCAGAAATAAACACGTTTTGGCAACTTTGGTCATCACCATGTAACTTATAGGGCAGAAACAGCACACTTTTCAAAACGTGTTTTTCAGCCCGAAATAAACGCGTTTTGTCAGCCCTTGGAATCACAGAGTAACTGCCTAGCTCAGAAGAGCCCACTGAGGCAGCCCTTAACCCCAGTGCTCAGAAATTGTCAAAACGTGTTTTTCAGCAGAAATAAACACGTTTTGGCAACTTTGGTCATCACCATGTAACTTATAGGGCAGAAACAGCACAGTTTTCAAAACGTGTTTTTCAGCCCGAAATAAACGCGTTTTCTCAGCCCTTAGAATCGCAGTGTAACTGCCTGTCCCAGAAGAGCACACAGAGTCAGCCCTTAACCCCAGTGCTCAGAAATTGTCAAAACGTGTTTTTCAGCAGAAATAAACACGTTTTGGCAACTTTGGTCATCTCCATGTAACTTATAGGGCAGAAACAGCACACTTTTCAAAACGTGTTTTTCAGCCCGAAATAAACGCGTTTTGTCAGCCCTTGGAATCACAGTGTAACTGCCTAGCTCAGAAGAGCCCACTGAGGCAGCCCTTAACCCCAGTGTGCAGAAATTGTCAAAACGTGTTTTTCAGCAGAAATAAACACGTTTTGGCAACTTTGGTCACCACCATGTAACTTATAGGGCAGAAACAGCACAGTTTTCAAAACGTGTTTTTCAGCCCGAAATAAACGCGTTTTCTCAGCCCTTAGAATCGCAGTGTAACTGCCTGTCTCAGAAGAGCACACTGAGTCAGCCCTTAACCCCAGTGCTCAGAAATTGTCAAAACGTGTTTTTCAGCAGAAATAAACACGTTTTGGCAACTTTGGTCATCACCATGTAACTTATAGGGCAGAAACAGCACACTTTTCAAAACGTGTTTTTCAGCCCGAAATAAACGCGTTTTGTCAGCCCTTGGAATCACAGTGTAACTGCCTAGCTCAGAAGAGCCCACTGAGGCAGCCCTTAACCCCAGTGTGCAGAAATTGTCAAAACGTGTTTTTCAGCAGAAATAAACACGTTTTGGCAACTTTGGTCATCACCATGTAACTTATAGGGCAGAAACCGCACACTTTTCAAAACGTGTTTTTCAGCCCGAAATAAACGCGTTTTGTCAGCCCTTGGAATCACAGAGTAACTGCCTAGCTCAGAAGAGCCCACTGAGGCAGCCCTTAACCCCAGTGCTCAGAAATTGTCAAAACGTGTTTTTCAGCAGAAATAAACACGTTTTGGCAACGTTGGTCATCACCATGTAACTTATAGGGCAGAAACAGCACAGTTTTCAAAACGTGTTTTTCAGCCCGAAATAAACGCGTTTTGTCAGCCCTTGGAATCACAGTGTAACTGCCTAGCTCAGAAGAGCCCACTGAGGCAGCCCTTAACCCCAGTGTGCAGAAATTGTCAAAACGTGTTTTTCAGCAGAAATAAACACGTTTTGGCAACTTTGGTCATCACCATGTAACTTACAGGGCAGAAACAGCACACTTTTCAAAACGTGTTTTTCAGCCCGAAATAAACGCGTTTTGTCAGCCCTTGGAATCACAGTGTAACTGCCTAGCTCAGAAGAGCCCACTGAGGCAGCCCTTAACCCCAGTGCTCAGAAATTGTCAAAACGTGTTTTCCAGCAGAAATAAACACGTTTTGGCAACTTTGGTCACCACCATGTAACTTATAGGGCAGAAACAGCACAGTTTTCAAAACGTGTTTTTCAGCCCGAAATAAACGCGTTTTCTCAGCCCTTAGAATCGCAGTGTAACTGCCTGGCTCAGAAGACCACACTGAGTCAGCCCTTAACCCCAGTGCTCAGAAATTGTCAAAACGTGTTTTTCAGCAGAAATAAACACGTTTTGGCAACTTTGGTCATCACCATGTAACTTATAGGGCAGAAACAGCACACTTTTCAAAACGTGTTTTTCAGCCCGAAATAAACGCGTTTTGTCAGCCCTTGGAATCACAGAGTAACTGCCTAGCTCAGAAGAGCACACTGAGGCAGCCCTTAACCCCAGTGCTCAGAAATTGTCAAAACGTGTTTTTCAGCAGAAATAAACACGTTTTGGCAACTTTGGTCACCACCATGTAACTTATAGGGCAGAAACAGCACAGTTTTCAAAACGTGTTTTTCAGCCCGAAATAAACGCGTTTTGTCAGCCCTTGGAATCACAGTGTAACTGCCTAGCTCAGAAGAGCCCACTGAGGCAGCCCTTAACCCCAGTGCTCAGAAATTGTCAAAACGTATTTTCCAGCAGAAATAAACACGTTTTGGCAACTTTGGTCACCACCATGTAACTTATAGGGCAAAAACAGCACAGTTTTCAAAACGTGTTTTTCAGCCCGAAATAAACGCGTTTTCTCAGCCCTTAGAATCGCAGTGTAACTGCCTGGCTCAGAAGAGCACACTGAGTCAGCCCTTAACCCCAGTGCTCAGAAATTGTCAAAACGTGTTTTTCAGCAGAAATAAACACGTTTTGGCAACTTTGGTCATCACCATGTAACTTATAGGGCAGAAACAGCACACTTTTCAAAACGTGTTTTTCAGCCCGAAATAAACGCGTTTTGTCAGCCCTTGGAATCACAGTGTAACTGCCTAGCTCAGAAGAGCCCACTGAGGCAGCCCTTAACCCCAGTGTGCAGAAATTGTCAAAACGTGTTTTTCAGCAGAAATAAACACGTTTTGGCAACTTTGGTCATCACCATGTAACTTATAGGGCAGAAACAGCACACTTTTCAAAACGTGTTTTTCAGCCCGAAATAAACGCGTTTTGTCAGCCCTTGGAATCACAGTGTAACTGCCTAGCTCAGAAGAGTCCACTAAGGCAGCCCTTAACCCCAGTGCTCAGAAATTATCAAAACGTGTTTTCCAGCAGAAATAAACACGTTTTGGCAACTTTGGTCACCACCATGTAACTTATAGGGCAGAAACAGCACAGTTTTCAAAACGTGTTTTTCAGCCGGAAATAAACGCGTTTTGTCAGCCCTTGGAATCACAGTGTAACTGCCTAGCTCAGAAGAGCCCACTGAGGCAGCCCTTAACCCCAGTGTGCAGAAATTGTCAAAACGTGTTTTTCAGCAGAAATAAACACGTTTTGGCAACTTTGGTCATCACCATGTAACTTATAGGGCAGAAACAGCACACTTTTCAAAACGTGTTTTTTAGCCCGAAATAAACGCGTTTTGTCAGCCCTTGGAATCACAGAGTAACTGCCTAGCTCAGAAGAGCGCACTGAGGCAGCCCTTAACCCCAGTGCTCAGAAATTGTCAAAACGTGTTTTTCAGCAGAAATAAACACGTTTTGGCAACTTTGGTCATCACCATGTAACTTATAGGGCAGAAACAGCACAGTTTTCAAAACGTGTTTTTCAGCCCGAAATAAACGCGTTTTCTCAGCCCTTAGAATCGCAGTGTAACTGCCTGTCCCAGAAGAGCACACAGAGTCAGCCCTTAACCCCAGTGCTCAGAAATTGTCAAAACGTGTTTTTCAGCAGAAATAAACACGTTTTGGCAACTTTGGTCATCACCATGTAACTTATAGGGCAGAAACAGCACACTTTTCAAAACGTGTTTTTCAGCCCGAAATAAACGCGTTTTGTCAGCCCTTGGAATCACAGTGTAACTGCCTAGCTCAGAAGAGCCCACTGAGGCAGCCCTTAACCCCAGTGTGCAGAAATTGTCAAAACGTGTTTTTCAGCAGAAATAAACACGTTTTGGCAACTTTGGTCACCACCATGTAACTTATAGGGCAGAAACAGCACAGTTTTCAAAACGTGTTTTTCAGCCCGAAATAAACGCGTTTTCTCAGCCCTTAGAATCACAGTGTAACTGCCTGTCTCAGAAGAGCACACTGAGTCAGCCCTTAACCCCAGTGCTCAGAAATTGTCAAAACGTGTTTTTCAGCAGAAATAAACACGTTTTGGCAACTTTGGTCATCACCATGTAACTTATAGGGCAGAAACAGCACACTTTTCAAAACGTGTTTTTCAGCCCGAAATAAACGCGTTTTGTCAGCCCTTGGAATCACAGTGTAACTGCCTAGCTCAGAAGAGCCCACTGAGGCAGCCCTTAACCCCAGTGTGCAGAAATTGTCAAAACGTGTTTTTCAGCAGAAATAAACACGTTTTGGCAACTTTGGTCATCACCATGTAACTTATAGGGCAGAAACAGCACACTTTTCAAAACGTGTTTTTCAGCCCGAAATAAACGCGTTTTGTCAGCCTTGGAATCACAGTGTAACTGCCTAGCTCAGAAGAGCCCACTGAGGCAGCCCTTAACCCCAGTGTGCAGAAATTGTCAAAACGTGTTTTTCAGCAGAAATAAACACGTTTTGGCAACTTTGGTCATCACCATGTAACTTATAGGGCAGAAACCGCACACTTTTCAAAACGTGTTTTTCAGCCCGAAATAAACGCGTTTTGTCAGCCCTTGGAATCACAGAGTAACTGCCTAGCTCAGAAGAGCCCACTGAGGCAGCCCTTAACCCCAGTGCTCAGAAATTGTCAAAACGTGTTTTTCAGCAGAAATAAACACGTTTTGGCAACGTTGGTCATCACCATGTAACTTATAGGGCAGAAACAGCACAGTTTTCAAAACGTGTTTTTCAGCCCGAAATAAACGCGTTTTCTCAGCCCTTAGAATCGCAGTGTAACTGCCTGGCTCAGAAGAGCACACTGAGTCAGCCCTTAACCCCAGTGCTCAGAAATTGTCAAAACGTGTTTTTCAGCAGAAATAAACACGTTTTGGCAACTTTGGTCATCACCATGTAACTTATAGGGCAGAAACAGCACAGTTTTCAAAACGTGTTTTTCAGCCAGAAATAAACGCGTTTTGTCAGCCCTTGGAATCACAGTGTAACTGCCTAGCTCAGAAGAGCCCACTGAGGCAGCCCTTAACCCCAGTGTGCAGAAATTGTCAAAACGTGTTTTTCAGCAGAAATAAACACGTTTTGGCAACTTTGGTCATCACCATGTAACTTACAGGGCAGAAACAGCACACTTTTCAAAACGTGTTTTTCAGCCCGAAATAAACGCGTTTTGTCAGCCCTTGGAATCACAGTGTAACTGCCTAGCTCAGAAGAGCCCACTGAGACAGCCCTTAACCCCAGTGCTCAGAAATTGTCAAAACGTGTTTTCCAGCAGAAATAAACACGTTTTGGCAACTTTGGTCACCACCATGTAACTTATAGGGCAGAAACAGCACAGTTTTCAAAACGTGTTTTTCAGCCCGAAATAAACGCGTTTTCTCAGCCCTTAGAATCGCAGTGTAACTGCCTGGCTCAGAAGACCACACTGAGTCAGCCCTTAACCCCAGTGCTCAGAAATTGTCAAAACGTGTTTTTCAGCAGAAATAAACACGTTTTGGCAACTTTGGTCATCACCATGTAACTTATAGGGCAGAAACAGCACACTTTTCAAAACGTGTTTTTCAGCCCGAAATAAACGCGTTTTGTCAGCCCTTGGAATCACAGAGTAACTGCCTAGCTCAGAAGAGCACACTGAGGCAGCCCTTAACCCCAGTGCTCAGAAATTGTCAAAACGTGTTTTTCAGCAGAAATAAACACGTTTTGGCAACTTTGGTCACCACCATGTAACTTATAGGGCAGAAACAGCACAGTTTTCAAAACGTGTTTTTCAGCCCGAAATAAACGCGTTTTGTCAGCCCTTGGAATCACAGTGTAACTGCCTAGCTCAGAAGAGCCCACTGAGGCAGCCCTTAACCCCAGTGCTCAGAAATTGTCAAAACGTGTTTTCCAGCAGAAATAAACACGTTTTGGCAACTTTGGTCACCACCATGTAACTTATAGGGCAGAAACAGCACAGTTTTCAAAACGTGTTTTTCAGCCCGAAATAAACGCGTTTTCTCAGCCCTTAGAATCGCAGTGTAACTGCCTGGCTCAGAAGACCAGACTGAGTCAGCCCTTAACCCCAGTGCTCAGAAATTGTCAAAACGTGTTTTTCAGCAGAAATAAACACGTTTTGGCAACTTTGGTCATCACCATGTAACTTATAGGGCAGAAACAGCACACTTTTCAAAACGTGTTTTTCAGCCCGAAATAAACGCGTTTTGTCAGCCCTTGGAATCACAGTGTAACTGCCTAGCTCAGAAGAGCCCACTGAGGCAGCCCTTAACCCCAGTGTGCAGAAATTGTCAAAACGTGTTTTTCAGCAGAAATAAACACGTTTTGGCAACTTTGGTCATCACCATGTAACTTATAGGGCAGAAACAGCACACTTTTCAAAACGTGTTTTTCAGCCCGAAATAAACGCGTTTTGTCAGCCCTTGGAATCACAGAGTAACTGCCTAGCTCAGAAGAGCACACTGAGGCAGCCCTTAACCCCAGTGCTCAGAAATTGTCAAAACGTGTTTTTCAGCAGAAATAAACACGTTTTGGCAACTTTGGTCACCACCATGTAACTTATAGGGCAGAAACAGCACAGTTTTCAAAACGTGTTTTTCAGCCCGAAATAAACGCGTTTTGTCAGCCCTTGGAATCACAGTGTAACTGCCTAGCTCAGAAGAGCCCACTGAGGCAGCCCTTAACCCCAGTGCTCAGAAATTGTCAAAACGTGTTTTCCAGCAGAAATAAACACGTTTTGGCAACTTTGGTCACCACCATGTAACTTATAGGGCAGAAACAGCACAGTTTTCAAAACGTGTTTTTCAGCCCGAAATAAACGCGTTTTCTCAGCCCTTAGAATCGCAGTGTAACTGCCTGGCTCAGAAGACCAGACTGAGTCAGCCCTTAACCCCAGTGCTCAGAAATTGTCAAAACGTGTTTTTCAGCAGAAATAAACACGTTTTGGCAACTTTGGTCATCACCATGTAACTTATAGGGCAGAAACAGCACACTTTTCAAAACGTGTTTTTCAGCCCGAAATAAACGCGTTTTGTCAGCCCTTGGAATCACAGTGTAACTGCCTAGCTCAGAAGAGCCCACTGAGGCAGCCCTTAACCCCAGTGCTCAGAAATTGTCAAAACGTGTTTTTCAGCAGTAATAAACACGTTTTGGCAACTTTGGTCATCACCATGTAACTTATAGGGCAGAAACAGCACACTTTTCAAAACGTGTTTTTCAGCCCGAAATAAACGCGTTTTCTCAGCCCTTAGAATCGCAGTGTAACTGCCTGTCCCAGAAGAGCACACAGAGTCAGCCCTTAACCCCAGTGCTCAGAAATTGTCAAAACGTGTTTTTCAGCAGAAATAAACACGTTTTGGCAACTTTGGTCACCACCATGTAACTTATAGGGCAGAAACAGCACAGTTTTCAAAACGTGTTTTTCAGCCCGAAATAAACGCGTTTTCTCAGCCCTTAGAATCGCAGTGTAACTGCCTGGCTCAGAAGACCACACTGAGTCAGCCCTTAACCCCAGTGCTCAGAAATTGTCAAAACGTGTTTTTCAGCAGAAATAAACACGTTTTGGCAACTTTGGTCATCACCATGTAACTTATAGGGCAGAAACAGCACACTTTTCAAAACGTGTTTTTCAGCCCGAAATAAACGCGTTTTGTCAGCCCTTGGAATCACAGTGTAACTGCCTAGCTCAGAAGAGTCCACTAAGGCAGCCCTTAACCCCAGTGCTCAGAAATTGTCAAAACGTGTTTTCCAGCAGAAATAAACACGTTTTGGCAACTTTGGTCACCACCATGTAACTTATAGGGCAGAAACAGCACAGTTTTCAAAACGTGTTTTTCAGCCGGAAATAAACGCGTTTTGTCAGCCCTTGGAATCACAGTGTAACTGCCTAGCTCAGAAGAGCCCACTGAGGCAGCCCTTAACCCCAGTGTGCAGAAATTGTCAAAACGTGTTTTTCAGCAGAAATAAACACGTTTTGGCAACTTTGGTCATCACCATGTAACTTATAGGGCAGAAACAGCACACTTTTCAAAACGTGTTTTTCAGCCCGAAATAAACGCGTTTTGTCAGCCCTTGGAATCACAGTGTAACTGCCTAGCTCAGAAGAGCCCACTGAGGCAGCCCTTAACCCCAGTGTGCAGAAATTGTCAAAACGTGTTTTTCAGCAGAAATAAACACGTTTTGGCAACTTTGGTCATCACCATGTAACTTATAGGGCAGAAACCGCACACTTTTCAAAACGTGTTTTTCAGCCCGAAATAAACGCGTTTTGTCAGCCCTTGGAATCACAGAGTAACTGCCTAGCTCAGAAGAGCCCACTGAGGCAGCCCTTAACCCCAGTGCTCAGAAATTGTCAAAACGTGTTTTTCAGCAGAAATAAACACGTTTTGGCAACGTTGGTCATCACCATGTAACTTATAGGGCAGAAACAGCACAGTTTTCAAAACGTGTTTTTCAGCCCGAAATAAACGCGTTTTGTCAGCCCTTGGAATCACAGTGTAACTGCCTAGCTCAGAAGAGCCCACTGAGGCAGCCCTTAACCCCAGTGTGCAGAAATTGTCAAAACGTGTTTTTCAGCAGAAATAAACACGTTTTGGCAACTTTGGTCATCACCATGTAACTTACAGGGCAGAAACAGCACACTTTTCAAAACGTGTTTTTCAGCCCGAAATAAACGCGTTTTGTCAGCCCTTGGAATCACAGTGTAACTGCCTAGCTCAGAAGAGCCCACTGAGGCAGCCCTTAACCCCAGTGCTCAGAAATTGTCAAAACGTGTTTTCCAGCAGAAATAAACACGTTTTGGCAACTTTGGTCACCACCATGTAACTTATAGGGCAGAAACAGCACAGTTTTCAAAACGTGTTTTTCAGCCCGAAATAAACGCGTTTTCTCAGCCCTTAGAATCGCAGTGTAACTGCCTGGCTCAGAAGACCACACTGAGTCAGCCCTTAACCCCAGTGCTCAGAAATTGTCAAAACGTGTTTTTCAGCAGAAATAAACACGTTTTGGCAACTTTGGTCATCACCATGTAACTTATAGGGCAGAAACAGCACACTTTTCAAAACGTGTTTTTCAGCCCGAAATAAACGCGTTTTGTCAGCCCTTGGAATCACAGAGTAACTGCCTAGCTCAGAAGAGCACACTGAGGCAGCCCTTAACCCCAGTGCTCAGAAATTGTCAAAACGTGTTTTTCAGCAGAAATAAACACGTTTTGGCAACTTTGGTCACCACCATGTAACTTATAGGGCAGAAACAGCACAGTTTTCAAAACGTGTTTTTCAGCCCGAAATAAACGCGTTTTGTCAGCCCTTGGAATCACAGTGTAACTGCCTAGCTCAGAAGAGCCCACTGAGGCAGCCCTTAACCCCAGTGCTCAGAAATTGTCAAAACGTATTTTCCAGCAGAAATAAACACGTTTTGGCAACTTTGGTCACCACCATGTAACTTATAGGGCAAAAACAGCACAGTTTTCAAAACGTGTTTTTCAGCCCGAAATAAACGCGTTTTCTCAGCCCTTAGAATCGCAGTGTAACTGCCTGGCTCAGAAGAGCACACTGAGTCAGCCCTTAACCCCAGTGCTCAGAAATTGTCAAAACGTGTTTTTCAGCAGAAATAAACACGTTTTGGCAACTTTGGTCATCACCATGTAACTTATAGGGCAGAAACAGCACACTTTTCAAAACGTGTTTTTCAGCCCGAAATAAACGCGTTTTGTCAGCCCTTGGAATCACAGTGTAACTGCCTAGCTCAGAAGAGCCCACTGAGGCAGCCCTTAACCCCAGTGTGCAGAAATTGTCAAAACGTGTTTTTCAGCAGAAATAAACACGTTTTGGCAACTTTGGTCATCACCATGTAACTTATAGGGCAGAAACAGCACACTTTTCAAAACGTGTTTTTCAGCCCGAAATAAACGCGTTTTGTCAGCCCTTGGAATCACAGTGTAACTGCCTAGCTCAGAAGAGTCCACTAAGGCAGCCCTTAACCCCAGTGCTCAGAAATTATCAAAACGTGTTTTCCAGCAGAAATAAACACGTTTTGGCAACTTTGGTCACCACCATGTAACTTATAGGGCAGAAACAGCACAGTTTTCAAAACGTGTTTTTCAGCCGGAAATAAACGCGTTTTGTCAGCCCTTGGAATCACAGTGTAACTGCCTAGCTCAGAAGAGCCCACTGAGGCAGCCCTTAACCCCAGTGTGCAGAAATTGTCAAAACGTGTTTTTCAGCAGAAATAAACACGTTTTGGCAACTTTGGTCATCACCATGTAACTTATAGGGCAGAAACAGCACACTTTTCAAAACGTGTTTTTTAGCCCGAAATAAACGCGTTTTGTCAGCCCTTGGAATCACAGAGTAACTGCCTAGCTCAGAAGAGCGCACTGAGGCAGCCCTTAACCCCAGTGCTCAGAAATTGTCAAAACGTGTTTTTCAGCAGAAATAAACACGTTTTGGCAACTTTGGTCATCACCATGTAACTTATAGGGCAGAAACAGCACAGTTTTCAAAACGTGTTTTTCAGCCCGAAATAAACGCGTTTTCTCAGCCCTTAGAATCGCAGTGTAACTGCCTGTCCCAGAAGAGCACACAGAGTCAGCCCTTAACCCCAGTGCTCAGAAATTGTCAAAACGTGTTTTTCAGCAGAAATAAACACGTTTTGGCAACTTTGGTCATCACCATGTAACTTATAGGGCAGAAACAGCACACTTTTCAAAACGTGTTTTTCAGCCCGAAATAAACGCGTTTTGTCAGCCCTTGGAATCACAGTGTAACTGCCTAGCTCAGAAGAGCCCACTGAGGCAGCCCTTAACCCCAGTGTGCAGAAATTGTCAAAACGTGTTTTTCAGCAGAAATAAACACGTTTTGGCAACTTTGGTCACCACCATGTAACTTATAGGGCAGAAACAGCACAGTTTTCAAAACGTGTTTTTCAGCCCGAAATAAACGCGTTTTCTCAGCCCTTAGAATCACAGTGTAACTGCCTGTCTCAGAAGAGCACACTGAGTCAGCCCTTAACCCCAGTGCTCAGAAATTGTCAAAACGTGTTTTTCAGCAGAAATAAACACGTTTTGGCAACTTTGGTCATCACCATGTAACTTATAGGGCAGAAACAGCACACTTTTCAAAACGTGTTTTTCAGCCCGAAATAAACGCGTTTTGTCAGCCCTTGGAATCACAGTGTAACTGCCTAGCTCAGAAGAGCCCACTGAGGCAGCCCTTAACCCCAGTGTGCAGAAATTGTCAAAACGTGTTTTTCAGCAGAAATAAACACGTTTTGGCAACTTTGGTCATCACCATGTAACTTATAGGGCAGAAACAGCACACTTTTCAAAACGTGTTTTTCAGCCCGAAATAAACGCGTTTTGTCAGCCTTGGAATCACAGTGTAACTGCCTAGCTCAGAAGAGCCCACTGAGGCAGCCCTTAACCCCAGTGTGCAGAAATTGTCAAAACGTGTTTTTCAGCAGAAATAAACACGTTTTGGCAACTTTGGTCATCACCATGTAACTTATAGGGCAGAAACCGCACACTTTTCAAAACGTGTTTTTCAGCCCGAAATAAACGCGTTTTGTCAGCCCTTGGAATCACAGAGTAACTGCCTAGCTCAGAAGAGCCCACTGAGGCAGCCCTTAACCCCAGTGCTCAGAAAT
Organism: Atractosteus spatula; assembly: GCF_055471065.1. Taxonomy (NCBI): domain Eukaryota; kingdom Metazoa; phylum Chordata; class Actinopteri; order Semionotiformes; family Lepisosteidae; genus Atractosteus; species Atractosteus spatula. Next base: position 293,794 of record NW_028296650.1, read on the forward strand.
TGTCAAAACGTGTTTTTCAGCAGAAATAAACACGTTTTGGCAACGTTGGTCATCACCATGTAACTTATAGGGCAGAAACAGCACAGTTTTCAAAACGTGTTTTTCAGCCCGAAATAAACGCGTTTTCTCAGCCCTTAGAATCGCAGTGTAACTGCCTGGCTCAGAAGAGCACACTGAGTCAGCCCTTAACCCCAGTGCTCAGAAATTGTCAAAACGTGTTTTTCAGCAGAAATAAACACGTTTTGGCAACTTTGGTCATCACCATGTAACTTATAGGGCAGAAACAGCACAGTTTTCAAAACGTGTTTTTCAGCCAGAAATAAACGCGTTTTGTCAGCCCTTGGAATCACAGTGTAACTGCCTAGCTCAGAAGAGCCCACTGAGGCAGCCCTTAACCCCAGTGTGCAGAAATTGTCAAAACGTGTTTTTCAGCAGAAATAAACACGTTTTGGCAACTTTGGTCATCACCATGTAACTTACAGGGCAGAAACAGCACACTTTTCAAAACGTGTTTTTCAGCCCGAAATAAACGCGTTTTGTCAGCCCTTGGAATCACAGTGTAACTGCCTAGCTCAGAAGAGCCCACTGAGACAGCCCTTAACCCCAGTGCTCAGAAATTGTCAAAACGTGTTTTCCAGCAGAAATAAACACGTTTTGGCAACTTTGGTCACCACCATGTAACTTATAGGGCAGAAACAGCACAGTTTTCAAAACGTGTTTTTCAGCCCGAAATAAACGCGTTTTCTCAGCCCTTAGAATCGCAGTGTAACTGCCTGGCTCAGAAGACCACACTGAGTCAGCCCTTAACCCCAGTGCTCAGAAATTGTCAAAACGTGTTTTTCAGCAGAAATAAACACGTTTTGGCAACTTTGGTCATCACCATGTAACTTATAGGGCAGAAACAGCACACTTTTCAAAACGTGTTTTTCAGCCCGAAATAAACGCGTTTTGTCAGCCCTTGGAATCACAGAGTAACTGCCTAGCTCAGAAGAGCACACTGAGGCAGCCCTTAACCCCAGTGCTCAGAAATTGTCAAAACGTGTTTTTCAGCAGAAATAAACACGTTTTGGCAACTTTGGTCACCACCATGTAACTTATAGGGCAGAAACAGCACAGTTTTCAAAACGTGTTTTTCAGCCCGAAATAAACGCGTTTTGTCAGCCCTTGGAATCACAGTGTAACTGCCTAGCTCAGAAGAGCCCACTGAGGCAGCCCTTAACCCCAGTGCTCAGAAATTGTCAAAACGTGTTTTCCAGCAGAAATAAACACGTTTTGGCAACTTTGGTCACCACCATGTAACTTATAGGGCAGAAACAGCACAGTTTTCAAAACGTGTTTTTCAGCCCGAAATAAACGCGTTTTCTCAGCCCTTAGAATCGCAGTGTAACTGCCTGGCTCAGAAGACCAGACTGAGTCAGCCCTTAACCCCAGTGCTCAGAAATTGTCAAAACGTGTTTTTCAGCAGAAATAAACACGTTTTGGCAACTTTGGTCATCACCATGTAACTTATAGGGCAGAAACAGCACACTTTTCAAAACGTGTTTTTCAGCCCGAAATAAACGCGTTTTGTCAGCCCTTGGAATCACAGTGTAACTGCCTAGCTCAGAAGAGCCCACTGAGGCAGCCCTTAACCCCAGTGTGCAGAAATTGTCAAAACGTGTTTTTCAGCAGAAATAAACACGTTTTGGCAACTTTGGTCATCACCATGTAACTTATAGGGCAGAAACAGCACACTTTTCAAAACGTGTTTTTCAGCCCGAAATAAACGCGTTTTGTCAGCCCTTGGAATCACAGAGTAACTGCCTAGCTCAGAAGAGCACACTGAGGCAGCCCTTAACCCCAGTGCTCAGAAATTGTCAAAACGTGTTTTTCAGCAGAAATAAACACGTTTTGGCAACTTTGGTCACCACCATGTAACTTATAGGGCAGAAACAGCACAGTTTTCAAAACGTGTTTTTCAGCCCGAAATAAACGCGTTTTGTCAGCCCTTGGAATCACAGTGTAACTGCCTAGCTCAGAAGAGCCCACTGAGGCAGCCCTTAACCCCAGTGCTCAGAAATTGTCAAAACGTGTTTTCCAGCAGAAATAAACACGTTTTGGCAACTTTGGTCACCACCATGTAACTTATAGGGCAGAAACAGCACAGTTTTCAAAACGTGTTTTTCAGCCCGAAATAAACGCGTTTTCTCAGCCCTTAGAATCGCAGTGTAACTGCCTGGCTCAGAAGACCAGACTGAGTCAGCCCTTAACCCCAGTGCTCAGAAATTGTCAAAACGTGTTTTTCAGCAGAAATAAACACGTTTTGGCAACTTTGGTCATCACCATGTAACTTATAGGGCAGAAACAGCACACTTTTCAAAACGTGTTTTTCAGCCCGAAATAAACGCGTTTTGTCAGCCCTTGGAATCACAGTGTAACTGCCTAGCTCAGAAGAGCCCACTGAGGCAGCCCTTAACCCCAGTGCTCAGAAATTGTCAAAACGTGTTTTTCAGCAGTAATAAACACGTTTTGGCAACTTTGGTCATCACCATGTAACTTATAGGGCAGAAACAGCACACTTTTCAAAACGTGTTTTTCAGCCCGAAATAAACGCGTTTTCTCAGCCCTTAGAATCGCAGTGTAACTGCCTGTCCCAGAAGAGCACACAGAGTCAGCCCTTAACCCCAGTGCTCAGAAATTGTCAAAACGTGTTTTTCAGCAGAAATAAACACGTTTTGGCAACTTTGGTCACCACCATGTAACTTATAGGGCAGAAACAGCACAGTTTTCAAAACGTGTTTTTCAGCCCGAAATAAACGCGTTTTCTCAGCCCTTAGAATCGCAGTGTAACTGCCTGGCTCAGAAGACCACACTGAGTCAGCCCTTAACCCCAGTGCTCAGAAATTGTCAAAACGTGTTTTTCAGCAGAAATAAACACGTTTTGGCAACTTTGGTCATCACCATGTAACTTATAGGGCAGAAACAGCACACTTTTCAAAACGTGTTTTTCAGCCCGAAATAAACGCGTTTTGTCAGCCCTTGGAATCACAGTGTAACTGCCTAGCTCAGAAGAGTCCACTAAGGCAGCCCTTAACCCCAGTGCTCAGAAATTGTCAAAACGTGTTTTCCAGCAGAAATAAACACGTTTTGGCAACTTTGGTCACCACCATGTAACTTATAGGGCAGAAACAGCACAGTTTTCAAAACGTGTTTTTCAGCCGGAAATAAACGCGTTTTGTCAGCCCTTGGAATCACAGTGTAACTGCCTAGCTCAGAAGAGCCCACTGAGGCAGCCCTTAACCCCAGTGTGCAGAAATTGTCAAAACGTGTTTTTCAGCAGAAATAAACACGTTTTGGCAACTTTGGTCATCACCATGTAACTTATAGGGCAGAAACAGCACACTTTTCAAAACGTGTTTTTCAGCCCGAAATAAACGCGTTTTGTCAGCCCTTGGAATCACAGAGTAACTGCCTAGCTCAGAAGAGCCCACTGAGGCAGCCCTTAACCCCAGTGCTCAGAAATTGTCAAAACGTGTTTTTCAGCAGAAATAAACACGTTTTGGCAACTTTGGTCATCACCATGTAACTTATAGGGCAGAAACAGCACAGTTTTCAAAACGTGTTTTTCAGCCCGAAATAAACGCGTTTTCTCAGCCCTTAGAATCGCAGTGTAACTGCCTGTCCCAGAAGAGCACACAGAGTCAGCCCTTAACCCCAGTGCTCAGAAATTGTCAAAACGTATTTTTCAGCAGAAATAAACACGTTTTGGCAACTTTGGTCATCACCATGTAACTTATAGGGCAGAAACAGCACACTTTTCAAAACGTGTTTTTCAGCCCGAAATAAACGCGTTTTGTCAGCCCTTGGAATCACAGTGTAACTGCCTAGCTCAGAAGAGCCCACTGAGGCAGCCTTTAACCCCAGTGCTCAGAAATTGTCAAAACGTGTTTTTCAGCAGAAATAAACACGTTTTGGCAACTTTGGTCACCACCATGTAACTTATAGGGCAGAAACAGCACAGTTTTCAAAACGTGTTTTTCAGCCCGAAATAAACGCGTTTTCTCAGCCCTTAGAATCGCAGTGTAACTGCCTGGCTCAGAAGAGCACACTGAGTCAGCCCTTAACCCCAGTGCTCAGAAATTGTCAAAACGTGTTTTTCAGCAGAAATAAACACGTTTTGGCAACTTTGGTCATCACCATGTAACTTTTAGGGCAGAAACAGCACACTTTTCAAAACGTGTTTTTCAGCACGAAATAAACGCGTTTTGTCAGCCCTTGGAATCACAGTGTAACTGCCTAGCTCAGAAGAGCCCACTGAGGCAGCCCTTAACCCCAGTGTGCAGAAATTGTCAAAACGTGTTTTTCAGCAGAAATAAACACGTTTTGGCAACTTTGGTCACCACCATGTAACTTATAGGGCAGAAACAGCACAGTTTTCAAAACGTGTTTTTCAGCCCGAAATAAACGCGTTTTCTCAGCCCTTAGAATCGCAGTGTAACTGCCTGTCTCAGAAGAGCAAACTGAGTCAGCCCTTAACCCCAGTGCTCAGAAATTGTCAAAACGTGTTTTTCAGCAGAAATAAACACGTTTTGGCAACTTTGGTCATCACCATGTAACTTATAGGGCAGAAACAGCACACTTTTCAAAACGTGTTTTTCAGCCCGAAATAAACGCGTTTTGTCAGCCCTTGGAATCACAGAGTAACTGCCTAGCTCAGAAGAGCCCACTGAGGCAGCCCTTAACCCCAGTGCTCAGAAATTGTCAAAACGTGTTTTTCAGCAGAAATAAACACGTTTTGGCAACGTTGGTCATCACCATGTAACTTATAGGGCAGAAACAGCACAGTTTTCAAAACGTGTTTTTCAGCCCGAAATAAACGCGTTTTCTCAGCCCTTAGAATCGCAGTGTAACTGCCTGGCTCAGAAGAGCACACTAAGTCAGCCCTTAACCCCAGTGCTCAGAAATTGTCAAAACGTGTTTTTCAGCAGAAATAAACACGTTTTGGCAACTTTGGTCATCACCATGTAACTTATAGGGCAGAAACAGCACAGTTTTCAAAACGTGTTTTTCAGCCAGAAATAAACGCGTTTTGTCAGCCCTTGGAATCACAGTGTAACTGCCTAGCTCAGAAGAGCCCACTGAGGCAGCCCTTAACCCCAGTGTGCAGAAATTGTCAAAACGTGTTTTTCAGCAGAAATAAACACGTTTTGGCAACTTTGGTCATCACCATGTAACTTACAGGGCAGAAACAGCACACTTTTCAAAACGTGTTTTTCAGCCCGAAATAAACGCGTTTTGTCAGCCCTTGGAATCACAGTGTAACTGCCTAGCTCAGAAGAGCCCACTGAGGCAGCCCTTAACCCCAGTGCTCAGAAATTGTCAAAACGTGTTTTCCAGCAGAAATAAACACGTTTTGGCAACTTTGGTCACCACCATGTAACTTATAGGGCAGAAACAGCACAGTTTTCAAAACGTGTTTTTCAGCCCGAAATAAACGCGTTTTCTCAGCCCTTAGAATCGCAGTGTAACTGCCTGGCTCAGAAGACCAAACTGAGTCAGCCCTTAACCCCAGTGCTCAGAAATTGTCAAAACGTGTTTTTCAGCAGAAATAAACACGTTTTGGCAACTTTGGTCATCACCATGTAACTTATAGGGCAGAAACAGCACACTTTTCAAAACGTGTTTTTCAGCCCGAAATAAACGCGTTTTGTCAGCCCTTGGAATCACAGAGTAACTGCCTAGCTCAGAAGAGCACACTGAGGCAGCCCTTAACCCCAGTGCTCAGAAATTGTCAAAACGTGTTTTTCAGCAGAAATAAACACGTTTTGGCAACTTTGGTCACCACCATGTAACTTATAGGGCAGAAACAGCACAGTTTTCAAAACGTGTTTTTCAGCCGGAAATAAACGCGTTTTGTCAGCCCTTGGAATCACAGAGTAACTGCCTAGCTCAGAAGAGCCCACTGAGGCAGCCCTTAACCCCAGTGCTCAGAAATTGTCAAAACGTGTTTTTCAGCAGAAATAAACACGTTTTGGCAACGTTGGTCATCACCATGTAACTTATAGGGCAGAAACAGCACAGTTTTCAAAACGTGTTTTTCAGCCAGAAATAAACGCGTTTTGTCAGCCCTTGGAATCACAGTGTAACTGCCTAGCTCAGAAGAGCCCACTGAGGCAGCCCTTAACCCCAGTGTGCAGAAATTGTCAAAACGTGTTTTTCAGCAGAAAT